>NC_071505.1:341793415-342114511 GCF_027887155.1 Malaclemys terrapin pileata
CAGACATGTGTCCACTAGGAACACTGAGGGCCACAGACTCATTCAGTGTAGATCCCCAAACTGCATCATATGGTAGCTTTTGAATACTATGGACCTAAATTAGATTTCAAAGGAGTCATCATTGCTTGTTTCCAAGCTAACCAGTTCCCTGAAGCTAAACATTTTCAGGGAAAGGCTCCCACAGACAGATGACTTTTACGAAGTCCTCTCCCAGCAAAGTTACTAAGGCCCAGACCCTCAAAGGTATTCAGGTACCTAACGTCCATTGATTTCAATGCCCATGGGACTTAGGTGTCTTTAAGGTTCTGGGCTTAAAGGCACAATCCTGCACCACTGAAATCAATGGGCGTTTTATCGCTGACTACATTGGGAGCAGGAGCAGGCTCTAACTTTTTAACATGTGACAATAACAATTCTAAAATAACATCTTAAACAGCAGGAAGGCACAAAAATAAAAGTTTTATTTTATTGAAACAAACCTTATTAAAAATAAGTTAGCATGGTTTGTGTTTAGATCAGTTATCTAGAGACACTTGAAACTTGTGATTTTTTAAAATGAGAAATGACTACATAAATTAATAAAAATAAGAAAAATAATTTGCCCACAAAATTCCATACTTGCTAGCAAAACAGTCTTGCATAGATAATTTATTTTACAGTATCTGTACATTTTACTTACAATCTACCCAACCCATATAAAAATAAGCCTTACTTCAGCATTCAAGGCAACGGATTTGTCTTACAAATCAACGTGTTTTTAAAAAAGGTCATTAGCATACAAAACAAGGACTGTAGCTTCCCAAGTCTGGGTTGTCTGTGCACATTTGAATGGAGACTGCAATTGTGTGTCTTGTTGCAGAGGATTCTAATGTACTTTTTCTCCAGGGAAAAAATAAACAGATATTTCATTTTTCTTAAAACTGAAACAGCTTCTAACTTTCCCCCGTGTGTCAAGAAAAAGTAGTTTGTCCAAACAACTGGAAGTTCCATTACCTAGCAGGCAAAAAAGCGTGATTAGAAGAATTTCCCACAGATGGGGCTTCCCAGAGATCAGATGACAATGTTCAGGTTACTAAAGTCAGTCAGTGCCTTTCTCCAGAGATCTGATCTTGCAAGATGCACAGCACCCTCAACTTCCAACAGACCCATGGGAATAGAGGATACTCCGCATCTAAGCTTCCCTGTTTGACGTGGGTAGTTAACTCCCATTTAAAATGAGGAGCAATTACACACATTAAATCAATGAGAGTGGAATTTACTTCTCTTATTTCTCTTTTAGGCGAGTGGGTTCTATGCTAACCTGGTGGGGGTGGGTAGGATGACATTCTTTTGAAGTCAGAAGAGTTAAAGTCATTCCCTCTCCCCCTCCTATTGAAAGCATCAGAGTTTCCCCAAAATGTAGAGCATGAGCACTAACGCAGTTCCTCTCTACACAGCCACTCTGCATACTTCTGCTATTCCTTTTTGGACAACTGTGCAGAAAATATCCTGGCGATTCTTTTTGTTTCTTCTTCTGGCAGATCAGCTGACGTCAGGTTTGGTTTGTGACGGTTCTGCCTTCGATAGGGAATCCTCCCAGCCGCGGCACCATTTCCGGTCTAAGGAAGAGACAGTGACATAATATGAGACACCACTTAGAACTTACACAGCAGCGCTTTACTGACCACGAGGAAGCAAAGCAATGCTTCTGGGAAGTGCATGGCTGATGCTTGGAAATCCAAAGAGATTATCTTTCCTGCTCTTCTTGCTTCCATGAAGGATATAACCTACTGGACGGGCTGTATTTTCCATTGATCTCTCATTCTCCTTTAAGTGATTTTCCTCATGTTCCACACACCAACAAGCATAATGGCTCAGTATGGCTGACAGGAGCCCCAAGTTAATTATGTTCCTGTAGCTTCTTAAAAAGCTTTGAACACCTCCCTTTCTCCCTCCCCCACAAAAACGATTAACTTTAAAGGGACACTCTCAGGTTAAAAATCTATTTTAAAGAAGCTTCCTCACCTTTGTTACTAACATCTTAGATTATAAAATCTGATTTTTTTTAAATTAGTCACATTTTCTCTATTGCTGTTGCTTGCTTACTTTCTGCATTTCTCTATGTTTAGTCAATTTCACTTTACAGCTCTCACATATTAACATGGTGCTGCACTATCTGGGTTGGAAACAGTATCTGGGGAGCGAATAAGGGAATGTATTTGTTTTAAAAATGCTGTAGACACTGGGATTAAAAAGAAATGGAAACATTTCTATGGTTTCTCAACAGGGGGCCAAATGTGAGCTGTCAGTGCCCCACTTCAACGGCTTGAGTTATTAGATTCTTTAGGAAGATGGCTTAGCTCGTGTGTGTGTTAATATCACATCCAGGTAGTGATGGATGACTGCTTAGACGACACAGCACCAAGGATTTTACTGGGGACAGCAACCCTGTAAGAGGGTGGAGGATCCACTAGATGGGGGTTTATTAGGTCTTTCCCATCTCTAATTTCGAGGATTCTCAAAAATCCACTTGTTCTCCTTTCAGGAGTGCTGGAACAATTTGTATAGTGAGGGAGCTGAGAGCCATTGAACCAAACTATAGATTCTGGATATAATGGAAACCACTTCAAGCCAGAGGGTGCGGCACCACCCCTAGTTCCAGCACCTATGTCTCCTTTGGAACGAAGGCCACCTGTGAGCTGCATTCAAGCTGTCCACTCATGGATCCTAAGAACAAGTGTCCTCTCCAGATCTTGGACCCTTCTCAAAGTATTTGTTCTCTGAATGTTCCACTTACAATATTTGGTCTCCAAGTACTACACATTGTCCTCTCCATGATCAGTAATACACTCTAACAAAACTCCTTACCCACTTTATTCTTTTCTCACGTTGGAAGCAATGGTCCCCCCATGTTTTCAACTCAAACGGATAGGTTTTTTTGTAAACATCTTCAGCTTATACAGCATCTCCACTTGCCAAATGTCTGCTTATCTCTGTGCACCAGCAACTGTTCCTTTAGGTCAGCACAGGGTAACTGTATTTGGCAACTAACTGCTGTGGGGGTAGGGAGGACCCGCCCCAAAGGCCTATTTGTTTCTTAACCCGGTTTTTGAAAACGACTTCACAATGGAACTGTCTATTCCTCCCTGCCCAAAATGATTTAGGGTCCCCCCACAAAATATTTCAGGAGTCAAAGCTGGGCCTAAAAGTAGATACGAGCCTGAGCTACAAAATGCAGATATCAAGTATCAGGGGGTAGCCGTGTTAGTCTGTATCTACAAAAACAACAAGGAGTCTGGTGGCACCTTAAAGACTAACAGATTTATTTGGGCATAAGCTTTCGTGAGTAAAAAGAAGTGAGGTTTTTACTCACGAAAGCTTATGCCCAAATAAATCTGTTAGTCTTTAAGGTGCCACCAGACTCCTTGTTGTTTTTGAAAATTCAGATATGGATTTTAACTCTCAGAAGTTTGTGGATGGCACATCTGTGGGTTCAGGTCTCTCTCTATGCAAAACCCTCTGCTATTGAAGTCAGTGGCGTGATGCCAGATGGTCCAGACTCTAAAAACTAGCATTATAACCCCTAGACACACCCGCTATACGTCCTTTCCTGTAGTCAGACCTTTCCACACAGAAATTAGTCTAGTAACAGAGACCTTCAAAGTTTGAAAAAACTCTTTAGACATAAAATGCATATTCATTTACATTATTTTAAAAAGCAGCATACATTAAAACCCAGGATTAACACTGACCACTCTGAGACCTTCCTCCTCCACTCAGCCCCACTATACACAGAGAAAAGCTGAACACCAGCAGAGGGACTTAGGAAAACTCTCTCTCTCCAGTAAGTTCAGAACCAGGCCAATTCTGGCAACCACAGAGATATAAGAGATCAGAGTTTGTCCACTACTGAACATTAAGAATTGGAAGTAAGACTGAGTGTTTTAGGAGCACACAGCTTGGCATAAACTGCACTTCGCTTAACACCGGTTGTAGACTTATACTTTAAGCACAGACCAGCCTGTCTGACCTTTCACCCACATAGCTGGGCTGTCTCTCTTGAGCAAGCCTTCGCAGACTTAGTCACAGCAGATCTCTCTTGAAAGGTCAAGGTGTCCTAAGGTGCTCAGCTCTCCCCAGAGGCAGACAGTATCGGGGGGGCCTTATCTGCCCACTCCCCTCCTCAAGATGTATCGTTTTATGGGGGAAACGGTTCATTTAAGAACAGGTGGATTAATGGCTTATCTTATTTGGTTACTTACACTTCAGACACAGCATCACAGACCACTGACTATTCAGCGCTGCAGTAGTTCTGCTTTGTATGAGCTTTGTATGAAAACAATCCATGAAGAAAAAAAACAGCCCTTTTCCTCAGCCCATTTCTTTGTGCCACCCTTACCAGGCCACTTGCGTCTGACGAAGTGGGCATTCACCCACGAAAGCTTATGCTCCAATACTTCTGTTAGTCTTAAAGGTGCCACAGGACCCTCTGTTGCTTTTTACAGATTTAGGCCTGGTCCACACTAACCCCCCACTTCGAACTAAGATACGCAACTTCAGCTACGTGAATAACTTACCGCGGGTCCAGATGCGGCAGGCAGGCTCCCCTGTCGATGCCGCGTAGTCCTCTCGCCGAGCAGGAGTACCGGCGTCGATGGCGAGCACTTCCGGGATCGATCCCAGAAGATCGATTGCTTACCGCTGGACCCGGAGGTAAGTATAGACCTACCTTCAGACTAACACAGCTACCCCTCTGATCCTTACCAGGATGTCAGCCTCCTGTTCTCAGGCCTTGCTACCTTTACACCCAGTGCCTAAGGCAACCCCATTCTAACACTGCTGAAGCACAACACTGTTAAGAAGGTTACTTTTGTGTTCCACGTAGAGATGAGAACAAGATGTTATAACCACATTAAAAGACTAGGGCCAAGATTTTCAAAAACAGATTTCTAAAGAAGTGACCTGATTTGCGGAAAGGCTGAGCACCGAGCAGCTTCCACTGAGCCAGGTGTGGGATAGCTGTCCAGATTGCACCGAAACAAACACAGCTTGGCGGTGTGGAACCACACACTTTCTGCACACACAGCTGTATGGTTAAAAAAACCTGTTATGTGACACAATGTGAATTCTTTTATTGCAACCAGTGAACATAAGAACGGCCATACTGCGTCAGACCAGTGCTCCATCTAGCCCAGTATCTTGTCTTCCGACAGTGGCAGGTGCCAGATTCTTCAGAGGGAATTAACAGAACAGGGCAATTATCGAGTGATCCATTCTCTGTCATCCAGTTCCAGCGTCTGAAAGCAGAAGGTTTAGAAACACCCGGAACATGGGGTTGAGCCCCTGACCATCTTGGCTAATAGCCATCGATGGACCTATCCTCCAGGAATTTATCTATTTCTTTTTTGACACAGTTATACTTTTGGCTTTCACAATATCCCCTAGCAATGAGTTCCAAAGGCTGACTGAGCATTGTCTGAAGCAGGGCCGGCTCTGGCTTTTTTGCCGCCCCAAGCAAAAAAAAAAAAAAAACCCCCCCCCCCCCCCCCCCCCACACACACACACACACACACACACACACATGCGGGGCGGCCGGAGCAGCAAAGCAAAAAAAAACAAACAAACAAAAAAACAAAACTGCAGGGCGGCCGTTGCACCAAATCAGAACATTTACTCTGCAGGGGACCAGTGTCAGGTAATAATGCTACAGGCCTGCAAAACCTTCTAATGATGTCCTCTTTAAACATACTGAAGAATACATCTTCAAAGGGGTGATAGATTATATCTGCTAATATAGTTCCAATGGGATTTCCTAAATGTAAACAGAAGTTGGAAGAAACTGATTGCAGGGCTGGCAACAACAGAAGCTTAGAAACCTGTCGAGTAATATGCTTACCACCCATATACAGCTTCCTGTCTGCTCTCTGTCCCTCTCAAGGTTGCTCAAAGATCAAATCAGCAGCTTATTCGCCTCACTCTCCTCCCCCTGCCAAGTGTCTGTGAAACAGCTGAAACATTAATACTGGCTGGAGAAACAGTAACCAGTTCGAACTGGCTCTGCGCTAACTCTTTCGACCTATGCACACGGTTAGTAAGCAAGCAAGTCATCTTGAAAATGTAAAACGGGAAGCGTAAGTGGTGCTGATAAATAGCTTTCCCTCTCTCAGTGCACAAAACTGCTCTGACTGCAGATTAATTTCTTACCACAAAAGTTACATATTAGAAAAGTGTTAAGTATCTTTCTCAAAAATAGCTCGTCAGGATGTCACCCTACCCCACTCCTATAAATTAGTTCGATCAGATCATACAGGTCCTTCAGCTATTATTAAAGAACCCAAGGCAATCTGGGGTATTAACTCTACTGTCCTGCCCAAATTCCAACTTGGATAACTATGCTGTGCTTCCCTAAATTTCTTCTGTAGTTACAAGTGGATTCAGTATTGTCCACTTCTTGTTCTAAACTGTAATGTTACTGTGGGCTATTTGACATCTGGCCTGTTTCTAACCTAGAGGTATCTGCATTTCAGGGGTGGGTATAATGATCTTTTATATATAGTTTGTACATCACTTTACATTGTGAAGTGCTTATGGAACCTTCAGAATGAAAGGAACTAGATGTAAGATTATTAAAGAAGTGGATTTATACTGTACTAATGGCAATGGGTTTTTCTAGTGAATTCTCAAGCCAAGGCTCCGATTCCACATTACTGAATATGTTGTGTTGTCGGCCATATTGGTAACAAATAAGTAAGATTTGAGTAGAGGCTTCATGAGAATATTTCTCTTTAAACCTTCTCAAATCTTATCCCATTTGTTCCCTATATCGCCTCTAATTTATATTTATTTTAAGAAGTGTCAGAATGATAACAGTCCCATTTAATACTCTGCCATTCCACTTCTTATAATGAATTTGACATGCTCCGTCTGTGGATCTGGTATGTACAGAACTTCTATTTCTATTGCATTTACCTTTCTACTTTGGGATCTCCCCTCCCTTAAAATGCTGCAACTCCTCAGCCAGCACTCCTGCTGCCTGATGTACTCCTTGTATTAACTCCAAAGCTGCAAAAAGCCTGGTAATAACGCAACCAGATTAAGAGGGGATACGATCAGAGTTAACAAAATAATGAATAGTATAGAGAAGGTAGATTGGGAGCTTCTGTTCTATCTCTCAGCAAAAAGAAAAAAAACTGCATTCAATGAAACTGAAAGATGGCAAATTCAAAACTGATGTTTCAAACGATGTGTGATTAGACTGTGGAACTCATTGCCACTAGATGTTGAGGCCAAGAGTGTAGCAAGATTCCAAGGAGGCCTGGACATCTATATTGATAAGAATATCTAGAGCTATAATTGTGCTAACAAACATTTTGGAAGGGATGTCAAACCTCATGCATCAGCATTTAAGCCAATCTAATTATTAGGGACCAGGATGAGACCTTCATGGGGAGCATGTTATCCTACATTTGCCTGCTGTAGGGTTTCTGGAGCCTTCTTCTGAAGTGTCTGGTGTTGGCCACCATTGGAGACAAGATACTGGACTAGCTGAACTGTGGGTCTGATCCAGTACAGAAACTCAGAGTCAAAGTTTAACGTCAGAAGGACCACCAGGTCAGCTAGTCTGACCTCCTGCATATCACAGGCCACTAACCACCACCCAGCATCTGCGCACCAAAACCAACAACCAGAATTATACCCAAGTATTGCAGCCCTCAGGAGACTAAACTATTGTGTGCCATAGGCGGAGAACAGGAGGAACCAAGAGGCACCAATATCCAAAGCCCCTGCAATGGCATGGAATTGATTAAATGAGATCTATGCAGATGTTCCCAGCAAGTGACTTGTGTCCCAGGTTGTGGAGGAAGGCAAAAAATCCTATGTTCCCTTTGTGTAACCTGGGATCTGGTAGCAGGGGGCTGTGTAAATCTGCCTGTTCAAGAAGTCCTTGCATCCCCACCTAATGGACCATTTCTCCTCCCTCACTGTGCCCAAGTGAGAGGAATCAGCTGAGCACCCCGAAAAACTCAGTTAATACTGCTCTTTATCAACAGAAGCCAATGTAGGACCATGTGAGGTTAACTCTAATTTGCTCCCAGATCTGAGCCTGCTTCTTAGCATCTGTGGCATTCCCAGTGGGACATCAACCCATCCCCGTGTCACGTTCCAGTGAAACAGTATTACTGTGTAAAAACAAAGATTTTCATAATAGTTCTCCCTACAGATGTTAACTCTTGTCCATATTCTCTGTTGACCTAAATGGCCAGGCCTTCAGAAATGTATTCCCTTACTCAGCTTTAGAACTTGTTCTGTAGCTGAAAGAGAGCATCAGGTATATAGTCTCTGCCTTAAAAAAAAATATCGAGACTACGGAATTCCATCCACTTGGTGTTAAAGGATTTTTAGCTTTCTACTGTGTTTGCCATTTTTGTGAGCACATTACAACTGATGCAGGTCAGTTTAGTAATCTCAAACATACGAACTCATATCTTGTACTTAAGCAACAAATATAGCCAGCTCCCACTGAAGCCAACAGGCATTTTGCCACTGACCTTTGCTGGGAGCAGGATCTCACCCTAAGGCAGGATAGTATACCTTGGGTAATGTTATAAAGGCATGAGAGGATATGATTATCTTGAAATCAGTTACCTGGAATGCCTCATTGCTATTATGCAACAGACTTTACACTTTAGATCTGTTCATTTCTTGGATGCAACAGAAATGGCTGACTGAAAAGTCACTAGTTTCGCCCAAAGTTCTAGTCATTCCATTATTATAGCTTTTATGATAGTGACAGTTGTTACAATTACAGTGGGACTTTGATTACAACCCTGTTTTCACATTCTCAACATTCTGAAAAACTCTCCTTTGGGGCTGAAGATTTCCATTTTAGAGCTCAGCCCTGAAGTAATTTTTTTTTTTTAGAAAGTGAATTAGTTTTTAAATTCTTTGTTAAATGATTAAAGAGTGTAGAGAAAATTATTTAAATACTTTTTTTTGCTTAAAAGTAACCCAAAGACCACTGGAAAAACCTTACTCTGGCATGCAAATAGACCTTACAAGTTACCCTGTGATGCTTGCAGACCACTCATGAATGTGAGTACCAACCTCAGGGCAGACTGTTACATACCAGGGCACAAACCACTCCAGACAGCTTGACACATGCATCCAACATGTAGCCCAACATGTAACTGTTACGTTTGCAACATCTGTGTGTGACCTGAAGTGAAAGACAGGTCACAAACTGGCCTTTCAACTCAAATGTCATCACCTAGGGGAGGTAGCTGCCTCAGCAGAAAAATACAGTACAAGATGCCACAAATCTGCTGTTACAAATCACAAAAAAACGCTATTCTTGGTCACATTTAGGACAAGTCATTAATAGACTAAAACTGCCCAAAAGAGCACACAACTCAGAGCTGAAGAATGACAGAAATCATATGTAGGCTGACGGCTCCCTATTGGGCTATGAATCAGTGGTGATTAACTTGTGTGTTTCTGAGAGTATATGGACTATATTATGCTTGTAAAACAGGCCACAGATATGTGAATTTCAGAGAGATGTACGTAAACTACTGCTGGGTAGGGCACACTATGCCCTTTTTGAGATGTGTCAGATACATGTATCTGTACTAATGCCCCTTTTGGAGGGCACACATCCTGCCATAGGTACAGCTGTGGTGCAGAGATGGCTGCTGGTGCTCTCAGACGAAGTTGTTCTATTTTTGTTGATATACATTTGCAGATCTGACTCAAACCCTAAGAAATGAAGGGCACAGGAAAGATGTTCTCAACTCACATAATATACTGGAAGTTTGAGTATTAGGCTAAGCAGGGTGGTTTAGCTTCATTGTACTTTCGGGGATAAGCGTACAGACAAGGTATCTACTTTTATAGCTAGCTCTGCACAAAAATATTTACTGTTTAAAATATATTAGTGCCTCGCAACGAGTACTGCATTTAGTGAAACATACTGTACCAATGTGGCATTTTTATGATGAACCTCTGACATCAAAAATTGTGACTCCTCTTTAAAAACAATTTTAACGTCCTGCATACTTTCCAGAACACACACTTGAAACCACACCGTGTTTACTCCATTCCTAGCCAGAGAAACTGTCTGTGCCAATTCAGTTCATGGCCTGAAAGTTGGTTGACACCTGCTCTGGTTTCCTCTTTCCAGGTCTCTGAGCCAATAAAATCACACATGATCTATGAATACCTGATGCACAGCCTTATTAGAGTACATCTTTAATCCACAAAACAGTAAGAGGAAAGAGGCTCATGTATAAAAAGATCATGCTTTGATTATCCTTTTATAGAAATGGCAATGATTTTCCAGGACACTGCAGACGAACTCAGGATTATGTAATGACTGTGTGCCAGGGATACAAGTAAAGTGGACAGTCTTATGAACATCATCTTGAGGCTCAGGCTGTTTAAATGTCAAAGGAGTCTGGGTAACAGAGAGAACTTTGAAAACATTGCATACCTGGGTGCAGTGAGTTTGTTTGGCAGCTGATTTTATTCTTGCATTAATAAAAGCGTGAAAACAGTTCTAGGCTGCACAATTACATGTTCCGAAAAGTGACATTGCACCTACTTTTGGTGCCTGTGCAGTAGAAGGTTTGTGTGAAGCCATGAGGCTTGCTGTGTGTTATGCCTTCTAAATTCAGATTGATTAAAATCATCTGCATGGACTGTAGAGCAACCCTTTCTTCTCTTTCTTTCTGAGCATCCTTTCCTTGGCAACAAGGGAAAGAATTTACATTTCTTTCCAATACACTATGATGACAATTTTGACAAGTATAAGTTCCCTAGCCCAGGTTCTCTAAATATCTTGAACATAGGAAAATAAGTCCCTAGTTGAAGAGAAGTGGGGGCAGGAAGTGGTAACTGGTATGGAAGCAATAAACTAGGAATAATCATAAGAGGCAAGAAAGGCTGATTGTATTATTGCTAAGGAGTTCCAGCCTCGTAATGAATACGAATCTAATATCTTGAGGGTCTGGCAAGAGACACAAGAGGCTGTCCCATGATATAAGGGGGCTACTTCCAATTTGCTTTGATTGTAAATTGGCTTAGAATGTGAATGGAAAAGATATATCCTGGGTAGAATGCTGCTTTCAGTATAAAATATCTATCCTGTTGGGACATTCTTGGAGGCAAGAAAAGACGGTTACTCACCGTTGTAACTGTTGTTCTTCGAGATGTGTTGCTCATATCCATTCCAATCAGGTGTGCGCGCGCCGCGTGCACGATCGTCAGAGAATTTTCTGCCCTAGCAACACCCGGCAGGTCGGCTGTGGAGCCCCCTAGAGTGGCGCCTTCATGGCACTGGATATATACCCCAGCCGACCCTGCGCCCCCTCAGTTCCTTCTTGCCGGCTACTCCGACAGTGGGGAAGGGGGGCGGGTTTGGAATGGATATGAGCAACACATCTCGAAGAACAACAGTTACAACGGTGAGTAACCGTCTTTTCTTCTTCGAGTGCTTGCTCATATCGATCCCAATCAGGTGACTCCCAAGCCTTACCTAGGTGGTGGGGTCGGAGTGAGACATTGCTGTGTGCAAAACTGCTGATCCGAATGCAGCATCGTCCCTGGACTGCTGTACCAGTGCATAGTGAGCTGCAAATGTGTGGACTGATGACCAAACTGCAGCTCTATAAATGTCCTGGATCGGGACTTGAGCAAGGAAAGCAGTCGAGGAAGCTTGGGCCCTCGTTGAGTGAGCGGTGAGGTGCGGCGTCGAGACACCGGCCAGGTCATAGCAAGTCCGAATGCAAGACGTGATCCAGGAGGACAGGCATTGTGAAGAGACCGGTAAGCCTTTCATCCGGTCGGCCACCGCAACGAAGAGTTGCGTCGTCTTTCTAAACTGCTTTGTGCGGTCAATATAGAAAGCCAGGGCCCTGCGTACGTCCAAAGAATGCAAACGCTGGTCTTGGCGAGTAGCATGTGGCTTAGGATGGAAGACTGGGAGAAATATATCCTGGTTCACGTGAAACGGTGAGACCACCTTGGGAAGAAAGGCAGGATGTGGGTGAAGCTGCACTTTGTCCTTATGGAAAACCGTGTATGGGGGCTCGGACGTAAGCACCCTAAGTTCAGAAACGCGCCTTGCTGAGGTGATGGCTACAAGGAAGGCTGTCTTCCAGGATAGGTACAGGAGTGAACAGGTAGCCAGTGGCTCGAATGGGGGCCCTGTGAGCTTGGAGAGAACCAGGTTGAGATCCCACGTCGGAACGGGCTGACGTTGTTGTGGGTACATCCGGTCTAAGCCCTTGAGAAATCTAACGACCATCGGGTTAGAGAATACCGAGGAAGCGAGTTCCCCTGGGTGGAAGGCCGATATAGCGGCCAGGTGAACCCTAATTGAAGATATCGCCAAGCCCTGCTGTTTTAGGGATAGGAGATATTCCAATATGAGAGGAATAGGCGCCTGTAACGGGGACGTGGCTCATTGTTCGCACCAACAGGAGAACCGCTTCCACTTGGCCAAGTACGTGGTCCATGTCGAAGGCTTCCTACTGCCCAGCAGAATCTGCTGGACAGAGTGCGAGCATTGTCGCTCCGCCTGGTTCAGCCATGGAGCAACCACGCCGTGAGGTGGAGTGATTGTAGGTCGGGGTGACATAGTCGGCCGTGGTCCTGAGAGATGAGATCTGGACACAACGGAAGCGGGATCGGTGTTTGAACCGAGAGCTCCAACAGTGTGGTGTACCAGTGTTGCCTCGGCCACGCTGGAACGACTAGAATTACTTGTGCCTGGTCTCTGCGCAGTTTGAGCAGCACCTTGTGGACCAGAGGAAATGGAGGGAAAGCGTAAAACAGGTGGTCTTTCCAAGGTAGCAGAAACGCGTCCGACAGAGAGCCCAGAGCTCGCCCTTGTAGGGAGCAGAACGCGTGGCACTTCCTGTTGGCTCGAGATGCAAACAGGTCTACCTGGTGAAATCCCCACCTCTGGAAAACGGAATAGATGATGTCTGGACGAATTGACCACTCGTGCGTCTGAAAGGACCTGCTGAGTCGGTCCGCTAGTGTGTTCTGGACTCCAGGAAGAAACGATGCCGTGAGATGAATCGAGTGGGTGATGCAGAAGTCCCACAGGCGAATGGCCTCTTGGCATAGGAGAGACGACCAGGCTCCTCCTTGCTTGTTGATGTAAAACATGGCCATGGTGTTGTCGGTGAGAACTAACACAGAGCGGCCACGTAGAAGATTGAGAAATGCCTGGCAAGCCAGGCGCACCGCCATCAGCTCTCGAACATTGATGTGCAGGGCTAGTTGGGGTGCGGTCCACAGGCCCTGGGTATGGTGTTCTCCGAGATGGGCACCCCAACCCAGAGATGACGCGTCTGTGACCAGGTGCAGAGAGGGTTGTGGGGCGTGAAACGGCACTCCCTCGCAAACCACACTGTGATCCAACCACCAGGTGAGGGGGGTCAAGACCGAGTTCGGCACTGTGATCACCATGTTCAGGCTGTCCCGATACGGGCGGTATACCGATGATACCCAGGCCTGGAGTGGGCGAAGCTGAAGTCTGGCATGCCTGGTTACGACGTGCAAGAGGCCATGTGACCCAACAGGGCGAGGCACGTCCTCATTGTGGTCATCGGGAAGGTCCTGAGCCCTCGAATGAAGCTCGTGATGGTATGAAAGCGATTGTCTGGTAGAATAGCTTGTGCACGTTTGGAGTCTAGGACTGCCCCAATAAATTCTATCCTCTGGGTAGGCTCTAGAGTGGATTTCTCTTTGTTGAGTAAAATGCCCAACTCGTGAAATGTATGTACTATTATGTGGACGTGAGCTCGAACTTGTTCCCTGGTGCGACTGCGTACCAGCCAGTCGTCTAGGTACGGGAACACCTGTATCCCTTGCCGACGAAGGTATGCTGCCACGATAGCCATACATTTTGTGAACACTCTTGGGGCCGAGGATAGGCCGAAGGGAAGGACTGCAAATTGGTAGTGCACCTTGTTTACCACGAATCGCAGGAAGCGCCTGTGAGGCGGGTAGATTGCTATATGGAAGTATGCGTCTTTCATGTCGAGGGCGGCGAACCAGTCTCCAGGATCCAGGGAAGGGATAATGGTCCCCAATGAGACCATGCGGAACTTCAACTTTATTATGAATTTGCACGGTGGAAATGGGAGAGGCGATCCCGAAAGGAGGGGGCTAGATCCTGGGTGATGACTGGGGCGCCGTCCTTGACCGCACCTTCAAAAGTTCTGCCTAGGGCCTGAAGGTGGCCTAGGTGGCCCCTGGTTCTGACCGGGTTGAGGGCCGGTCAACCTTCTCCTACCACCTCGTCCCCGCCTTCTGGAAGAGTCCTGTCTCGGACGAGGCAGGGGGGGGGGGGGTAGAACCTCTGAGGCTGGGGCCGAAATGGCCTGCGCTGGGGTCCCGGAACATGCATCCCCAGAGAGCGCATGATTGTTCTCGAGTCCTTGAGGCTCTGCAGTCGAGAGTCCATCTTGTCCGAGAACAACCCGTGTCCCTCAAAAGGTAAATCCTGCAGGGTTTGCTGCAGTTCCGGAGGCAAGCCCGAGACCTGGAGCCAGGAGACTCTCCGCATGGCGATACCTGAAGCCAGCGTCCTCGCAGCCGAGTCCGCTATATCCAAGGAGGCCTGTAAGGAGGTCTGTGCCACCTTCTTACCCTCCTCCACTAAGGTCCCAAACTCTTCCCTGGAGTCTTGGGGGACTAACTCCTTGAACTTCCCCATAGAGTTCCAGGAATTAAAGTTATAGCGGCTCAAGAGCGCCTGCTGGTTAGCCGCTCTAAGTTGCAGCCCTCCGGCTGAATATACCTTACGCCCAAACAAATCGAAGCGCTTAGTGTCCTTCGATTTGGGCGCTGCAGCCTGCTGACCGTGGCGCTCCCTTGCATTCACCGATGACACCACCAGTGAACACGGCTGGGGATGAGTGTATAAGTACTCATAGTCCTTTGAGGGGACGAAGTACTTTCTTTCCACCCCTCTGGCTGTGGGTGGAATAGAGGCAGGAGTTTGCCATATCGCAGTGGCATTAGCCTGGATCGTGCGAATCAAGGGCAATGCTACTCTGGATGGGGCATCCGTAGAGAGGATGTTTACAATGGGGTCCTGCACCTCCACTATCTCCTCTGCCTGTAGGTCCATATTACGTGCCACCCTACGTAATAGGTCCTGGTGTGCCCGAAGATCTATCGGGGGCGGACCTGTGGCCGTTGTGCCCGCCACCGCCTCATCTGGGGAAGATGAGGAGGATGCCTCAGGTGGCAAGGGATCTAAGGGCGGGTCCTGTTCCAATGAGCCCTGGAGCGGAGCGGAGCCTGACCCTGGGTCCAGGTCGTCAGGTGGTGCGGGCACGGGAGCCTCCATGCCCCCTGGGGGAGGGCGGGAGATGGTGGCTTCTGGAGCCCTATGCTCAGAGCGTATCGAGCGAGAGGCTGATGGTGGAGCCCCCTGCGCTTGGTAATACGCCCACGGGGTCCAGAACGACCAGTGTGTAAGTCCCTGAGCGGGATCCTCCGCTACCTCCTACCAGTGGCCCATGTCCGCCTCAGCGGCCTGTCCCTGAGGGGGGTACGCCGATCTCGAGGCCCCATCGGAGGAACGGGACACTGATCTCGAGGACCAGGGCGGTGCCGATCATGCCGAAATTAGCTCTGGATGGTACGGTGCCGCTCAGTGCCGCTCCGGAGATGACCGGTCCCTGTGCGGTGCCGGTGAGCGGTACCGAGATCGGGATCGGTGCCGATGACCACGTCGGTGCCGAGATTCTGATCTGGACCTGGATGAAGGCGACCGCGAGTAGGCACGGTGCCGGGAGCGGCCCCTCGAAGCCGAGCGTCGCTCGTAACAGTGCCGGGAACTACGTCTGGAGTTCGATCGGTACCGATGATCGTAACGGTGCCGGGACGTAGAATGGTGCCGCGACGAGGATCTTGGCCGCGAGTACGACCGGTGCCGAGGTGATAGTCGGCGCCGGGACTGCGAGCGGCGTCGGGACCTGCTTCGCGACCTGGAGCGGTGCCGTGGGTCCACTCCCTGAGATGGCGGGCGCACCAGGGCAGGCTTGCCCCTGGATTGCACCGGACGAGGAGCCAACGGTGCCGGTGGTTGGAGCGGTGCTGGATCCGTGAGAGCAATAAGGTCTCTCGCCGTCGCGAAGGTCTCTGGGGTCGACGGGAGACAAGGCTCCACCACTGACCGAGGTGGTGATCCAGTCCGCACCGGACTCAACGGCCGTGGAACCGGAGTCGACGGCGTAGCAGGCACCTGCTTTTGGTGGTCTAAAGGCGGACGCGGCTCTACCCCTGGCACCGGGGGAGCCGGCGTCTTCAGGATAGCAGTCTCCTGCGCCTTGCGGGATTTCTTATGTCCCAGAGACAAGGATCGGCGCCGAGGCACTTGCGGCGGGTGCGGTGCCGAAGGAGGCCGGTGCCGCGGAGGCTTATCCGACTCTACCCGCGGTGCAGAAGCAATTGGTGCCGCAGGGGCGCTGCGCACCGAGGCGCTTGGTGTCGCCGATGGAGTGTCTGGGCTAAGTGCCGCCTCCATGAGGAGTTGCCGAAGCCGAAAGTCCCGCTCCTTTTTGGTTCTCGGTCTGAAGGCCTTACAGATCTTACACATATCTGTTTGATGGGACTCTCCCAGGCACTTCAGACACGAGTCGTGCGGATCACTCGTGGGCATAGGCTTAGCGCAGGACGCGCACTGCTTAAAGCCGGGAGCCTTGGGCATGAGCCCGGCTATGCGCCGGGGGAAAACGGGGGGAGAACAACCCCCTTAATCCCCTCTAACTATCTACAACTATTAAAAAGTAAAATGAACAACTATCTAACCCTATACAACAACTACAACTATCTACAGAAAACAGGATAAGCTAGGGAGAGTGGAGAACAGCTATGCCGCGCTCCACAGTTCCAACGACCGTCAGGGGCGGTAAGAAGGAACTGAGGGGGCGCCGGGTCGGCTGGGGTATATATCCAGCGCCATGAAGGCGCCACTCTAGGGGACTCCACAGCCGACCCGCCGGGTGTTGCTAGGGCAGAAAATTCTCCGATGATCGTGCACGCGGCGCGCGCACACCTGATTGGAATCGATATGAGCAAGCAATCGAAGAAGAACAACAAATCTTGATAGATTAAAAATAACAAAGCTTATTTAACTGTCTGGCTTTTAAAATATGTTTTCAATAAGGCCTCATACTGATGGGGTGATCAGTTAACTATGAAAGGAAGAGAACTTCAACTTGGATTTCAAAGCTTAGACCCTATTCTGGAATCTCTACTTTTTATTATTCTATCACGATAGCATTAAAAAAGCCGCAGTGTGGTAGGTGCTGCCCAAGCATATAGGAATGCATGATTCCTGTCTGGAAGAGTTTACGATCTAGCGTAAGAGAAGATGGAGCAAGTGAATGCAAGAAAGAAAAGGAGGGAAGGGAAGTCAAGAATAAATGTTTGTGTGGTTATGCAGACTGGATATGTGCACAACTTAATGGTTCTGAGTCATTTAAAAACTAGTTAAATGTTTAAAGTCAATAAATATCAGGCAACACTGGCTGTTGCTAAACTTGCAGGTCATCAGAAATGGTCTTGAGAAAGGATTTGAAGGAGAGCATATGACACTGATCAGTTCATACTATGTTGAGGCAGAGTGGAAGAAGGCATGGAGACGCAGAAGTTGACAAATGGGGGTGTCAAAGCTGGCATTGCTGGTGGATCAGAGGGGCAGAGGATGAACTGGTAAGAGAAGACCAGAGAAGCATGGAGGAGACTTGGGAAGGGCCTTGAACACGGGAAGCTGGAGCTTGATGTGGTGAAAATCTGAATCTAGTGTTTTTGTATTTTGTATATAGCTCAGCAAAACTCAGACACCAGGCCCGTGATGCCAGGCTTCAGGCTGAAACCTGAGCTGCAGCCTCCACTCAGTAAAGATCACCAACCTGTCCTTGGACAGACTCTTCCTAAAGTGCCTTTGCCTCCTTTCATGTTGACAGTCAAGTTCCTCTACCTACTCATCTACTCTCCTGCATCATCATTATTTTGGGCAGGAAGGCAAAAAGCCAGGGATTCAGGGGGTGAGGGGGGGCGAGAGAGCACGCGGAGGAGCCTCCATCAGGGGAATGGAAGATGGCAGAGGCACTTAAGAGGCTGGGTAGGGGGTGTTTACCAGCTGCCATGTGAGAGAAGCGGGGGGTGGGGGGATGTTGATCTTCAGTAGAAAGCCACACCTGCAGCTTAGATTTGTGCCTCTGAAGTTTGATGAATTCTGAAAAAAACCTAAAACAAAGCTAGAGTTCAAAACGCACATTTCTAATATCCTAATACTAATCAAGAACACACAAAAATGCAGAAACCCCACTGTTTCAAGCTCTGCAGTTCACCTTTATATGAATACAACCTACATTTAGAAAAAATGGATTAATTCAATCTGTAAAACATGCCACATCCCGTAAAAGTCCATGCTATCACCAATCCATCACTTACAACCTTGATTCCACCTTCCTAGAGGGACAGTCACTCTTCAGATTGTGTTATTGGTTTTACTCATACAGGTCACAGGTTCTGAACTTGCACTGTAATTCCTATACTGTTAACTGCAAGGACCTTTATGTTTAAGGGCCCAAATTTTCTCCCACTGTAGTAAATGGCAAAGCTTTTTTAAACTTTAGGGAGAAGGACTGGGTCAGAAATTTGAAAATCTGAAAAAAATAGTAATCTTTTTTTCTCCTTATTTACAAACGTCAACCAATATTCTATGGTGTAAAACCGACATCTTCTCTTGTTACAGAAGCTAATTTTGTCATTGGTTTACATACCCTATAGTCATGTTTTCACTCTTGCTAAATTCCAGTGGAGGAAGGAGAAGGATGGTCTTGTGGTTAAGGCACTGACCCAGGATAACTGGGTTCAATTCCCAGCTCTGCTACAGACTTTCTGTGTGACCCTGTGCAAGTCACTTTCGCTCTGTCTCTATCCCCAATCTGTAAAATGGGTGTAATGCTCCTTTTCTGCAACCCTTTTGTCTGTCTTGTCTATTTAGATTGTAAACTCTCTGGGGCATGGACTGGACCCTCTGTTACTAAGTGCTTAGACAGCACACAGTACAAACAGCTGAGGCCTGCACGCTTACTGTAATATAGAAATACTACTGTTAATGCCAATGATAAAATACCCCTGGAATTAACCTTGTTTAAAGTGAGAAAAATTACTAATTCAACACGATTTGGTTAACACCCTTCCTAATTATTATTAATCATTTCTATAATGGTAGTGGCTGAAAGAAACGCAAGCCTGAATGAGTCCTATGTTCTAACTTTAACTATTCATTTAGTAGCTGGATAAAGAGTGGATTCAAACAACAGTATTTTATTATTTATGAAGTCATAGGTGTGGATCTCTCCTTATGTATTTGTAAATCACCAAGGGCATTCCCCTGAAGAATTTACTGCCTAAAGGTCTGATCCTGTGAAGAAAGGAATCTCCTCAGCCCTCCCTGATTTGCACTGGTGTTGCAGGTACTCACAGCTTCCCAGGGGTGCTCAGCGTTAGCCACCGATTCTTTCCCAGTGAATTGTGGGAGAACTTGTTTGTCCATCTGGGCACATAGGGGGATTTGTGGGAAGGCACTAGAGAACCACCAGCACTCAAGTGATTTAGCCTCCGTCCTCACTGCAAAATGGTGGGTTACCAGCAGGAGTGAAAGCTGCATCCCCAGCCGAGACAGCCAGCGCAACATCAAACTGGGATCATAGAATATCACGGTTGGAAAGGACTTCAGCAGGTCATCTAGTCCAACCCCCTGCTCAAAGCAGGACCAATCCCCAACTAAATCATCCCAGCCAAGGCTTCGTCGAACCTGACCTTAAAAGCCATTAAGAAGGGAGAGTCCACCACCTCCCTAGGTAACCCATTCCAGTGCTTCACCACACTCCTAGTGAAAAAGTTTTTCCGAATATCCAACCTAAAACTCCCCCACTGCAACTTGAGACCGTTATTCCTTGTTCTGGCATCTGGTACCACTGAGACAGTCTAGATCCATCCTCTTTGGAACCCCCTTTCAGGTAGTTGAAAACAGCTATCAAATCCCCCCTCATTCTTCTCTTCTGCAGACTAAATAATCCCAGTTCCCTCAGCCTCTCCCCATAAATCATGTGCTCCAGACCCCTAACCATTTTTGTTGCCCTCCGTTGGACTCTTTCCAATTTTCCCACATCCTTCGTGTAGGGCCCAAAACTGGACACAGTACTCTAGATGAGGCCTCACCAATGCCGAATAGAGGGGAATGATCATGTCCCTTGATCTGCTGGCAATGCCCCTACTTATACAGCCCCAAATGCCGTTAGGCTTCTTGGCAACAAGGACACACTGTTGACTCATATCCAGCTTCTCGTCCACGGTAACCCCTACGTCCTTTTCTGCAGAACTGCTGCCTAGCCACTCGGTCTTCCATCCTAAGTGCAGGACTCTGCAATTGTCTTTGTTGAACCTCATCAGATTTCTTTTGGCCCAATCCTCTAATTTGTCTAGGTCCCTCTGTATCCTATCCCTACTCTCCAGTGTATCTACCACTCCTCCCAGTTTAGTGTCATCTGCAAACTTGCTGAGGGTGCAATCCACGCCATCCTCCAGATCATTAATGAAGATATTGAACAAAACCTGCCCCAGGACCGACCCTTGGGGCACTCCGCTTGATACCGGCTGCCAACTAGACACGGAGCCATTGATCACTACCCGTTGAGCCCGACAATCTAATCAGCTTGCTATCCACCTTATAGTCCATTCATCCAGCTTTAACTTGGCGGCAAGAATACCGTGGGAGACCGTATCAAAAGCTTTGGTAAAGTCAAGGAATAACACGTCCACTGCTTTCCCCTCATCCACAGAGCCAGTTATCTCCTCATAGAAGGCAATTAGGTTAGTCAGGCATGACTTGCCCTTGGTGAATCCATGCTGACTGTTCCTGATCACTTTCCTCTCCTCTAAGTGCTTCAGAATTGATTCCTTGAGGACCTGCTCCATGATTTTTCCAGGGACTGAGGTGAGGCTGACTGGCCTGTAGTTCCCTGGATCCTCCTTCTTCCCTTTTTTAAAGATGGGCACTACATTAGCCTTTTTCCAGTCATCCGGGACCTCCCCCAATCGCCATGAGTTTTCAAAGATAATGGCCAATGGCTCTGCAATCACATCCGCTAACTCCTTTAGCACCCTCGGATGCAGCGCATCCGGCCCCATGGACTGGTGCTCGTCCAGCTTTTCTAAATAGTCCTGAACCACTTCTTTCTCCACAGAGAGCTGGTCACCTCCTCCCCATGCTGTGTTGCCCAGTGCAGTAGTCTGGAAGCTGACCTTGTTTGTGAAGACAGGCAAAAAAAAGCATTGAGTACATTAGCTTTTTCCACATCCTGTCACTAGATTGCCTCCCTCATTCAGTAAGGGGCCCACACTTTCCTTGACTTTCTTCTTGTTGCTAACATACCTGAAGAAACCCTTCTTGTTACTCTTAACATCTCTTGCTAGCTGCAACTCCAAGTGTGATTTGGCCTTCCTGATTTCACTCCTGCATGCCTGAGCAATATTTTTAGATTCCTCCCTTGCCATTTGTCCAATCTTCCACTTCTTGTAACCTTCTTTTTTGTGTTTAAGATCAGCAAGGATTTCACTGTTAAGCCAAGCTGGTCGCCTGCCATATTTACTATTCTTTCTACACATCGGGATGGTTTGTTCCTGCAACCTCAATAAGGATTCTTTAAAATGCAGCCAGCTCTCCTGGACTCCTTTCCCCCTCATGTTATTCTCCCAGGGGATCCTGCCCATCAGTTCCCTGAGGGAGTCAAAGTCTGCTTTGATGAGAGATTGTGTATGTGGACAGGAGGTGGGTTAGGGGCAACACCGAAGTTAGAGTCCGAATTTACTCTGCAGTGAAGAAGACTGTTAGAGAGCAGTTCTTCATGAGATAGAACTGGATCAGAGACTAGCAACAGAAAGCTAAGTGAAAGAGAGTTTTGGGGATGGATTCTGAGCAGAATATTGTTAAAATTCTTCCAGATTTCATCCAGAATATACATACACAACACAAAAAGTAATCCTGATAAACAATAAGGGAAATTCATGCCCGCTCATTACAACCAAGCTCTAAGTTTGAGTCTTTGAAGCAACCTAGGACTGACAGGCTCCTTTGATATTTATTTATATTATGATCAGGAAAGTAAAAAGAAGAGTGCTTAGCTGAATGGAAACAGCTTGCATTCAAGTCATTCATTAATTACAGAAATAGAAAGTCAAATCAAAGGATACCTGACCCTAAAAACTTCTGAAAGCTCCAGAGGAGGAGAATTTTTAATTACTTCAGGGAAACAATGTAACACTGGTAAAGAGAATTTTACTCCTAAAAATAAGCCACAATTTGGCTAATACAGAGAGAGCAAAATTCAGAAAAAAATAAATACTCAAATCAGCAATCGCAGGTGTAGTGACAGTTCTGTAAACATGTTTGCCAATTTCAGGTAGTTTATTACTTCAGGGCCATTAGGTTCTGCCTGTTTTTGTTCTGCTTAGCTAAGCAAGATGTTCCTTGTTACGTAAACGTTCTGTTCAGCATTGGTTTCCATAGGTCAAAGGGAGAGGAATGAACACATTACTTCTGCTGGGAGCGGTAGCAAATAGCCCATCTGTTGCAGTACCAAGATCTGCACCAGGGAAACTAACACTGATTTCCTGTGTTTATTGCCAGATGCAAACAGTATTTAGTCCCCATAAAAACCGACACCCTAAAGACGTCTGAAAGTTATAATGCCCCTATTCCCTCACAAAGCAGCACATCGCAAGCAAATACGTTTTTGCATACAGAAATTTTAAAACATAGCAAAAGCACCCAATAAACTACTTGTATGATTTATGAATATTTCTAAGATTCTACTACTCTCTCCATGTCAGTCGAAGAATGACATTCTGACACTTGAGGATCAGAGCAGTTCTCTGCTGTAAACACACTTGTTAAGCCCAGAGCCCCTTGACCTAAAATGTAGAATTGTGTTAGCAGTAATTATAGGTACAATTTTAGGAGCTGGGTATTTAAAGTTATGAACCTTAGTATGAATTTTGGTGCGTAAGTAGGAATGGCCTGATTTTAAAAAGTGCTGAGCACCTGCAGATCTCATAGACTTCAATGGAGTTATTTCTGATTTGCCCCAGTGTGACACGAGAATCAGATCAATGACTACATAGGCAAATATAGCAGCTATTATATATGCTGGAATACCATAGCTAACACAGCCTTGAACACTGGAAACTGGTTTCACGGACAGGGGAAACGTTCATCATGAACAACAAGGCTCGCACCTCCCTTTTTGAAAATTGCTATGGGATCTCTTACATAAAACTTGAAAGCCAAAGAACAGCGGAAGGAACTTCCATTTAACATCTTGTCAAGGAGGAGAGCTGTCATTTAGATAGGACTGTAAAAGATTAAGAGTTCAGCATACTGTACTTACTTTATTAGCTGTGGCAGATGGGCAAGAAGAAGAAATATTGAGCATTCTCATGGAGACTTCCAAATGTTGGGGTGGAAGAAAAAAGTTAGGAATGACAATAGGATCTGGTCTGAACAGAGCTGTTAAGCAATAACATCTTGCAGTGCTTGACAATTATAGAAAACTCTGTAGTTATGTATTTGGATTCAGCATCATCACAAAAGCTGTTCTTAATGGATCCATGATTTTCTAAATAATCCTATTTATTTTTAATTTCTGAACGTTTTATCATTCAGATCACTCCGCTCTGCTGCATAGCTCCACAGAGTACAGAACATTAACGTAATAGGACACTCCTGTAGCGCCTTATTCTGAAAAATCCAACATGCTTTACAAAAGGTGATATGTGAAATATAGGTATTACTTTGACCATTACTGAAATGTGGCAACTCTTTTTCATTAGTTAAAAAAAGAAAGTTATTTATGTCTCTTTTAAAATAAAGGAAACATGGCAAACTGCAATAGCGCACATCAACGTTACACAATTGTTTTGTTGGCAAGAAGTGAAAAACAGCTTTCAGTTCAAGCTGTTAGGAAAAATGCATGTAGGCAGGATGTAATTAGCCAGACTGAAATGTGATCGAGACACAGAGATTAATACACCTAATCCTTGCACAAAGTGTCATGGAAATTAATAGCCACAAATGGTCAGGAACCCTATTACAGATCACCTGACTGACAGCAGAACAATGCTTCCTAATACGCTGCTGGGACATCAATTCGGGTTTAAGAGGGAAGAATGCTCCATACTGAATCCTCACTTCCTACAGCTCCTAGGTATTCCTTGGAGGTCTCCCATTCAAATAATAGCCAGGTCCAAATTGTGACGTCTCCTGGGATCACAACACAAGGTGGTACTGCCTGCAATAAAACTAAATTTGATAATTTTGACATTTCCAAAAGTAATACAAGTTAGGACTAAAACTGTGACCCTAATCCATTCAATTGTGCCCAAGTATTACAACACATGCAGTTTGTAAGATGACCCTTAATTGGGGGACTATTGTTAAACCTATGCACAATAGAGTTGTTCAAGACACAATTTTCCCGTTAAAGAAAGCTGCATCCAGTTTGCGCCATGTAGTGTTTGGGAAGACACTGGCAGGTGGGAGGGGGCAGGCAGGGGTGGAATTGATCATATATTAATTGCCAACTGTAATTGAAAATTAAGTTTTTGATTAAAACGGACCAACCCTCTGGTTAACTAACATTAATTTGCTTACAAGTGATAGACCAACATGGGATCCCAGTTTCGGGGATCCATCAGTTTCTATCCAGCTTCAACATTAGTTTAAATTAATCAGGAAAAAAAGCAACAGTTTAAACAAGAAGCATTTTGCCAGACAATGGTTAAAACAAGAGCTTGAAAGGTCACACATAAAAATTGGTAAAACACACAATTGTGGTAGGTTGAATCCTTGCCTGTTAAACTTTACACCGGCAGATAATTTTACACCCCCCCAAAAAGAGGTTTAAAAGGAAAATGTAACCCAATCATAGTGGTGATCACCAATTACGTTCTAATAGAGCCACTCACTATTTTTTAGCATGCAAACTGCACTTGACGAAAAAGACAAAAAAGGATACAACACAATACTAGATTTCACAGACTTTTCTGACTCTTCAGGCAGATTCTCACGACTCTCATCAGAGTAGCTCCCACTATTTCTTGTAGACTCTGACTGCGCAGATAAATTCTGAATATGCATCCCTTCATCAGACTCACTTCCTTCCTCACCTTGATAGTCTGCATCTAAATACTCATTACTTTCCTCCTTTCTTTCTCTGGCAATGGTCTTGGCCACACCAAAATCTCCACCGCCTGGTAAATCCAATGGTTCTCCAGATATTGCATGAAACTCTTTGTCTTGTTCTGCTTCTTGGGTTTCAAATGCTCCATTGTGATTGACGTTCTCTTTTTCTAATGACCCAACATCTGCTTGATGCATTTTGGGTAAATGTGCAGGCTGAAACAGCTCTGAATCAGTTGCTTCAGTATCACTATTTGGACCTTCAAGGCCTTTTCTCACTACACATGCAGCATTTTCTTCAACATAGGGACTAGCACAGGATCTAGCAGTGCTGGGCATACTTGGGTGGCTGTTCTCCGGTATACTAGACAAAAAGCTATTTCTTATACTCTGTCCTTTTTCGAAACATTCAGCAGTCACTGAGTATTGGTCCTCATTTCTCAAGTCTATTGGCTGGCTGTCAGGGCCCTGCTCCCCTTCAGATACAATGCTGGACCAGGGACTGGTTTTGTCAGTTACAGTAGTTATTTCATTTAGAGTCCTTGGTTCTATGACATCCTCTTCATACTCTTCATCACTGTTGGACTGGATGGCATGTGTATCCTCCTCTGTCTGGATGTGGTCCAATGACACAGGATGCTCATTTTCAGTGGTGGCTTGGTCTAGAAATTCATAGAGCATACCTCTCCCAAATGCAGACCTTCCGAGAGAGAATAAAGATGGTGCATCTATGTGGGCACTTGGCAATTCCATTCTTGATTGGTCTTGGTGCATCTCAGTTCTCACTGTTCCATCCTTTTGATCCGATACAACATGAAGGGCATGTTTAGTGCCTGAATTTCTGATATTGTCTTGAAGCACGTTTGAAGATTCTTTGGTATTTTTCGTTATAGTCTGCAAATCTGATTGATGGTAAAACAGCATCAGTACATACAGGAGATGAAGGCTTCAACTCTGATCTTTACTCTTTAGTGCAGCTATAGCTGCACTACTTGTGAACAGCCACATATGCAATGAATGATTAAAGGTGCTAAGTATGTAAAGCTTGAGTCAAATAAAAATTGGGACAATGGGAAGGGGATGGCGCTTGATAACCGTTCACAAATGTCAGAAAGGCGCAAACACTGAGAAGGGGAGGGAATTTGTTTAGGGTGGTATAGGGCAGAATAATGAAAAGTACTGTGATGAAATTGAGGAAGAGAAAAATTGACTATGAGGAAAAAAAGTTTCCTCCCTTTTTTACTCACTGACTTCGAGACCTTTTAGTGGAACAGTCCCCCAAGAGAAAGTGAACAGCCTCCTTGCTGGGACAGTTAGAGCCAGTCTGGACAAAATCCACCCGCAACAATGGAACAATCCTACATTGGCCAGAAACAGGAGATGGGAACTAGCTCACCTAGTTACCTTTTCTACCACTAGCTTCGACAATCCTATGGAACAGGGCTAGAGGACATAGCTCTCACTGATACTCTCTAGTTTTGCATATCTGGTGGTAATCTGCATGCTTCTATCTACTTCTATATTAGAAGTCAAATGAGAACCCACTTAGATGATTGCCAATTAAATATTTATACCAACTAAAAGGCACAAGAGAACACTGATTTGTTACAGTGCAAAGTTACAAAAACGATATATTTCAATATTAAAAATGAAGAGTTGCATGCGTCATCTATGTAATGTAGGAAGCAGGGGAAAGGAAAGGTTGATTGGCCTAGGAGTCTAATTATAAACGGCCTCCTTTGATACAGCCACGTCTTGGCCATTTACAATTTATTTTAATAATAAGGAAATCTATTTTTAGTTTCTTGTTAGAGATCAGATGTACCTCATTTCCTCAAAATCTTTCAGGAATTAGAGCATCTGAGATAGATATGTGGGGCGGGGAGCAAGAGAAGCAAAGAAAATAGTATACTGAGGTGAGCAGGACAAAGATGGCAAAGTCTAGAGAACAGGAATAAGTGGCATCAGAATCAAGATGCTAATACTGTATACCAGAAGGAATGGCCCTGTAACATGGGAGATGGTGGCACAGTACCAATCCTAGAGGGTAGGCAGAGGTAGATACTGCAGACAGCCTGCTTCATACTGATGACGGTCTCTCTTCTACCCACTACTTTATTATAAAAAGGCACAACAGACCACTTGGGATTCCCAACCAACTTGCTAATCACAATGTACTGGAACTGGATCAGAATGGTCACAGACGACTAGGCTAATATGAAATTAACTGCAAACAGTAACAAGGCTAGTGCCAAGGAAGGGCAGTACGTCGATAGGTGGTTTAAGAGGTAGGGTGGCATGAAGAGATGGGGACTTTAAAACCACCATGGGAAGCAAAGATATTTCACTTGACTCACTACTGCTACATATCCACTTCTGTAGACAATGTGGCACAAAATTTATCAGCACGACTAGTGAAGAACAGATACACCTGAAATTATACAGGGAAATTTAGGTAGGCTAGCATATAATTAACAGGACAGAAACCAATCACTAACTACTACTTAATCTCACCTTCCTAATGTTGTATTTACATATATTTTACTTAATGGGCTTGTCAGCTAAGATTCCAACACTAAGACGACAGAACCGGAGCAATTGCCTCAGGGACCAGCACAAATTAGTTGTCTGTTAGAGGTAGGTCTTCTTAAAATTAAAGATTGGGAAAAGTTGTGTCAGGAGTTTTGGGGCCACTTTAAAGAGAGGATTTAAAACAGGGGATTACCTAGTGCCCGTGGCTCTTGG
The DNA here is from genome assembly GCF_027887155.1 of Malaclemys terrapin pileata. Lineage (NCBI taxonomy): Eukaryota > Metazoa > Chordata > Testudines > Emydidae > Malaclemys > Malaclemys terrapin. The sequence continues at coordinate 341,821,419 of NC_071505.1, forward strand.
TAAAGTATTCCAAACAAGGTAACTTCTTACCATTGATCAGAGTGCTGACTTGAGAGACCAAGTGACTAGATTTTTCCAAAAGATGGTGTCCATCAGGATCTACCATTCTGGTCCCAAATTCTTGGCAATCCCCATTCTGCTGTTCCCGGTTTCTCTTCGATGTGGTGCCATAGCCATCGTCAGGGAAAGAGCTGGTTAATTTCTGACTGAAGTATCTCTGAATCTCATCCAGTTCAGTCAAGTTTCTTCTGTAAGCCATGCAAGAGAACATAAAGATTCATAACGTATAAATACCTGACGAATTAACCTTGTTTTCCTAAGGTTTAGAACTAGGCTAAAAAACTATTATCCAGCCAAAAATTTAATCCATAAGATCTCAGCCTAGGAACGATTCTTTCCGAGCCAAACAGGAAAAAGTAAAGGGAACTTCATGTAAATCAGTTAACGCTTTGAGTGTGATCAAAATGCTTACAAGGTTTGTTCGTTTTCCTCTCTTAGCTCAGAGAGGACTTTTGGTAACATAGAGTAAGTTAAGTTACAGGATGACAGAAATGGATAGTGCTAAGTATTCAGTCTTGATTTGCAAACACTGCTTCTCTCCAGTCCTGGGACTTCTCACAGCTCTGCCAAAGCGGGACAAATCTAACCTGTAGCAACCCTCAATATTCCAGTCTTGTTTTAATGCTGCCGTTAAGTTACAGTACTATACCACTAACACCCAGTTTCATAAGATTACTATATTAATTTTAGTTTATTTTAAAAGAGGATGCAAGAATTGCAAAATTTCAAGATTTACTTTGTGAACCTAAAGCCATATACCACACTGGTAGTCATGGGTTTGCTTTACCTGAGAGCAGTTAGAAGTGAAGTACGTGATGAATGTGACAGGGAATCTAATCTTCCAGCCCTTTGTGTGTTCCCTTCCACCTGCTGCAAGGACTCATGAAATCTGCGAACATTTTGCATGTGCTCTTCATGACGAGGTGTCCATGTCTCTGTTGGACTAATTCTGCTGAAAATGGGTATATATTTATATACATGCACCAGCACATCTCTACCTATGAAAGATCTGCCAACTAAATATATCAAAGCCTGTTAAAAATACTCCCCCTGCATCATTAAAGAAGCATTAATGGATTAAGCCCAGAGCATGAAAAATTTGGCAAGAATGACATTAGGAATTCACAAAAAGCCTGAGAACTGCACCTAATTCGCATCATAATAGAGTAGATTGCAGGCATGCTCCTTTTTAACACAGAAGTGCAGCCCACAGATATAGGTGCCAGCTTGCAATGACCAATCTGGATCTAAACAGCCAGTTGTTCAGATGAAGAAGCACTATTTGCCGGTGCTGGTACTCTTTGCAAACTTCAACAGATAAAGCTAATAAAACCTTGCCTGGCAGGCTGCTTCTAGGTAGGTTACCTTCCACATACTCTAAACAAGCAGGCCATGAATTAATCCTCTTTCTTACATGTTTTCTCAGTGAGAGCTGCAGTAACTGCTAGTAACAGATCTGAACTAAAGGGATGTCCCCATAGCATCTGTTTTTAGCAAGAGTAAGCAGAAATTACTGCAGGGAGTCTACCAAAGCCGGTCTCAGGGATGTGCAATATGGGCATGCCTCTTCACCCCTCATTTGGTGACAATGAAAAGAAGTATGACAAAAGACAGAGATGTCATAGACACCCATCCCTACCCCACATCCCACTAAGCAGGGCGGCGGAAAACAACAGCCAGTCTTGGCAGTGGTACTCTATTATATCATTATATCTAGGGGTACAGGGAGTGAAAGAAGCAGCTGGGTGCCTCACTGGGGAGCGACTGTGATGTTGTAGTAAGGAATCAGTATCAGGACGTTAGGAGATTGGCATCTCTTGGGACATTCACTCAAAAGTATATTTCATAGAAAATTGATTGACAGTCTTACAATTAAATGCAAGTACTGAACACAACTGTTTTAGTCCTTTAATCGCAGGGGCGTGGATCTGGAGTGAGAGGCGTGGCACCAGGTATATTTCACCCTGGTCAGCAGACTTAGAATATGGGCTGGTAGGTGTCGGTAAAAGTTTCAAGCTCTGAAAACAATAAATATTTACTCTTATTATTTTATTCCAGAGATATTCTTATATCAGTTTTCTTACCGCTCCTGAGTAGTAAAATCAACATCCTTTGATGAAGTATTAAACAGTTGTCCAGAGTGTCTTGTAACATAGCTGGGGAATGCAGTACACAAGGCCCTTGCCTGGAATGAAAAAGGACTGTGTGCAGGAATCTGCAACAGCAAGATTAAGGAGAAATAAATGTGAGACTTCACTGAACTAACCAACAGTATAAACTTAAGTTTATAGACTGCTTTACATTTTCAAAGCACTTTACAAAGACTGACCAACGGGAGCAAACCAAAATCTGGATTGTTTTATAAACATTAGTAAAAAGTAAGGCAGGTTCTAGCACCAAGAAGTCCCGCTGCCATTTTTCATGCTTTTACAATCATACCCTCCTAGTTAAAAAAATGTCTCTCCCCCCGTCCCTGTGTGAAAGTTCCACACAAACAACAGGGGAAACTGATTAAACAACTATGCAGGGGAAACAGTGAAACTGACTACATGCGGAGCGCTATTAAATACACCGGTAAAGAAATTTAAAATAGAGAAAAATGATGTTTTTAATTTATAGTCATCTTATATGTTACATGTAATAATTTCATACAGGCATGTCTTTTTCACTTATATTGCAAGCTCTGTGGGGCAGGGACTTTCTCAGATATATGTTTGTACAACACGTAGAATAATGGGGCTCAGGCCTCTAGGTACATTTATTGTAATATAAATTAGTTTTTAAAATTGAGAATTCAGGAATTTCCAGCATTTGTAAAGCCATGCTCAATCCACTACACAATGCTGTATGTAGAGTTAACTTTTCACTTTGTGAATCCAGAAAATTCATTGTAGGTTATTAGGAACAAAATCAGACTCGTGAATAAAAGAAACTGGAGTACATACTGAAGAACCTGGTGCTTTGGTCCGAATCCTTGCCTGCCTTATTTCTTTGAGATGAATTATACTTTCAAGAGGGGAAATCGCTACTTTAATCTGCCCTCTGCATTGTCCACTGAAGTCTGTAATATTGTACCACCCACAGACTAACTGGAAGCCAGAAAGAAGGGGCGAGAGATCCACAGATGCAAATCCTATCACTCGTTCAACATCTGTGGGGAAAGAAGAGTGTAAATCACGCAGTTAAAACTAAGGTGTGCAAGCGTAACATTTGCACCGTTTAAAACAATCAGTTACACAGCCCTGAAACTTTACACAGCTTTACAGAGCAAACCTCAAAAAGTATATAGTAAGCAGAGAACACAAAAGGCAAAGGCCAAGTTCAGGTAAAAAGGGAGTGAGGATTATGGAGTCCGAGAACAAAGTAGAAATGACACCTGGAAGGAGTGGGTTTTTAGGAGGGGTTGAAGGAGGAGACAGGATGTCTGCTGGACACAGAGAGGGAAAAGGTTTCAAATGTAGGAGAGAATAGGAGTGTAGACATGAAACCGAGAGGGTGAAGGAGGAAAAGGAGGAAGCTGTAAAGCAACAATATAGGGACGAATGGAGGGAGAAATGTCAGAGACGTGTGGTAGCAAGATTACGTAAAGCCTTAAAGTTGAGGACAAGGAGCCTGAATATGATGTTCTTAAAAACAGAAAGACAAGGCAGGTATGTGAGGAAGCAATGACGTGACTGGAGTGGTCAGGGAAGGAAGTGGACTTTTGGATAGAATGCAAGAGTCTGAGCACATAAGCAGGGTGGTCAGAAAGCAGGTTACAATAATCAAGAAGAAAGTGACCCAGGCCCAGACAAGTGGCTTTAGTGGTGGGGACAGTGAGGAAAGGGCAGACTACGGTGATGAGAGGTAATGGGACCTAGCAAGAAATCGGTTATAAAGGGGGAGGAGAAGAGAGATGTCAAGATTAAATCAAAGCTGTGAGCCTGGGAGACAGGAAGGTTAGTGGAGCTGGTGACAGTGATAGAGAAGGGAGGCAAAAATCAGGAATTCAGTTCTGGAGAGATTGATTTTGGGTTGGAGGGAGCACATCCAAGAGGAATAGTCAAAGAGGCATCTGGAGACTATAATAATTCTCTCCTTCTGTCTAGTTTAACATCATGTTAATTATTCTATTAAAAATTTCCCTTATTCAAAATAGTGTTAAAGAAATTAAAATAGATACAGTAAAGGACCCAATGCACTAAGGATTATGTAAAAACTGCTATCGCACTCACAAACCCTTTCCCTGCCTGGCAGAAAGTCTAGGTAAGCCTCTAGGGTCTTGCAGATTTTGTCCAAAAGAAAGTCCAGCTTTCCTACTCCATCCCAGGTTTCAACCTTTGGTGGGCTAACAGTGTCTCACAGCATGCCACAGTTCCAAAACACCTATAAATGATTTGTTTACATAGAAGTGTATTAAGGCTGCATGTAACATAGATGGTTAGTGATATGGGAGTTGCAGGTCTGTGGATTTCTACTTCACTCCAGGTAGGAACAGTTGGAATGATGCTGTGGGACACCTCAGCAGACCACCAAGGAATCAGGGGGCTTCTAAAAACATAAGGAAATGAGTAGGGGTGCAGGCGTAAATTTGAAATACCAAATAACTATACACATTAACTTGAGCCCATTGAAATTATTTTTAAAACAGATGTACCAGAAGCCATTCAAGAGCTCTAATCATTAGTTAGAGACATGTTTAGACTTGAAAAAAAAAAAAAAATCACAAATGCGTTTTAAAACCAGTTCTTCTCTCTTTCCCTTAGCTGCAAAAACTCACTGTTGCTATTGCAGTTGTTGATATTACCAGCCCTTAGATCAGTGTAAGAAGTGCCGTAACTTGAGGGCCTGAACTCACGCTTTGGCAGGTACAATGCCTTCACTTCACCTCTGTTATTACATGAAGGGTTATTCACTTATGAACTGAGATACCAGAAAGGCTAGTGATGCAAGAGGCATGGATAGCTTGAACAGTTGAAGGGAAAAGTAAACACATTTTGAAAAAACAGGGGAGTAACGGAAAATGAGAGAGTTGAAAAAAAAACTTTTAAGGCCAATTTGTGGAGCTCCATGACCCGGTTCTGGATCTAGGATTTCTTTTGGTTCTATTTACCAACTGATATTCCCTTTTCATTTTCAAAGTGCTTTTAAAATGCCTGTGTGTGATTGTTGTTACACTGTTATGTTTATTGCAATAACTTGTCTGTTCTCTCCTGCACATGTCAGCAGGTACAGGGACAAACAATCCTACCAGCAAACACAAAAGAGGACATTGTTTGGGTTACTCCAGCAGTTCAAGTTATTCTTTTGGGAAAAAAACTTTTAGCAGAAATTGTGTCAATGGCTAATGGAGGTTTTTTAACAATAGGACAAAAGTCTATCAGACTTATACACTTTTTGTAGACTCAAAATAAAAGTTTCTGTGGCAAAAATTAGCCAGCTAAACTTTAATACATTTTTAAAAATTAGTATTTTGAGTCAGCACTGGAGAGAAAAATAATGAAATACAGCTCTCCCCCCAACATCAGAGCATATTTTTTTTTTAACTTAAATTTGTTTTGTAGCAATTAAACATTGGAGGATCTAGTTTAACAATGACATGAGCAAACAGTAATCGGGACAATGAGTACCTTTACCAATGTAACAGCAAACAGGACGTGTGGATAAAGTGAATACCTACAGACTTAGGTATGTTGCCAGGCACAAGGCCTATGTCCAAATGCTTCCAGCTGTCTTGATAAATGCTAATATTGGCTATAACTTCATTTTTTAAAGTCTGTTCATGCTGCTATAAAAGTACTTGGTTACATTTTGGTAATAACGGGCAAAGGAGTCCAGCCCTGAGTAGCTGTGGCAGAGGATCAAAGTAGTTTACCTTCTGACAGAGCTGTAATCTTTATCTGTAAATCAGATTCTATTTTAAATACTGCCTGTAAGAAGTAAACCAGGGGAATCACACAAACATCTCCTGTTAGAATTGCTTGGACTTGTAAGGATTTGTGGGCTGCTGGGTTACAGGCTCTCAGGCTGACGAGATGAGCCTGATACATATGGGAGCTGGTAAGAACCTGGCCTTACATGCTTTCCTAAGGATTAGGGGAAGGTCCACAAAAAAGCCTAAAATGAGGCTCTGGAGAGAAATGGGACTGAGGCCATAAATTAGCAGGATGATACCTGCCTCTGCTGAAAGCAGGAGACACTGGAGTTTGTAAGCCATTGCAGAACACTCTTCAGCTAACTCTGGAAGGAACAAATAAAAGGAAAAAGAAATAATAATCCATCTCCCCTCCCCAGGAAAATCTGACTTCTAAAATCCTGTCAATTGAAATTAGGTGAGAAGCAAGGTTTGAAACCTAAATTTAACTAAAACTAGCTAAAAGCTTCTCACAGTTGGAGGAACTTTGGCAAACCAGGAAATGAATGGGACTGCTTAGCCAGTATAGCCCTCTAGGAGACCAATTACCCACTGCGTGCACTGCACCAGGGGCTTCTCTGCATTGCACCATGGTGGTTTACCTGCTTTATGCCATACTTTGAAGACCAGGGTTTGTTGTGGATCCAACAGAAGTTCTTTGGATAGTCTATTAAGAATAAAATCATCATAATCTGTTATGCAGAACAATAAAATTTGTCAGAAGCTAGCATGGCAAAGTGTCTCTGGAATTTCAATAACATTTTGTCTACCTTATAAAAAGTATTCTCTGAATAATGGGGGAAAAACCCAGTGTAGGTCCTTAAAAATGTACATAATTACTGCTACATGGGCTTGTTTTCTGCTTACCCAAGGAGTAAGTTTTTTTTTTCCTCTTGTTCTAAAATATTTTTCAATTAGGATAGTGAAAACAGCAGGGAAAAAAAAAGAGAGATAACTGTGAAAATACTATCAAGCACTATAGTAGCAAACTTTTAATAAAGATTAAGATGGCCACCTGAAACACTGTAACCTAATTTCTGAAAAAACACCTCCCCAAAATAGTGATGAGACAAAATCCCTTACTTCCCCCAAAGCGTTTTCAGGTCACTTGGCATATTTCTAGTATTCAAGACTGGCTCTGAGCACAAATAACCTTAGAGAATAAAACTTGTAACTGCAGCTATCAATGTCTGAATGATTGGTCTCTGCATTATAAAAACAACTGTCTAGCTGGCAAACCTGTCTCTGTGCAGTCACTGGTATAATTTCCACACAGTCTATGACTGACAAGTTAGTGCCTAACATGCTAAACACAGTTTATTTATTGAGAGACAATGTGGGAGAGGTAACATCTTTTATTGGACCAACATCTGTTGGTGAAAGAGATGAGTTTATCCAGAGAGCTCTGTGTAAGCACCAAAGCTTGTCTTTCTCCCTAACAGACGTTGGTCCAATAGAAGTTATTACCTCACCCACCTTCTCTCTGTAATATTTTGGGATCAACACGGTTACAACAACACTGCGTACAACAATGGAAGATATTTTATTTACAGATTCATGGTGGTTGGTCTCTTTTAGTTTAGAAAATCCTAATGGCAACTGCTTCAGGTTTAATTCGAACCCCTGACTTCAAAACTTTGCAGAAACCATGAGATCCCCACCACAGATGTACTAGTGTACGTTATTTATTAATTGTATTGTGGCCTAAGAACCACAGCCATGGACCAGGACCCCATTGTTCTAGGCATTGTACAAACTTAATAAAAAGACATTGAAGTGCTACGAAAGTGCAAAGAACTTCGCTAACATTAATGAATTAATCCTCACAACAGCCCTGAGGCAGAAAAATGTTATCAGCTCCATTTTACAGGTGGGGAAACTGAAGCACAGAGATGTTAAATGTCTTGCCTAATATCACATGAGAAGTCTATGGTACAGTCAGAAATACAATACAGGTCTGACCCCTGGTCCTGTGTTTTAGCCCAGACCATATCTTCCCTCGTACAACTCAATCCAGACATTCTAGGCGCTAGAGCTACTGTAAGATATGCAAACATGGATTTTCTGCTGCAACAAGCTTAGCAAGGCTCCTATTGCTTTGGCCAGAGAAAGCCTCTATTTACTTGGTTAAAGCTGCTGCTTCTGGACCACAAGGGGACTTGCATAAAACTGGGAATGGTGATAAAATAACGTGTAGGAATCATAACAGGGCAGGTCCAGTTAATGGAGGACCACTAAGTAGATGCTAAGTGCATCTATGCATTCAATGTCTGGCCACTAGCTGCCAGACACCATGGCTCTGAAAGTGTCTGCCTCTGAAAGGCATTACATACCTTGTTTGCTGCTGAAAGTCCCAAACTGGCGAGTCAGTGTTTTCTATTATTGCAGTGGCTATTGGAGCATCTGCATCAGCAACTGCAAACGTCACATAGCTACTGGGTGCTGTCACTCCACGTTCGGTGAGAGGACTCCCTAAAATATAGTGAATTGTGGTTAGAATAAGGCAGCTGATTAATCATTTCATTCAAAAATTAAGTATTGTGTTACCAGCAGAACAAACCTATTAGCTACAGATAATAATGGTTGCACCATGTGACAAAGATAAAAACTGTGCATCATGGCAAAGGCCAGCTCAGCCTAACCGCTGGTGGTTTCCTTAGGGTAGCAGAGCTAGCCCAGGATGTTGCTGACATTCACTAGCTCCAGTCAGGATATGAGTGGAGTGCAAAATACTATTGTGTACCTTTACTGTGAAAGTGACTCTAAAAAGGACATCAGGGGTTCTGTGATTGTTGATTACAGATAAAAATTTGCCAAGGTGTTTTTGTTTTTAATAAATACTAATCAGCCTTGCAAATGCATCCCAGGATCCAAAAGTCAAACTGGGTTATTTCTGGCTCATCTCACCAGTAACCAGTGTTAAAAATTCCTCCTGACAAATTCTGCCTTCAGTTACACCCGAGCAACACCATTCTCATCAATGGAGTTTTGTAGGTATAACTAGGGGCAGAACTGATCACATAGTTAGAAATTAATTAGCAATTTTGTGAATAATGCACAACCCAAAATAGAAATCAGCTCACTCTCCCAGATCTGGAATAGATCCAGAGAAGGGCTACCAGGATGATCAGAGGAATGGAGACTATTGTACGAAAGGAGACTTAAGGAGCTTGTCTTGTTTAGCCTGACCAAATGAAGGCTGAGAGGAGACATGATTGCTTTCTATAAATACATCAGAGGGATAAATACCAGGGAGGGAGAGGAATTATTTAAATTAAGTTAAGCGCCAATGTTGGCACAAGAACAAATGGATATAAACTGTCCATTGATAAGTTTAGGCTTGAAATTAGATGAAGTTTTCTACCCATTAGAGGAGTGAAGATTGGAACAGCCTTCCAAGAGAGTAGTGGGGTCAAAAAACCTAACTTGTTTTAAGACTGAGATGGATAAGTTTATGGAGGAGATGGCACAAAGAGATTGACAACAACTGCATATGGCCCATTCATGATTGCTGTTTGCAAATATCTCCAGTGGACTGAGGGGGAGGGCTGTGACTACAGAGAATTCTTTCCCAGGTGTCTGGCTAGTGGGTCTTGCATATGCTCAGGGTCTAACTGATCACCATATTTAGGTTCAGGAAGAAACTTTCCCCCAGGTCAGACTGGCAGAGTCCCTGGGGAGGTTTTTGCCTTCCTGTGCAGCGTGTGGCATGGGTCACTTGCTGGTTTGAACTAGAGTAAATGGTGGATTCTCTGTAACTTGAAGTCTTTAAATCAAGATCTGAGGACTTCAGTAACTCAGTCTGAAGTTGTGGGGTCCTATTGCAGGAGTGGGTGGGTGAGGTTTTGTGGCCTGCAGTGTATCGGAGGTCAGACTAGATGATCATGATGGTCCCTTCTGGCCTTAAAGTCTATGAGATTTGTGTGGGCTCTGCAGGGCCCTCAGACTGATTGGTGACTGAATATGTTCCTGTACCAAGCACAACTATTTAGAACCATTACAACACAGGAACCCATTTCCTGTCAGGCTTGAAATAAGGAAATGTGCACCACCTAACAGACAAATGCAAGGTGCCAAAGATGTCCAAGGATTAGTACTTGTTTTATGTAATGTCTCACAAACATTACATAACAGGGATTTAGGTTCAAAACATTCCTGTAACCCCATGTATAGATAAAGAACTGAGGCAGAGAGAGAAAAATAAGCTCTGTCTACACTACGCTCGCCTCCAAAAGAAACCTCCCCCCACTTCTACCACCAGTCAGCTCCCATGGCAGCAATACGTGGGACTTCTTGACATAGTAAGGTGCTGGAAGACTCTGGGGTTTTTGCCATAGTGTCATCTAGACATTCTCTGAGCAGGGATGAACACGGTGGTTAGAGCACTGGTGGCCACTGGCACCCCACCTGCACTTGTTCTCCCACTGGTACTCCTAGAACTGGTGGAGCTGCATCAGTGGGAAATTTTAGGGGGGAAAAAGTCTAGTGCATACAAGGCCTAAGTCAGTGGTTCTCAAACCTTTGTATTGGTGACCCCTTTCATACAGCAAGCCTCTGACACTTTTTTAAATATTTAACACCATTATAAATGCTGGAGGCAAAGCGGGGCTTGGGGGTGGAGGCTGACAGCTCGTGACCCCCCATGTAATAACCTCTTGACCCCCAGTTTGAGAACCTCTGGCCTAAGTGATTTGCTCAAGAGGAAACAGTCCATCCCACAGCAAAGAACAACTGATCTACTGAGTCCCAGTCCCATTTTCTTAACCACAAGGCCATAGATAATGGGCTCTGACTGGCCTTCCCCGAAGTGGTTGTAAAACCGGATTCTAAAAGCTTTAGGAAACACTGTTTTTAATGCAAGTGCAGACAGGAGCTTAACAACATAAAGCTGAGCTACCACAGACGCCATACATTTTGCAATGTAGAGGTGAAAGCTTTGCAAGGCTTTTGTTATAAGCAGATTATTATGAATTGCATAAAAACAGTTCAGGACGGGAAACACAAACACTTCCCCCCAATTTTTTGTTTTCTAAAAACCTGGGAGAAGTCTTGTGAGAAACAAGATAAAGTAATCAGTTAATTGGTTTGACCTAGTTTGGTTCCTCTGGCAAACAATGTGCATTCACAGTAACACAAGGTCATATCCAGGAATCTGGACACTTTCCAAAAACTAGAAGACATGGAATATAAAGTACCTAGGAAAGCATTGGGGGCGATATATTCTCTGGTCATCTCTACTGAATTATATTGGAAAAATGAGATGCTAAGAGTCTGGCCTGATTTGTGCCCTTTGGGAGGGTCCTTCAACAGAGAATTCCCACCCCTCAATTTTCTCTCTCCTTTGCAACTCTTCTTCTTCGGTGGTGTGAACACTAGCAAGCTTTGCAGCTATAATTCACTATGCTGCAGTTCTAACCGTGGTAGAAGCTATAGTAGAAAGAGAATTTTGGTATTTTTACCACTGTGCTGTCTAATTGCCAGTGGAGCTGTTCCAGTGATGAATTACAGCTACACAATTTGCTAGTAGGTGAGGCTTTAGTCAAGGAGGTGGGGTGGAAGACTCTCTTTGGAACCAAATACCACTCCTCTATCAGCCAGAGAGGTTGCTATTGATCGCTTCCCCCTCTCTGCCTTCAGGGGACCGAGCATGCTGCCTTTGTACTATTGAAAGACCCTTCTGCCCAATAAGGGAGTGGCCAAACTCATAATTTAAACCAGGGTATTGTCTGAGATCATACAGAGCACTGAACATCAGACGGGTCCAAATTAATATTTTGTTCTCCCCCTCAATATTGAGATTTCTTTTGTCTTTGGCAATTTTGTCTCCCCATGTCCATCTGGTGCTTCCTAAACTCAGTCAATGCCTTTGTAGATAATTTGTTCCCTTCTTCTTGCACACAGATCGCTATTTAAGAAATTCCTACAATTTGCTGTGACAACAGCAAACAAAATTGTGCTTTTTTTCCTGGAGATGACCTGGACGTAGTATTTATCAGAGGGCTCATTTTCAGGGCATTCACATATTAATAGACTTTAGAAATGAGTTCCACATCAACACTAGAAGCCAACATTTTCCTTCCTTAGAGGTTTTTAAGGTCAGGCTTGACAAAGCCCTGGCTGGGATGATTTAGTTGGGAATTGGTCCTGCTTTGAGCAGGGGGTTGGACTAGATGACCTCCTGAGGTCCCTTCCAACCCTGATATTCTATGATTCTAACATCTTTCCATAGATGGCAGAGCCCATAACAGGGACATGTCCTAGTATGCTATCAGAGTGTCTCCGTGGGCTGCACTCTATATCAAAAAATAAGGGTGGTTTAAGCAGCCTGCTGCATTTTACACAAATTAGATGCAGCACTTGGGCTCCTGGCAAGTTCAGCAGGAAAAATATATTCAACTTTTCTTCCAGTGAACTGAACTGAACCCCTTGCCACAGGATTTCCAATGAAGGATCAGGAAGAAGGCAGTGTGAGAAGCATCTCTTTAGGATCCACTGACTATCATGGTAACAACAAGGTAAGCAGCTATTGCACTATGCCGCTGATTTTAAATCACTTTAATGTAGGAGAATACTGCTGCATCTACCAAAATGGCAGTTTCACACTTTGTGTTAACGGCCACATAAACCGTCTGTAATCCTGCTTGCCTGAAGATTCCTGCCTGTGAATTCTATCGGGGAATGGAATTTCTTCCTCCACACACAAGAAGCATTTCAGAGTTCAGTCTGCTTTTCTTACAAACGTACAAAGAGCTTCAAACTTAAATGGGCACCACAAATTTTGCTATCCTGGGCAGGATCGTGGATGGGGCAGCTCAGATATTGCCTGTGGATAATGCACATACGCTTAGATAAGCTGGCAAACCTGTCTGTAATAGATGAGTAGCCAGCTGTCTCTTCACATGTAGGGGCAGAGCTAAGTAAAATGTGCAATCAGCCTTGGCAGTCTATGGCAAAGCTTATGTTTTTCAAGTCCTATTTTGCTTTTTGCTAGGGGCTGTCACTGCCAGGAAGAGCTCAAGTAGCACTAAGGAGGGTCCTGTCTCCTGCAACTACTCCCACCTCCCTCCTTTCCTTCCCCTTTCCTCTCCACCAACCTCCTCTCTGCCTCCATTCATTTCCCTCCCTCCTGGCCCATTCTCTTTTCTTTATCTTCTCTCATCTCCCATCCATCCTTTCCCTGAACCCTTCTCCTTTCAGTCTTCACTGTAACCCCTTCAGCTGTTTATTTCTTCCCTGTTTTCTCTCTCCATCACCCACCCTACATTATTCTCTCATTTCCCCCCCCTTTCTTACTTTCCTCATCCTTATCTCCAGAAATCCTCACAAATCATAGTTCCCACCACTATAATGTTAATCAACAGGTAATTAACATAGGGCTACAGGGGGTGATTCAGATAAGAACAGCCATACTGGGTCAGACCAAAGGTCCATCTAGCCCACTATCATGTCTTCTGACAGTGGCCAATGCCACGTGCTTCAGAGGTAATGAACAGAACAGGTAATCAAGTGATCCAACCCTTTCGCCCATAACTAGGTAAGATAAATAGGATTTCTGGATAAAGAGAATCGGGATAACTGAAATTACACTAAGCAACAGAGGGTCCTGTGGCACCTTTAAGACTAACAGATGTATTGGAGCATAAGCTTTCATGGGTGAATGCCCACTTCGTCAGACACATCTGTTAGTTTTAAAGGTGCCACAGGACCCTCTGTTGCTTTTTACAGATCCAGACTAACATGGCTACCCCTCTGATACTTGAAATTACTGTAAATGTCTATTCCTTGGAAATATCAGAAGAGCTGAGTAGAAGCATGGGAGAAATTGACATTAGGAAGCTAGTAATGGCACACTAAAGTGACATCAGCAACTTAAAAAAAAAAATCACACCTCCATCTGTTTTCTTCTATTATTGTTACAAGCGACACCCAATATTATTGTAACTAAAATGATGTTAGAGAAAAAAAATTTTTTTTTTCAGTTTACTTTGAAAGTAGCACTTTATGTATAGTCAGTTTAACTGTTTCCCCCCATTTTTAATTAAAATGGGAAAATGGGATTGTAAAACCAAAAATTGGTAGGAAGCTCAGAGACAGGTTTAGTACCTGCAGCTAAGTTTTGCTAATTTTTTGAAACTGACTAGCTATTAAGTTGACATTGTTCCATTAAAGTTCCTGATAAAAAGATCATCCTTAATGTAATAGACAGTAACATTCATTCTATCCGTGTTATCTATAGTATCACAATGAACTTTTCTTTATTAAGATAAATATTCTTGCTGAAACAGGCATAAAATAGTTTCTCCAATTCTTTTCTGTTTGCGAGCACCTCTCTCGGTATTCACAAACAATTCCATCTTAAAACTGACACAAAAGAAACCTTGTTTATTGTGTTCCAAAATCCTTTTAGTAGCAAATAGTATTGCATCGAGTTCCTGAACACACTCAGAGACTGCGACCTTCAGAAGATTTTAGAATCATTGTTCATTAAAAAAAAACAAGTTGGACTCAGAGTGTACCAGCAGCACTTGTGCTTAAAGCACGGTTTGTCAATGACCATTTTATTCTTGCTTTTGCAATACCTCATGCCAGTAAACTCCGGTGGGCAATCATTTAAATTAATTCATCTACATTGTTAAACAACAGATTTCACATTTCTAGGAAAAACTTCAAAGCATTAGCTAATCTGGGCCTTCCTGCACAGTCCTTCCTGGCAGTATTGCTTTTCTTATTAATATTTACTGTTTGCATTCAGGTATTGCCTAGACCCTAGAGGCTCCTATCAGGATTAAGGGCCCACTGTGCTAAGTGACACACGCACACACAGGGGCCAAGATGTGGAGGAGTGAGGGTGCACAGGGATGTATGTGGAAATCTCAAGGGATTGATTCACTTCTTTTTCCAATAAAAAGACCTTCATTTAGTACTAACTGCAGGTGGCGGGAATAGCAGACAGTTTAAAAACAGTAAAAAGCTAGCAAGTGTGTCACCTTGGGAGCACACTAAGTGCTAAATATAATCTCACTAAAATGGAATATTTTAAAATATGTTCAGAATTAACAGATTGGAAGATATATTAAAAAGCAATTATTGGTGCTCATCATCATGGTAACTGGGCATCTGAATATCATTCTTATTTAACAAAGTGGAAAACTGAGACAAAATGACTTGCTCAAGGTTATAGTGAGTTCATTCTAATCTTTATAGATTTTTATATCACCCCTTATCACCATAGATTCTGGCAATTCCCAGATTCCTAGTTTTGTGTCACTAGTTTAGTTCCACAAATTTACAATAAGATGAAAATTGTAAATCTGAAAGAATCTGAAAGTTCTGTCAACACTGACTGGAATTAAGGATGGACAAATAGGCTGCTATTTGGATGAGCCTCTGACTCCAGAATTCAGTGGTCATCTCAATAGATATATTTTTTAACATTCCCCTGCTTATTTACATTTTGCCCTTGTCCATTTTGCATGGAGAATAGAAACAGAATGGGCAGGTTCACTTTCCGATGCTCATGAACTAACATGATGTCGTGGTATGGGGCTACAGCTCTGCAGGTGAATATTTAAATCCAAACAAAAATTGTTCTGATTGAAATTCAAAACATAATGAAAATATTCCTGTTAATATTAAGTTTTGTAAAATCTCTTGGGCATTGTTTTTATTAAACTGCTGTAAAATATCTATCTTTTAAAAGAACATATTTTGCAAGAAGATTTCTTTTACCTTTTAAACTTAAGTGCATTGCTCTTTCCACAAGGAGAGTGACAGCAAATGTGTTTTCCAGATCCTTTGTGTTAGTCTCCTCAGGTGGTTTCACAACAGGGATTTCTGAGCTTGGGGAATTCAGTTTGTGATTGTGGCTTTTCAAGACTTGCTGGCCTGTGTCAGGAACCTTTTCTGCGCCTTCATCTTCACTGTTACTGACATCTTCAGGACAGTCAAACCCATGAGCAGAAGTAATATGAGCATGAATGGAAGCAAGTGTAATGTGAACTCGTACAGCAGCTCCTGACAGGTTTGAAGCATTGCGCCTGAACACTGGATAGATACCTGTAACAGGGTATTTACAAACAAACATGACAAAATTTAGTATCTTGGAAAGAGCGGTTATATTTCATGAAGACTAAAGTCTGTTCTCAGATCAGTGGGGTGGATCTCAAATCTGGTAATGTCATATCTACACAAACAGATCCCTCAGGAGTTGTTAGTAACATCAGTCTGTAAGGGGAAAAAGTAATGGGGAACCCTAGGAGAGTTAATTCTTTATTTTCCCACAGACAGCTGAAATTAAGATATACAGCACTTTTTTCTCAACTTCATATGTGAATTGGAAACACTGCCTTTGGCACGATTTTGTGACTGTATCCAGGAAACAAAATTCAGATGCAGCCTATGCATAGTTTTTGTTTTGAAGGTTTTTTACCTGCAGTTTCTAGTTTTAACCCCACCAGGTTTGAGCCTGGCCAAACGAGGGTCAACTGCCTGGCCTAGAACAGGGGTTTTCAACCTTTTTCTTTCTGAGCTTCCCCTCCCCGCCCCCGATATAAAAACTCCACAGCCCACCTGTGGCACAACATCTGGTTTTCTGCATATAAAAGCCAGGGCCGATGTTAGGGGATAGCAAGCTAGGAAACTGCCTGGGACCCCATGCCTCGGGGCCCCCACAAATCTAAATCGCTCAGGCTTTGGCTTCAGCCCCGGGTGGTGGGGCTCAGGGCCCCAGGCTTCAGCTGCATGCTGTGGGGCTTCGACTTTCTGCCCTGGGCCCTAGTGAGACTAATGCTGGCCCTGCTTGGAGGACCCCCTGAAACCTGCTCGCGTCCCCCCCAGGGGGCCCTGGACCCCTGATTGAGAACCATTGGTCTAGAAGATCAGACTGCAAGTTGGCGGGTGGCCTGGAATTGATATCACAGTGATATATGAAATATAGAACCAGAACAGAATAGAAAAGTCCAAGGGTTTTTCCATTTTTCTAGTCCTTTACTTTAACGACTAGCAGACAATGCAGGTTTCTTGTGTTAACTCTAACCAGTGGCGCCTTTGCTGTGCTATTGTGCCTGATTAGAATCTGAATCACTGAACTAGTATTAATGCTGATGAGGAATCCTTCCTCAATTCATGGACATTAATTCTTCACCCATTTATTGATCACCATTACCAAATTCTTCACCAGCATAACTCACTAAGCTTTGAACTCTGACGCAAGTGTTTTTACCTTGCTCATCTTTTCAAGAAAACAAAATGAGCCAACAACATAGAAAGGACAAAACAAGACTGCAACTGGTTTGCTTCAGACAACGACATATGGATGAGGTTAAACCAGCTAAAAAGTACATAAGGAAATGGAATAAAAGAAGGCAGGAAGTGTAAGAATGTTCTTTATAAACTGACCACTAACTGTGAGTGTTCTCCTTGACCTCTGTGCAAGTGCTGCAAGGTCCACAAACGCAGAGCCAATAAGGCGATCTGTATCAAGTGGTCTTTCAACGTTGTTTTCTTTCCCATAGGCCCGCCACACTTGGATTTCTAGCTTCTCCTCTCTGAAGTACCACAACAGTGCTTGGCTCCTTGTCAGTTCCATCTCTTTTGTTTTCTTAAACATCACCGTAATGTGTTTTTCATCTTCAGTTAATTTTGGCCTCTGAAGTGAAGTCCAAATGGCTTCTTGATCATACAATTTATATCGGAGATAGCAGTAAGTGCTTTTATTTATGCGACTCTGGCCTGCAAGTAGCACGCAATGCACTGGTAACCACACTCTGGGGGTAGAAATCGCCACAGTTGCGGGATTTTTGCTCAGATGCCATTCGTCATCGTCATCCATACTATCTTCATGGTTTTCCTCATGATTCCAGCCTAAAAGCTTAGCAGCCTCCACAACTCGTTCTCGGTCACCATGATGAGCAAAAGTAATAGAAAGCTCCAGCCCTCCCGCTATGGTTTCCATGATGTTTGTGCAATGAGAAGGCACCAAATCCTCCGGGAGGGTTACTGAGTACCATCCTGTAATACCTTCAACAGAACAACAGAGAGGAATCAGACTCAATTACTACATTTTTGAGAAATGCAAGTAAGAAAAGGGATTTTTTCCCTCCCTGATCATTGTTCCAGGACCAGTACTTGGAAACGTTTGTTCCTTTTGAAAGCGTTTGGTTCATCTAAGTATTTGCCACTTGCCAAGGTTAAAAATGATCTGGCCTTAAAAAATAAAAAATAAATAAAAATCACATGATCCTGATTACCATTTTACTTTAATTTTCCACTTAATTGATGATATGGTTTTACAAGTGAATATCCCATGAAGCTCTAGTTAATAAAGCTAGGATTCCTACCTTCCAGATGGTATATACAAGCCAATTGTTTTTTAAACTCTAAGGTTTGAGAAAGTGGTTGCTAAAATCATATTCAGACTGAAGTGGAAATAAACAAGGTTATAATCAGAATGTCCTGATTTCAAGGCCTGATAGTTTGTAACCTGTCAGTGCAAGAAGTGGTTATTTTACACTATGGAAATCTGGGAATCCAACCTTTTGTTTTCTCATTGTATGAGCATTTGTTTATAGCTGTTACATATCACACATCCCTGACTGAATATTGCAAGTTCTGGATTTCAGCCCAGGGTAGCTTTCAATCCCGAGAGTGGTTAATACATAGCACTTGCACCAAAAAAAATTCAGGCAATTAATAATCCCTGGGTCTGTTCACTGTGGGTGTGTATTTTTCCATTTTCTTCTTATGTCCTGCACATACTTCTAGATAATAAGGACTGATTGGCTCCTCTCTCATCAGACGTGCACAAAGAGCTGTGCAACATGTATTCATAGTTTAATATAATAACTATTCCCAACATCTCTCTTTTTCACATGGGCTACCTAGCAGATCATAGCATACCCCAACAGATGATCTCCAATGAACTTCAGTTAAATGTGATTTTAATAAGGAATCTTTAATAAAAAAAACCCCTAATGCTTATGAGAGAACTTTGGCTTCAGAAAATAGGAAGCAAAACACGTAACCCACATAAGCAATACAGTATGTTACTACCGAAGTACTGTTTATATGGATAATGTCAGTAGTATAGCATTTCCACTTTACCTGATCTTTTGATCAACAGGTCTTTGGTTGGCACCCTGACAGTTCCCAGCAGGTAGTCTCCTGATGTTTGAGTTTTCATTAAACCACTGGCTGTAGAATCAAAATCAAAGATATCCAGACACATCAAGCTGGGATTGATTTAAAACATGCACAAGTATTGGTCTCCTAATGAGAGCTATATCATTTTGTTAGTAGAGATCTAGGGTCATAATATTGGCATATACTTCCCTCCATGAAAAAAAGAAATGTGAAAGTCCACCAAGGAGGCACAACGCATATTGGCCAAATTCAGAATGAAAAACAGTGGAGTAAATAACCACGCAGTCATTGGAAATGCACAGGCAGTGCACTCTACTTATAGGATGTGTGCTCCAGCACTGTTGCGTTCTGGGAGCGTTCTAGGGAGCACTTCCACTACCAACAGGCTCTAAAATAAGCATCAAAGAGCTACAGTACTGTCTACAGAGTAACTGAGTAGCTAACTCATGCCAAGAGTTAATTTTTTTTTTCCTATCACTGAAGGCTGATATATCTTTAATTAAATTGTATTAGAATATTCTACAACATAATGCTATAAAAAGCTTGACGATGTTGCCACTATATTGAGACAACAGAAAAAGTTGCCATCATAAAATTGCATACTATTTTTAAGATACTGGTGCCTTAATGCAGCTGGAGGGAAATCAATTAATCCATTTAAAGATGAGGTAAACAATTATACTTAATACTGCTTTTGAAACCTATCTTCCTCTTTTAGAAATAATCTGTAACCTTCTCTACAAAAAGTTACCATTTCAGGCTGTGATCTCATCACATTTCAATCTAAGCAAGGTCAGGCAATGTCATTAGTTCAGTGGGAAATCTCCAGGGGAAACCCAGGGGGCTGCAGGAAATAATACTGATGTTTCAGGAGGAATGCGGTGTTGTTGTAGCTGTGCTGGTCCCAGGATATTAGAGAGACAAGGTGGGTGAGGTAATATCGTTGCTGGACTTTAAGCAAGTCACTTAATTTCCTTCTCTTGTTTCCTCATCTATAAAATGGGAGTAATAAGGCTAATGTGCCTTTGTAATGTGTCCTGAAATCCTCATATGAAAGGTGCTATGTAAGTGCAGAACAGCATCACTGTTGTATTACCTTCTTTTGGATGAGATGTAAAATTGACATCCTGATCACCTGTAGTCGCTGAAAATCCCCTTGAAATATTAGCTATTAGCCCCAAGGGCTTGGCCGAAGTATAACTGGAATAATTACATTTACCTAAATTTCAGTTATACTGAATATTCACTGTGTGTCCTATACCTGAGAAGCTAATGTCAATAACACCATTAGCAATAGCCCCCTAGGATTCCTACTCATTTTTGTTTACCCGACTTGATGCTCTGGTGGTAGATGCAGAAGACTATCTGTGCAGACTGCAAGAGCTCCCCCAGACAACATGCTTCTCCGCTGCTTCTCTGGATGACGAGGTTACATGGGAACTCCGTGTGGTGATCAAACTCCGGGCAGAAAGTTCGAGCCACAGCTCGGGTGGTGCGCTTCTCCCCCTCAGGTAGGAAGGAGAGGTGCATAGACACATAGGCATTAACTCCCACTTCTGCACTGGATTGAAGTGAAGGGTTCTTTTCTGCCACAGCTCTTCATATAATAAGGAAAAAAAAGATAGGGAGACACACCAAGTGTGCTTACAAGTAATCTAGTTAGAAGTACATACGCATGCCACCAAAATGAAGGGGTTTTTAACCCTAGCTGCACAACGATGAGAACAAAACAGTGGATTCAATCTGTGCTCTCAGGTCTTGTTTACATAGAGACTTTTTGGGAATCTCCCATCCTTGATCTAGCACTGCAGCAGCTCCATCAGGGCTAGTAAAGGCAGGAATTCTAGTGTAGACTGGCTGCTGACAATTTTCAGCTTTTTTATCTAGACCTACTATGATCAGTAATGAAATGGTGGCCAAAACTGCTGTGGCCTGTCTATACTAGTGCCCCTACCACTGCTCGCACCAGTGACTACAGCTGGAACGGCAGGTGCTCAGCACCTCTGAAAATTAGGTCCACAAGGGCTACCAGAATATCTCCTTTCGTAAAGGAGGCAGCAGGAACACTCCTCAGAGCAGCTGCTACAGAAGGAAGCAAAGAGCAAGACCAAAACTCCTGGAAGACTTCGATTAGCTGATCCAAAGCTCACTGAAGTCAAAGGGAGTCTGTCCAATGGCTTTGAATCAGGGCCTGATTGAGGAGCCCATCAATGCTGCTCAGAGAATAGGCCAAAGGACATCGCTCAGGAGTGCTGGGAACCACTCCTGTCCTTAAAGAGCTGACTACTCTGTTTTAACCCTTCCTTCTAAAATGCACTAAACTTGCCTGCTGAGACGAACCTTCAGGCCATTCAGCTCTCTTAAAGTAGCATTTCTTTAAAAAGGAGTGTGTAGTTCACTAATTCATTTTGTTTATGTGCGGTCATGCAAAATCCCAACCAATGAGAAGAGGGTCCAAAGCACAAAGGTTGGCATAATCTCTTTTCCCTTTAACACAAAGTCTTTTCTACTGTAAAAATTGTGGCTGAATTTAGCTCTGTTCAGTAAAGTGAGGGGCCGAAAGGAACGGCCAGGGCCACATCTGTTATAAGCAGGTATTGTACAAGCTTCCTCCCTAACCCAGCTTTGCACCACAGACTGGAACTACACCACTGCCTGTTATTTCAGTTCTAGGCCTCTCACGAGCAAAATGTACTAAACTCTCCAATGGTTTGGTGGACAGAAATAGTCACTGATGTTCTTTTCATAGTTATCTTCACTTCTGAACTGAACATTTGAATCTAGATCTCCACAGATGAAAGATGAATGAGTGACAATTTGTTCCACCACCATGGCACATTCTCCCTCCCCCCCCAAGTTATGTTAAGAGAAAATCTTGTCTTCAAATTCGATCTTACCTGGCTGCTGCTTGCAAACCAGCTGCTCTGTGTATTTGTACAGAAATAGAAATGGCTCGAGCAGCTATTACTCCCCCTGCTGTTTTCAGTGAATGTCTGTACCTCACACTCACATCAAGCAAGCCTGGATTAAAAAAAAAACAAAACCTCCATCTGTTGTTGTTTTTTAAATTACAGCCAATGTTAACCAAGATTTATTCTATTAATGTAAGCAAATAATTTCATACCAAAAAAAAAAAAATCTATGAAAAGGCAGCATTATTGTTGTATGGTTAAGAATTAAAATAAGTCAGGATTGAATGTCTAGATGCACTTTTGTTCAACCACCAGTTATTGCCTTGATACAGGAGTTACCGTGTGAAATTCTACAGCCTGTGTTATCCAGGAGGTCCATCTAGATAATCCTAATGGCTCCTTCTGACATTCAAATGTATGAATCTATGAAATGAAAGTTAAGGTTGCATCTGCACAACCTTAACTCTGCCCTTTTGTGTGAATTCATTATGATACCTCACTTATATGATACCAAGATGTTGTGATTATATCAGACAGTTGCTTAAAAACAGGGGGGTGGGAGTAAAATGAAATATAAAATCCTCTGAAGATTTTAACTTCTACAATACTCTCAAAGTTATCAGATTCCCTTTTGCCAATGCAAGTATATGTTCTGCAAGCTCACTCCTCCATACCAGTAAGCCTCTGTGGTTTTTTCCTTGGTCACTCCCTCCAAGAATCCCCCTCCTTTATTCTTGCGGTTTACTCCTCTCAGACTCCATATCACAACTGTGACGTTGCACTCCATATTCTTTATGGAAATATGCTTATGATATGGATATGACATAACTGAGATGTACTTTATGCAAGATGGGTCTTGTAAGATATCATTGGAAAGGTTATAATTTACTGAATGTGATTATCCAATTTGTATGCCTGTATCATTTCTGTATCTAAAGTTAGGAATATGGACTGTGTAACAATCACAACTGGGTGTGTATTGGGAAAACACCACCAGACGACAAGCCATCAAAGGTGATGAGCCATCAGGAAGGGACGACAAAACCATGAAGATACTGATCTCTCTCCCTCCTGGGAGGCATCCGGGGATGTAACTGACACTAGTAGGTCAGGTGGTCTTGTCACCTGATACTAAACATTATCTGGGACTTCTTGTAATTTTCCACTAAGAGGAGAGGGGGGCCAAGTTTGGGAAACAGAGGATTCCCGCCTTATGGAAATCCTATTTAAGGGTGGGGAGGAAGGCAAATGGGACTCCTCCGCTCCATGGCCTGTCTGCCAAAGAAGAAAGGCTGCTAAAGCCACCTGAAGGGAAGGCAGGGGAGGAGTCCAGACTGAGACAGGGGTCCAGTCTGAAAAGAAATATAACTGGAACTCTGAACCACAGAAACTTTGCAACCTGCCTAAAATAACATTTAGGGTAAGAAATTACATTGTGTAACCTGTTTCTTAAGTAGATTGAGCTTAGCTTGCATACTTTGTTTTATTTGCTCAATAATCTGTTTTGTTCTATTATCTCTTATAGTCACTTAAAATTCACCTTTTGTAGTTAATGAACTTATTTCTTGTTTATAATATAACTCAGTGTACAATTCATAATTGAAAGGGGTGATAAGAGGCTGTGCATACCTTCCTCCACATTGAGGGAGGAGGTGGATTTCATAATATACCTTTGGATCTGCACCCCAAGGGAGGTGGACATCTGAGTGCTGGGGGCAAGTCCCTTAAGCTGAGCCTTCACAGAACTGATCTCAGTGTCTGTTTCATTCTGCAGTTTGGTGTGGCCGTGTGTGTGTGTGGCTGTGTGTGTGTGTGTGTGGCTGTGTGTGTGTGTGTGTGGCTGTGTGTGTGTGTGTGTGTGTGTGTGCTGGAGGAGGCTTAATAGAATAGCTGGGCTCAGCAAGACAGGTAAAAAAGGCTGGCATAATAGACAGCCTCAGTGGTATCTCAGTACATCAGGTGGCATCCTAAGGGGGGCAACCTGTCACCCCCTTAGGATGACACCTGATGTACTAAGATACCACTGAGCCTGTCTGTTATGCCAGCCTTTGTTCTGACTGAAGAGTCCTAAAAGGATTTCCCTAAAAGCCTCTTCAGTGCTACTTTTGCATCATCTGGAAGAACCTCTGCAGGGTGGAAAGGTTCCTTCCCACTCAGTAGGCTAAGCCTATTGCTTCAATTCCCTCCTCCCTCTGGTCTGAAAAGTGGAGACCAAACTGGAGACTCATGTGGCAGTGAGACATGGTAGGCCCAGGGCTGGCTCATTCAAACAATTTTCTAGTAAGTAAATACAATATATGTCCAACCCTACACCCACTGAAGTCCGTGGAAGTTTTGCCATTGATTTCCAACAGTGAGTTTGACATTTTGGACTGGTAGGACCAACATGCTGGATTATTATTAGGCTTCAATCAAGGTGAGTTTCTCTTGTTCTCCTTGGTAGTGGATACACACACTTCACTTTTTAAAAGAAAAGAATGTCTTCACTTACCTGAGGATCGTGGACGAAGTTCTTCTGAGCATTCGGTTCTTGGGACTAAAGGCAGAGTAAAGGTCTGTATCCCTACTTCTTCGCGGTGTTGCATGGTTACCATGGCACACAGGCGTGACAACGGCAAGGTCCCTTTTGCAACCATCTGATCTCGGACATTAGGATAATAGTACCTGCGCAAGACACATAGACACATCAACCATGACATTTGGGTCAAGCTGTAGTGATTACTGGCTCTCCAGATTGAATACTGGTCAGCTTTAATTCACACATCTTCAGATACTTTGCCATATTTAGAGAAACCCACACAAGGGCAATTTCACAAAAAGGTGAATACTCCAAATACTCTATAGAGATGATAGTTCTACAGCTGTACTGATGTGACAGGCACAGAAGGTCACCTATCAATATTTCAACTAAAAACTGGAATCTAAAAGAAAAACAAGAGAATGGACTAGCACAAAATAGACCAAACAATAAAATGTATGTAAATTACTAAGACAGCCTGATGCAAGACAATGAAAAAGGATTTAAAATCAGTAACAATACCATGAAGTTTGTTCTCGGAGCACCAGTTTACCAGCAATAAAGAAGATTTGAAAATAACGACTAGACAGTTTTAACTGTGCTCTATAGCTATGAACTACAGTTTTAAAGCCAATGCATTCCATTTAGTGAATAATGATCAAGTCAGGAGAAAGGTAACCACACAGGCACACACTTAACTGTGCTTTCAGTAGGAGTAGGGCCCTATCAAATTCATGGTCCACTTTGGTCAATTTCACAGTCATAAGATTTTAAAAATCATAAATTTCATGATTTCCGCTATTTAAATCTGAAATTTTGTGGTGTTGTAATTGTAGGGGTCCTGACCCAAAAAGGAGTTGTGTGTGTGTTTGTGGACGCGCAAGGTTATTTTAGCGGGGGTTGCGGTACTGCTACCCTTACTTCTGCACTGCTGCTGGCAGCGGCACTGCCGTCAGAGCTGGGCGGCTGGAGAGCGGCAGCTGCTGGTCAGGAGCCCAGCTCTGAAGGCAGAGCCACCACCAGCAGCACCATAGAAGTAAGGGTGGCCTGGTATGGTATTGCCACCCTTACTTCTGCACTGCTGCTGGCTGGGCGCCCAGCAAAGAGCCACCGCTCTCTGGTCGCCTAGCTCTGAAGGCAGCGCAGAAGTAAGATTGGCAATACTGTGACCCCCTTAAAATAACCTTGTGATCCCCCTGCAACTCCCTTTTGGGTCAGGACCCCCAATTTGAGAAATGCTGGTCTCCCCTGTGAAATCTGTATAGTATAGGGTAAAAGCACACAAAAGACCAGATTTCACAGTCAGTGATGCGTTTTTCATGGCCATGAATTTGGTAGGGCCCTAAGTATGAGTGTCTGAATGAGGCTGGATGAAGTGGTAATTATT
Source organism: Malaclemys terrapin pileata (assembly GCF_027887155.1). Lineage (NCBI taxonomy): Eukaryota > Metazoa > Chordata > Testudines > Emydidae > Malaclemys > Malaclemys terrapin. The sequence continues at coordinate 341,847,329 of NC_071505.1, forward strand.
ATAAAGTTGTGCCAGGTCCTGTCAACTGAAAATTCAGCTGATGGAGAAAGTAACAATCTTTGCGTGGTTAGCAATCCACACTGTCACAGGGACATTGTATCTGTTCTTCTGTGCTGGCTTCCCATCTGCTTCTGGATATATTCTTGAGGTGCTGATTTTAATAATAATAATAATAATAATAATGGAGATATCCTATCTCCTAGAACTGGAAGGGACCTTGAAAGGTCATCGAGTCCAGCCCCCTGCCTTCATTAGCAGGACCAAGTACTGATTTTGCCCCAGATCCCTAAGTGGCCCCCTCAAGGATTGAACTCACAACCCTGGGTTTAGCAGGCCAATGCTCAAACCACTGAGCTATCCCTCCCCTTACAGAAAGACCTATTCTGTCTGGCACCTAGCAGTCTCTGTGCCTGAGCATTGCGCCAACAATGGGGATCTACTGATAGGTTCTTCTTGACAGTTTCTAGATTTGAAACTTGGAGAAAGGCCACAGGACGCTTGCAGTGAAGGGTCCTTGGCTCCATTACACACTCAGTTGGCTCACAAAAGCCTGAGTTTGCTGCAGCAAAGCTCATGTATTAGCCAAGCATTTTCTTCAGACTGATGAGCAGTAGAGGGTCATACAGTGTGTGAGATGCACAGAAGACAAAACTCACCATATGCAAACATTCACACCAGAGTTTCCTAAAACTCATTGGCTCAGTGGAAAGAAACAGTAAAACAGCAGCATAAAACAACACACATGGCACTTTATTAAGAAATGGAACCTAAGGACACCCGGATTATTTAAACCCAACGCACAGATGATTAAACTAGTTATAAAGTGAAAGTACAATTTCCCAGTGATGTCAGAGTCAGGTAATCGGTGTTTCTGGAAAAAAATCAGATAAAAAAATCTCTCTCTAAACGCAATCTTTCAGAGGAATAAAATGCATACTCCATAGTGACATCACTAATTTATTCTTGGCAAGAGATTTTCCCTGTTAGTCACTCCTCTAGTCTCACTGTTTTCTGAGTGGTGAGGAAATGGATCTTTATTCTGTACCTGCACCAGATTTCAAACTGGATTCCTCCTCCTCCTGCTAATCCTTGTGGAGAGAATGCACTGAGCAGGAGCCTCTGTACTGGGACATCAGCAGGTACCAACAGGGAATGATGATGTTCATCATTAAAAATGGGATCAGGGATGCACAAAGTAGTCGCTGAGCGGAAAGGCTTTAACCTAACGCCTACAAAGTCAAACAAAGCCAGTTAAATATTTGATCCCAACTTTATATATCCAAGGAACAAGATGGCAAGCACTCAGATTGTAATCTGAAAACAACCTAATGTGATATTGCTTAAAAGCTCATTGTCCAAACTCTCGCCCCAGGGAACTCTCAAAGAAATACCTGGATGCTACAGAATGTAGTGCTGGTGATTCAAAAGTAGCACTGAACTAATTCCACAGCAGCGTGCTGTGGGAAGTGCTGTCTTTTGGATGAGATAGAAATCAGAGGTACAAAGCACTAACAACCCTAAACCTCTGACTGCCAGAAGCACTAGCCCATGGCTCTTTTAGCAAGAGAAGAGAGATTAACCCAGGTATCCTGTCCCAATTCCCCCTTCAGGAATTATATATACTTAAAATTCCCCCGCAGTTTCAACTGCATACATCATTCAGTCTTAAGACGTTGTATAATGTTTCAGTTAAAGCAAGTGCCATATTTCAGCTATCGCAGAAGTGAAATAAGCCCTATATAGTCTAAGTCAGTTTATGGACTTTTTCCTACAAAGTCTTATGCATGTGAAGCCTGCATTGAAATCAATGGATTACTCAGTGTGTAAATTAAGCACATGCTGATATCTTTGCAGGATGTCAAAGTTTATAAAGCGCTTTCGGATCTTTAGGTGAAAGGTGCTAAAATCAATGGACATAAGACCAGATACCTTTTATTGAAAATCAATGGGAGTCTTACCATCTACCTCAAAGGGTGCAGCTTTTAGTTTGTTGAGCTGACCCAAAGTTAGCTGTACATTGTCTTTCTGCTGCACTAGCCATATCAGGGAAGCACAGAGATACAGACACTGTACCCAGGGAGCTAGAACAGAAACAAACAACGCTTAGCTAAAGCAATGCTTTAAACAAAGTCCGATCACAAACCAAACTTACCATTTTCATATAATTCAATCCCTTGTAACACACTGGAGTCAGGCTCCTGAACTGGAAAATAGTACTGCACATAACAATCAGCCTCTCCCCAGACTGTGGACTGTAGGGGAGTGAGCCCTTTAACCTTCTCCACATGAATCTCAAATGCATGCTCCATCAGTCCTTCCCCTTCTCTCTCCAACTGCTAAATAAGATAAAGGGAATTCCTGTGAACAAAAGAAGCACCTTGGCGAGAGTGTACAAGAGCTACATTCCTAAAGGAATGAGAAGATGAGCTTCATCACCCTGACACTGAAATTGCATTGAGTCATTTCCTCTATAGTTTATATAAACATTTAAAACATGGTAGCAACTTTTGTTTAGAAAATGAGAAACACGCCTCCCCCCAACTCTAACTGTTCATACAAGTCTTTCCCAAACTCAGGGGTGAGTCCCCTGGGAGAATACCAGACTTGTGTTAGGTGCACATGGTGCAGAGGGTCAGGGCTTAGACATCATAATGATGGACACTACAGACAATTCTAATCTAGATGGATGCAGTGGGGATATAGGAGAGGGTCAGCACTGGTGTGGGGGGAAGCTATATGACCCTGGATCTGCTCTGATTTCCACTTCAAATATGCTGTTGTGGGCAGCTTCTTTACGTTCTCCTTCCCTCCCTACTCCTGAGGCACGTGGTCCATAATACAGCTGGACAAAGCATCAGATACATACAGGGCTACAAGCTCAAAAAAGCAGTTCACCAGCCCAAGGTACATGCGTCTCCTCTCACAACGCCGTGTAGCTGCAAGAGTACATGTCCAGGCCCAAGAGAACCACCAACGGACACAAAAATATGGTTTCCTGGTAGTGAGCGTGCAGGTGGGGGAAGCAACAATAAATTAAAACGAAGGAAAAAAAGAAAAAGAGGAAAAAAACAAGAGAATGGGATAAAAGGGAATGGAGAGACAAAAAAGGGGAGGAGGGAAAGGACAGGAAAAAAAGTAAAGTATAGATACAGCAATTGTGCCATTGCTTGGAATGAGGGGTGACAACGTGACTATCTACTGTAAGATGGGCTCTGACAAAAAATAAAGATGAGGGACCCCTGGTTTATCAAAGATAAACGGAACAAGGTGAGATTGGCCACTGTCGGAAGACAGGATACTGGGCAAGATGGACCTTTGGTCTGACCCACTATGGCCATTCTTATGTAATTAGTCTCTAAAAGCCAAAACAGTAGTTATGGGAGCATACCATTGAGTGACTCGCAGGGGGAGGATCCAGAGAGTGGGGAGGCCGCTGCATGATGGGAGGTACAGTTCCTTCTTCATTTTTTAGTCTCTGCAGTGCCACTATTTGATCAGCTGAACCCATTGCCAGAATGACCCTTAGGCTCCCGTTTTTATTGCCTGTAAAAACATCTATCACTGACATATAGCTGTCCACTGCAACCACTGGATACTGAGCTTGAAGCAGCAGGCGAGAAATCTTGGGGTCTCTGGAGAGGAAAAAGCAGGCATCAGAACAAGCTACTAGGGTATTATGTATTTAGATGCAACTCATTTCACCTAAAGCCCTCAATGCAATAAGACAAGCCAATTACCTTTATTTTATTTTTTTTTTAAAACAAAACGCTTTGGTCTTACAATGACCCATCACAGATAAGGAGACCTGCTTCCCCCCCCCCCCGTCCCCAACCTTTGGACTTCATATTATACTGATTCCCCCTTCTGGTGGATAGGAGAAACAACCTTCACCAGCTAGCGAGCACTGATCTCTAGGAAATGAGGTAAAGTGCTCTCAGCTACTGCCAGCCCAGCAAATGAAGGATGAGGGTTAGGGACCTGTCCAAAGATCCTCATTTAGGAGCACAACATACTGCCACTAGACTACAAAAACAATCATCGAGTGTATGATTTTACTAGTTAAAAAACACTGAAAAAGAACAAAAAGATGGGTGACAGTGGAGTGTTCCACAGAAACATCAAGGCCTTTCGTGGTAGTAGTTGGAAGACATAGCAACATGTATTTACTTCTTGATAAATCCCAGTGTCTAACGTGCACTGAATTGAATAATAAAGCATCTTCCACCTAACTGAGGCACTAACTGATTTGCTCCTCTGTTTAATTTGACTGAAATGTCAGGAACCAGTAACTTGAAATAAAAATTATATAATTTGTGTCCTTATTTTGATCAATTTTAAATCACTTTAGGCAGGTATTGCTTGAAAAAAGTTGTCATTAAATTAAGGAAGGAAGGAGGGAACCAAAACCCTGAACAAAAGAGGAAAAAAGAAATGTTCAGGATAGACCACCTGATAATGAGGCAATTACAACTAAAAGTTGAGCTATTCAGACAATATTTTTATGTTAGAAGCACTAACCTGTGCTATGTAAACTGACATTTCCCTGATAGTCTTACGGATAAGATCACTTGCTTATTTCAGTCCCAGTTTGGGAAAGGACAGATTGAAACAAGTGGAAGGCACTGAATATTGTTTATAGCGCACATACCAATTTCTATTTGAATCCAATGTAACTAATGATAACTATGAACATGGCTTGCTATTTGAGAATGGTCAGGTTAAACTGCTACAGACATATTTTCTTACAAACAGGATGAGTTAAGCTGGTTTAGTTGGACAGCACTGCAGCTGTCTTCATTTCTAGGGGCTGTTCACTGGTTAACCTCTTGTTTCTGCATCACAACAGTGCTGTGCAAATGGTGGATTTAAAGCAGCGAAAGTCATACATTTCACATTAGTGAACATCAGTGGGACCACTGTTGCTTGTCTTGTAGATTTTCTTGATACAAATCTAGGGCCTGACCTTGCAGTCATCAGCTATGGCAGACTCCTGCACCCATGTAGGGCCCCTTTGAAGTGGGCTTTGCACAGACTTCTGAATCCACCTCCAAGGATCTGATTGCAGGATGGGGGGCTTAATGCCAATGCTACTTTAGCAAAGTTCCAATGGAGAATATAGTTTAACAATAATATGGATCAGACATTTTGCACTGTTGACAAAGCCTTTCCAGTCTGACCAAGGACACATGTTTTAGAGTCTGGCCCTCTAGTCTTGAATCCTACAATGCAGGGCAGACTCTTGCTGCAAGCTGCTGTAAAGGACATACGTTCCCTTTCTTTCCCCTGCCACTGGTCAGCACATAGCCCACACTCTGGTCAAAAACAGAACAAAAAGTTCAAGAGCCTGTTTACTTGAATGACATGTAAAACTGATGCAGAGGAAGCTTCACCAATCCTAGTAGTCTGTCGCATCCGGGGGTTCGCATCTTGTTCCAGGCTTCAATAACCATTACATTGTTCTTGAGTCTCTCCAGATGTTTGGGAGTTAATGAAATAGGCATCACCTAATATGGGAGAGAGTTTACTGCACAACTAGCAAATGAAGCAAACTGCATTAAAACAGAAGGGGAAGCTGTTTGTCAAACACAAAGTATTCTGTTTTAACAGAGGACGATTTCCCTATTGGTCTGAATGCTGTTAGTTGGAGTTCAGGCTTGTCTACCCAGTTTTGTTAGAATTAGAAAACGTACCATGCAAAAAAAGGTGTGATTGAGATGGCAAGTGATTTTTATTCAGATTGTTTTAAACTATTTGGCGGGGGGGCATGTGAAGGGGAGCGTAACACCTATTTATCATAAATTACCAGTGTAGTGACTTGGGATAAAAATAGGTCTTTGATGTGCTTTCATTGAAAGACATAACTTCAATTAAGGCCTGAGGACTCCCACAATTCACATCTCTAAGACTCCCAATGAATCCTGCAATAAAACTGGGGAAAACGGATTTGACATTCCTGATATTTTTAAAGAAGAAAAACCCAAGGGGGGAAAAAAAAGGGGGGGGGGATTTTTGCTATAACAGTTTGGTCAAAATGATGTAAATACAACAGTATGTGAAACATGGCTGAGTTTGTGTAACAACAGAAGTCTAAAATTTTGGAATTTCCTGGCTGAGGCTTCTATCCCTTAACATTGCATTAACTCTAGCTTTTGTGCTGACTAACGTATATAGTATACGAAGATAAAAGAAATACAGGATTATAAAGACATGAAGTCATCCCTCCAACCATACAGCATTGGACACAACATTCTAAGCATCTCTTTCCCTTCCCACAGAGTAGTTGCCTTCTTTTCCTTGCTTTATTATATATGGACTTCCTTGCCTACTTTCCTCTGGTATTTTAAAGGTCTTGTTTACTGTTTGGGCAATTCCCGGACACACTCACTGTATTTCATGGTTTGTGGTATGACCAAAGTAGTAATAAGAGCACTTTAATACATCAGAGAGAGAGAGAGTCAGAGAAGTCCCTATGGCTTGTATTAAGATAAAAACTTGGGCTTGGGAAAAAGTTTGCCCCTCATAGGAATATGCAATTTAGACAGCATAACAGGAGAGGTGTGTGACTTGCCTGAGAAAAGCTAAAGGCAGGTTGTGTTGTACCCCACATGACAGCAGATCTTGTTGCCTCCTCTGTGCTGAATAGTTTGCAGTTTAAATACACATTACAGGAACCATGGATTCCAGAGTCTCCAGCAATAAAATCCTTTCCATCAGGCACCATTAACAATACATGCAATAATAATCCATCCTCTTCCGATGCATTGATTTCTGTCATCAGGTTACGGGACGCAGACAATGGCATGGATGGTGGTGACCGCAGCGCCCCTGTTCTGGGGACTTCTGTTCTCTTTGAGGATTCCTGGTTGCTTTCTTTCAAAAGTCGAGGGCTTTTTGCATGTATAACATTTCTGTCAGCTTCTTGTAACTTAATCCCTGGACTTCTGATGGCATAAACTGGGGCTTGCTGGACAGTACTAGCTGACCTGGCATTGGCACTGGTAAAGTCTTTGTTGTCAGCTGCAAGCTCCAATGATACCTGCATTATATAAGGAGAAAATATTTCATCAGAAAATCTGCCCGCTATGAAGGACAGGCCCAGCAATAGCCAGTCAGAAATATATAGCATACTTGGTTCAACAGCTGCATTAATTTTCCTTCCCAAACCCTAAAAGCTCATTTATGGATGTATGTTGATCATGAATCTCAACCCTTACTCTAAGAAATCCTACAGAAAGATTTGCTAAATAAAGTTTCACCCTAAATGAAGAAAACCTCTACAATTTCAAACGTATACAATAATACAGCTTGAAAATTTACTTGACACCAACTAGCCAAGGTAAAAAAAATACTACCTCCCATTGGGCACTTTATCTGGACGTGTCTATACATGATTTTTGTCCACATTATATAGCATTATTTGATAATAATACTTTGGCATTGAATTCCTCCCTTTCATTTGTACTTCCTTCTCTCTTCCTATCTCTTCCATTCATTTTTCTCCTCTCCTGCTACGGTATCTTTGTCTTTGTCTTCATCTTTCAAGACTATTCCAGTTTAATGTTTCTGTTCTGTAGTATTTCCTTCCCTTTATTTCTTCCCCCCTTCATTTAAGGCACCTCTTTCTACACTCCTTCCTTTCCTCCTGTTCTCTGTCTCTTCCTCCTTCACCACTGATTTCCCCATTCATTTTACTTGTCTCCAAATCTCTCCCTCCTCAGGCTGCATTCTCTCTCTTTCCTGTCATTTGCACAATCCACTGCATGCCCCCCCTCTCCATTCTATTCCTCCTTTCTCATCCATTCCTCCATCCATCCCTTCTTCTCCTTTCTCACACTATCCCATTCTCCCTTGTAACCAGCACAGTCATGCTTATCCTTCCATTCACTAACTCAGCCCATACACAACAGCCTCAATCTAAGTGGCAAGTAGATCAGTTCCCTGGCCACTCTGCTCCATAGCTTCCCCTGCTCTTTGGAGAAGGGGATCTGCCCACTCACCCTGGTCAGTGGGTTTTTCAAGCCTTATAACAGAAAAAACTTGCCATTCTGGTGGACTACAAAAGTAACCGAACCAACCTTTGCTTAGATTCCCCAGGGATTCCCCAGCTCTATAGGGCTGAAATTCCCAGGTAGACGCCTCCTCCTTCCCTTCCCCTGAACTGGATGGTTCTACACTGTACTCAGGGGAACTACAATTAGAACTCCTGATTTTAAGAAAGTTACAGGTGTCTCCCTAAAGCCTTTGTAAAATATATATCGGGGTTCTACTCTACTGTACCCAAAAACCTCCAGCTTTAAGATGTGGCATCAAAGTTAAGACAAAAAAAGAGAAAAAGATATTCAGCCACCAAAATATAACCATAAAAGATGATTTAACTCAAACACAGTATAGGAATTTATTTACCTTTATAGGTCCAAGCTGTGTCTGACCTCCCTCTTCCTCCACAGGTAGCTCACAGCTGACAGTGAGCAGTTCGGACTGGATAACCTTCCGCAGTGTAAGAGTTGCTGAGCCAATCAGCACTGGCTGAGGACAGGGAAAAAAAAGAAATTAATTCTAAGATTTCTGAAAGATTTGCTGATCAGGAAGAAACCCAGGAGTTATTGTGCAGTGACAACTTCTGAAGAAGCCTGTACACTACTGTTCTCCTTTTCAGCACACAGTCTCAATGTTATATTAATACAAAACTCATTTTGTATAGAACTAAGGTTTCCATTAGTTCCTGATCCAGGCATCACCACAGAATGATGGCAACAGGGAGATCTCAATTTCTGTGAGAATTTTGGATCACTGCAAGAGAAGTGTTCCAGATTCCAGGGATGGAATATGATTTTACACTTACCAAGGAGACAAATTATTCATCGTTTTCCATTGGAAAATGATAATTAGGGCAGATGGAGAATGATATGTTTAATGTTATTTCAGATTATAAAAATATCTGAACTGAGTTAACCCCACTCCCTGACTTTCTGCAGGCAGCAGATTACGTGACTGTGATTACTTACATGTACCCATTTATCCAAAAGAAATATACATTTTATTTTTTTCAAATGCACAGGTTACTCTAGTGTTTCCCAAGCTTTTGAAAGCTGAGTCCCTCCTTCAAGAAAATAAAACCAACCATGCCCCCTTTTAACCTTGCTGTGTGTTCTCAAAGGCCTACTCAATTTAATGTATACATCTTCCATGCAGCAGCACTGGGGTATGTGCCACACTGAGAAATGCTGGATTTCTCAAGTCCGTTTGATGGTTAATGCTTAAATTCACCCCCTACTCCTTAAATGGCAATACCATGATTTTAGAGAAGGGTGATGGAGAAACATATTTGGGCTTTTCAGTCTTGAACTGAGATAGCAAGATGAACACCATATTATTCCCATAAAAGCAACTGCACATACCTCAAACCCTTTTAAAATATCTCAGTAGTTATTACTTATTAAAGCAGCAGCCCATTTGGATGCCATCAATTTGTCTGTCTTTCTCTTGTGATTGAGATTAGAGCAATTCTAATACAGCACTGTAGATAATGTACAAAGGACATCAGATTGTACAAAAGTATTTGAGTGCCCAAAACGCATACATATTTGCTTACACTGATTAACTTGTGGCAAGTACCTTTTTCTGTGTGCTTTTTCTCATGTAGATTTTGAAAGCAAGATCAGAGTTCCACCAGTGCTCTATCATCATTCCACCAAAGTGAATAGGGAACACAAACCGCTGTTGAAATTTCACCACTGTAAGGAAGATTGACAGCTATGAGTGTTTGTCTGGACTTCCATTAAATTGAAAAGGAGCAGAGAAATCTTCAGTCTGTATGTGGAGGGTGGGCAGGATTTGTGTGCATGTATGAAGTCTCCAGAGGAGGAAGTTCCAGCCCACATCAGGATAGCAAGCAAGTACTCTGTGCATCTCTCGGGCCATGTAAAGAAGCGGATGGAGTACGAGGATCAGAATCTAGGGTTCTTGCTGGAACCTTAAAATAGAATATCTTGAGTTTTCAGCGATTCAATTCTCTTATAACGGAAACTAACTTACCTTTTTGCAGGAGTAACAAATGCTCAGCCATACCTGTGCGTTAAGAAAGTTTTCCATTGGGGGCAACAGTCTGCTATTGCCATCTAATTTATTTATTCACTTTTAAAATTAAATTCAATTATGTTTAGATCCCTTCTCCCTGCAGGACAGCGTTCCATCTCCAAAATCCCTGTGCACTGACCAACTATCCTGGGTCAGATGCAACTTATGCAGGTTCACAAGTGGATGTTTTGGATCTCCCTTCCACAAAGCATAATAAAATTTCAGAAAGAGCTAATAAATTTCTAAGAGGTGTAGAATTCAAGACAATTGAGATTAAGAAAAAATAAAACTCTTACCTTCGCCTGTGATTTTACTTGAAGCTATGCGAATCACTTCTGTTGTCAGGGAAATCTGTCCTGTTTCATTTTTGGAGACTCCCACTGGAAAGTGGTACTCAACGAAGAAAGTGCTACAAATGAAAAAGTTAATTAAAGATCCCAGGCTATCAGTGGTGTAGTGCCCCTAATAAGGCCATACGCAACAGGAGTAAACTTTGTAGCCACAGTGTCCACAAGCCCAGTTATTGGGCCCACGGGTCCTTCAATATTAGTGAACTACAGTTTTTTTTTTATTGCACGTTTTATCTGAGTACTGTTGCTACTGAGACTCGGTTAAAGAACTACAGAGATGAAAAAGAATTTATTCTCCAATGTAATGCAATATTGTTACTTACACAATATCCAAGAACAACATTTGTTAAATTAGAGTTAAGATTGCTTAAGTGCATTTTCTATCAAGGAAATAACCAGTTAAGACTTTATTATCCAGACTAATCTCAATTCATATGCTTTATCCTGCAAATATCAGATTATCCAATGCCCTCACAGGTTCTTCTTCTCCACAAACTCGCTTTCGTTTCCAGGATGCAAACACCCACAATACACACATGCAGTTCCTCAAAACCACAGAGGAATACACAACCTGACCTTAAAATATCTTCATTTTGTTGAAGTCTATCAATGAGACAAGGATGGTGAGGTAATTATGACGTTCTGTACCTTGGGGGAGTACCCTGTAACCCCCCATATTCCTCATCTGTACATAATTGTGATATTACCTTACAAGGCATGCTTTATATATATCAGGGGAAAGGTTACAATCTGCTAAAAGTGTTGCTGTGTGTTGCAAACAATACTGCTTCTGTAAAATGTTGCATTTTGGCTTCACATATATGACCTTGGGAGCCCAGCCTCCCTCTTTATCATCGCCGGCTGAACGGCTGTGCAGAATTAGAAAGCAGCCACGAAGAACTAAAGAGGACTTTCTGCGTGATGTCATAATGCACTCTGCAGCCAAAAAACAAGAATTGAAAGAGTGGTGGGTCAGCAAGAGGAAGGACCGAAAGGAGAACGGCTCTTAAACCTTATGGAGCGCCAAGCAGATATGCTCCAGGCGCTACTAGCACTGCAAACAAAGCAGCTCTGCACCTGCCCTCCCCTGCAGCCACTGTCACAAAACTCTTTCCCATGCGCCCCCCCAGACACCACCAACACACTCTTATCAACCTCCTGGCTCCAGTCTGTACCTGCTGCATTCCACTCCTGCCTGTCACAGTCCAGCCGTGTGGACTCCCAGTACCCACTGCACTCAACACCTGTCCCTCTGCAGTTTAGCCCTGCTGAAGTACAGTACCCGCTGCACCGTACTCCAAAGGACAAGGTTGCATATGATACCTGGACATAAACAAATCTTTAACCACCCCGGGATCCCACCTCCCTCTTGGACTCTCCCTTCCCCTATCCCCCTCAGTGCCGATGTGTTTTTTTGTTTGTCTCTCCCGTCCGGTTGTTGTTTTTTAATAAAATAATTGTTTTGGTTTGGAAGCAATCTTTATTCCAATCATTGAAAGCAAACAGAGCCCTGCAAAGCAACGGGCAATTTTCTTACACCTTCACAGTGCATTGTCTGCACCAATCACAATCACCTCCTAGCATTACAAGCACTGCACTCCTGAGCATAGCAACAAATATTACTGGCTTTCAGCTTCAAATTGCCTCAAGGCATCCCTGATCCTTATGGCCTGCGCTGCGCCCCTCTAATAGCCCTGGTCTCTGGCTGTTCAAATTCAGTTTCCAGGTGCTGAGCCTCAGCGGTCCAGCCCTGAGTGAAGCTTTCACCCTTCCCTTCACAAATATTACGGAGTGTACAGCACGCAGCTATAAGCACAGGAATATTGTCATCGGCCAGGTCTAGCCCCCATAAAGGCAGCGCCAGTGGGCCTTTAAATGGCCAAAAGCACACTCAACAGTCATTCTGCACTTGCTCAGCCTGTTGTTGAACTACTCCTTGCTGTCAAGATGCCCCATGTATGGCTTCATAAGCCACTAAGGCATTAAGAGGTAGGCAGGGTCTCCCAGGATCACAATGGACATTTTGACTTCCCTTACAGTGACCTTCTGGTCTGGGAAGAAAGTCCCTGCTTGCAGCTTCCTGAACAGGCCAGTGTTCCGAAAGATGCATGTGTCATGCACCTTTCCAGACCAGCCTGCGTTAATGTCCGTGAAATGCCCACAGTGATCCACAAGCACCTGGAGAACCATTGAGAAATACCCCTTCCGATTAAATGTACTCGGTTGCTAGGTTGTTTGGTGCCAGAACTGGAATGTACGTGCCATCTATTGCCCCTCCACAGTTAGGGAAGACCATTTGTGCAAAGCCATCTACAATGTCACGAACGTTGCTCAGTCACGGTCTTTTGGAGCAGGATGTGATTAATGGCCCTGCTCACTTCTGTCAACACAAGTCCAACCGTCGACTTTCTCACGCCGAACTGGTTAGCGACCGATAGGTAGCAGTCTGGAGTAGCCAGCTTCCACAGTGCAATCACCACGCACTTCTCCAACGACAGGGCAGCTCTCATTCTCATGTCCTTGCACCGCAGGACTAGGACAAGCTCATCACACAGTCCCACGAATATGGATTTCCTCATGTGAAAGTTCTGCAGCCACTGCTTGTCATCCCAGACGTGTATGACGATGTGATCCCACCACTCAGTGCTTGTTTCTTGAGCCCAAAAGTGGCGTTCCACCGTGGTCAGCACGTCCATGAATGTCACAAGCAATCTTGTGTCGTAGCTAGTATGTGTGGCGAGATCCATGTCGCACTCCTCTGGCCTTTGTAGTTTAAGGAATAACACCACTGCCACTCGTGACGTGTTAACGAGAGCGAGCAGTATATTGGTCAACAGTGCGGGATCCATTCCTGCAGGTGGAGGAGGCAGAGCGCGCAGTACACAAACCGTTGAAAGATGGCGCCAAATGCGGATGGAAGCACAGGGATTGCTGGGATGCAAAGCAATGCATCATGGGGCATCGGGACAGGACCCAGGATGCCCCACGACCCCATCCGCCTTCTGATGCTAAGAGTTGTGGGAAGAGGAAGAAATGCTCTGTGGGATAGCTGCGCAGAGTGCACTGCTCCGAATACCAAGTGTGAACACGCTATTGCACAGGCAGCTGACAATGTGAACACACACCAGCGGTTTCCCTTCAGCGCTCTCTCAGCAGCGCTGTAACTGCCAGTGTAGACATTCCCCAACTTACAGCCAGATATTAGCTGGGTATCAGCCAGATATTAGCTCCCCAGAGGCAACAGCAAGGAGAGTAACCCACGCCCGTGCGGGATGTGAAACAACCCGTCAACAGTGTATTGTCCAGCAAGGGAGCTACAATGCAGTGACTCCCCTGAATGAGGCCACACCAGGGGAATGGCTCAACCTTGCTTGGAGAGACTCAGCAATGCCCCCAGACATGCCTGGACTTGTGTTTTCCAAGCACGTGGACTGAGGGTATAAAACAGACAGAGTGGCCACATACTGGGCCTTTCTCCTTCACCCACCTACACTGCAAGCAACGACGACACTGAAGACTTGAGACTCCAACTGAGAGGGCTGGCGCGGCCCAGATTTCAAAGGTGAAATCTGTATCCTTAGACTGCAATATCCAGTGGGATGAGAAAAACTGCTTCTAGTTGCTGCCCAGTTTAATAGGGTTGAGAGTTTAGACTGCGTGCTTAGATTTGATTTCTTTTGGGAACTAGCTGACTTTTTGCCTATCACTTAAAATGTATCTTTTATAGTCAATAAATTTGTTTAACTGTTTATCTTTACCAGTGAGTTGGTATGAAGTTTGGGGGCAAATCTGGGGGCAAAAGGGTGTGGGGCTCCACATGCGGTTGTGCTGGGTGATCACAGTGCCTGGCGGGGCTTGCTGCTGGTCACTAGCAAGGCATTGTGAGAGACAGCCCAGGCTGGAGAAAGTTAAGGGGGCACAGCGGTCTCGCAGTCCCAGTCTGCACCCTTGGGGAATCCCGTCACAGTAATATCTTTTATTTGACCAACTTCTGTTGGTTAGAGAGACACACTTTTGATCTTACACAGCACTCCTCAACCACCTTGTCTCTCTAATATCCTGGGACCAACACAGCTACAACGCTGCATATTTTATCGTGAGTTACTTTTTAAGACAAGGAGAGGAGGAGGAAAGAACCTCAGGACCCTGTTGAAATAAGGGCCATTGAACAAAACACCAGCATTGAGAACTCTGGTTCCAAAATCCAACAAAGGTACACGTACACACAAAAAAATAATAATTCTTACCGCTTTTTAGCTAATGCTGGTCTTGGTGGTTTCCCTGTGAAACTTTTCTTGCCTGGTGTAGTCTGGGTGCTTTCAGGAGGAATTCTCAAGCTTTCAATTATGACTCTGGCTAAGTGTATTCGACCCAGCAATGCCAGCCTATCCACATTTAGGGTTATGGCTCGCCCTTCCTCTGTGCATTCTGTGGGAGCTTCAGAAAGTGGTAGTGGTCTAGCAGGAGAACAGCTGAAAAGGGTTAAAGCAGAGAATCCGGCTTAGACAAACATTCATTGCAGCAAAACCCTAAGGGAAAACTGTAGGCTGGCAGGGTGTTGTGTTTTTTAAATGGTTCACAATACATGAACATGCACATTTGTTTTTTCACTGTACTACACTTTTCATCACAAGTTTCCTACTCACCCTTTACAGTCACAGTATGTAAACTGCAGATAATGAAGGTGGCTTCTATATTAAAATGTGTTATATACTTGAAATACACCTATATAAAGAAGGAAAAGTGCAGACGTTTTCTTTCCATGCAATTCTAACTGCATAAGACAGGATACCCTCCCAACTCAGCTCTGCAACAAGAAAAGGTTCAGGAAGCCTGTGACAGTGGTCAGAGGATGCAGATGCTGCAACAGACATAGGGTAAGTTCACTTGTGTGCAGGGGATCAGCAACAGGCCTATGGACCACTTACATACCATGTAAACTGTATCTTGAGGACTTTAGTGGTACATAGGCTTTTTGTGCTGCATCTACACAGAAGTGAATTTCACCTGCAGAGAGTAGAATGCAATGATAGCAGCAGGTGTGGAATTTGGGAACAGCAACACAGCCATTTAGAAAGTCAAGGAAGTATACTGATTTGGGTTTAAAGAAAAAAGTTTAGTGTATCATTAAATTGGTTAACTGGATTACTGAGAGGCGCCACTGTAAACAGTGTATGAGACTGACAGTGAAGCTACTTTCAATGTGAATACAATATTGCTTGGTGTAACTTCCTCTCTGACTTTTTGACAATCTTTTATGCTAAGAGTTTTATTTATTCTCTATTTGTTTCTTATTTGTTTCATGTTTAGCCATAGATTTTATTGTAAGTCAGGCAAGATACCTTGAGCTTTGTTTATTTTTTTTTATGAAGCCTGTGGTAACATGCTTTCTGTAGAGGCTTTGTAAATAATGCATACATTCGGTTAAAAGAACATTGTCATTTCAAATGCAGTTAAGAACTAGCTTTTGTAAAAACAAGCTAATAAAAAGTTTACATGCTCTTATTTTTTTGTTTACTTGTTTTTAAATTCCAAGGGAGTCAGATTTTCACTCCTCTGCAATGCAGGCTGCCCAAATATTGCATGAAGAACTTTAAAGTGAAACTGGCTATTAACAAAAATGCAAGCTAAAGGAAATACAAAAAGTAAACAAACTACAGAAAATGAATAGCAACTTTGGTTTAGAATATTTTTATTTTTTATTCATTCAAAGCGTTATTTATTATTAGAAAGGTAGATACTTTTTTTGTTTTGCAAACATGATTTTTAACTTGACTATCTCTTTAAGCACCTGGTCACATTTTCTTAAATGATGTATGGTAACTCTCTGGATTCCATCATACAAAAGGACATCAAATTCTTAATCAAATTGGTTATTCAAAGCACTGTTACACTATATGCAAGTGAAAGTGTGGGGGAGTGTAGTGGTTCTCAATCTATTTACCATTGTGGGCCGAATCCAATATTACCTGCAGGGCCCTGAGGATGTCACATGGGCCACGTGTGTATGCGGATTGGGCCGCAAGCAGCCCACAAGACGCAGGTTGAGAACCACTGCATGACTATAGCTAATGGCAACTTATGATTTGAGGCTACTGCACAAAGGAGTCTGTAACTGAACTGTTCACCTGGGTTTCATTTCTGTTGCCTTTTCTTTCTGATCACAGAGGCTAGAATCCAAAGTTTTCTGTGACCTCTGATGGTTTCCGTGGTCACCTTTCACAAGCTTTTTTGTCCTGATTAGTTTTTTAGATGATATAATATCCTCATCATCACTGAGGAAGTCACTTAAACTGGTATCAGACTTCTAAAAAGAGATATTGGAAAAAATAAAAGTTTAATATTATTAACACCAACAAAAGGTACACAACAGCCACAATAAATGAGGGTAGGAAAAATAGCATGTGATCATGTAATCAGACAATCAAAAAGCATACTCAGAGGGGACAGAATTAATGCTGCATGGGCAATCTTTATTCTGGCATTTCCCAACGAGAGTGCTTGACTGTCATCCTAATAATTTTCTTTTATCAGTTTTTAATGTAATTTTTAATATATTGACAAACTTCTATAGGCTACATCACAAAAACGCCTTATAGATACTAAGATGTCTCTCTTCCTTCTGATCTGTCGTCTTGATTTTCTTTTACTATAGCACTGTGGCCTAAGCATCTTCCCCTCATCCCCCACTTACATGAGCTGTGTAAAACAAATTCTCCAGCAGACTCTGGTCATAGTGAGGATCATTCAGCTCGCTGTCATACACCTCACTTCCTGCAGAAAGAGATTCTGGAGGGGAACCTGTCCCATCCCAGAAATGCACAGGTGATAAATCAGCACTGTGGACACAAGAGGAGGAAAAAATATCCCTCTTAATATAGCAGTTTCTTATTAATTCTAATTGCATTGTTTATAGAATAGTCACCTTATATCCAGATTTGAACTTAGTTGTGATGTTCAAACTAGCAACAGTGAAAATCGTGCTTGACAGTAATGAAGAGTCCAGTTAAGAGATATGGCACAGGCAGAAACAAAAACAAGCTTCCCTCAAAATGTGTCTCAGACCTGATCTGGATAGAAATCCTAAAGCAGTGATACTCAGACTGAGGCTTGGGAGCTGCAAGTGTCTCTGTAATGCGTCTCCTGCAGCCTTTTGCAGCACATGATATTAAAACACTGTGATTTAATTATTGACCAATTAACCAATCAGGATGCATTTGCTATGTTATTAACCAATTGTAGAATAGTTGGTCAGTAATTCTGCTGTGAAATATAACAACTCATTAAAAGCATCCCTTCTTCCCAATTAAAAAGCATCCCTTCTTCCCAAACAACATTATTAATTATTATTGGGGGGAGGGATAGCTCAGTGGTTTGAGCATTGGCTTGCTAAACCCAGGGTTGTGAGTTCAATCCTTGAGGGGGCCACTTAGGGATCTAGGGCAAAATCTGTACTTGGTCCTGCTAGTGAAGGCAGGGGGCTGGACTTGATGACCTTTCAAGGTCCCTTCCAGTTCTAGGAGATAGGATATCTCCATTAATTTTTTTTATTTATTTATTAATAACCTACTTTTTAAAAAGTTTTCTCAAGATGGTATTTTAAACCTGCCACTTTTGTGAGATGAGCTAGTGAATGTCAGTCCACTTCCCATTATAAAGGTCTCAGTTTCACCACACAAATTCACCACCACATCTGAACGTCAGGAGAGCACTCAGACACCCAAATTTGGATGGCCATGGACAGCCAACTCTCACATTGTTCATTGGGAACAGGGTAAAGGTACATTAGTGGAACACTTCTTGAGGTTAGGCAACAACTGCATTTTCCAAGGCTGTCAATATGGTACCATTCACAAGCGTCAAGCTAAAACCTGGATATTCCTCCAATACTTCAGGCCAGAAGCGGTGTGCCAAGTCTTCATTTATTCACTCTGATTTAAGATTTCGCGTGCCAGTAATACATTTTAACGTTTTTAGAAGGTCTCTTTCTATAAGTCTATAATATATAACTAAACTAATGTTGTATGTAAAGTAAATAAGGTTTTTAAAATGCTTAAGAAGCTTCATTTAAAATTAAATTAAAATGCAGAGCCCCGCAGCCAGTGTGAGTGCCACTGAAAATCAGCTCGCGTGCTGCCTTTGGCATGCGTGCCATAGGTTGCCTACCCCTGCTTTAGACTATTAAATAAAAAGAAGGGGAGTTTA
This sequence comes from Malaclemys terrapin pileata, assembly GCF_027887155.1. Taxonomy (NCBI): domain Eukaryota; kingdom Metazoa; phylum Chordata; order Testudines; family Emydidae; genus Malaclemys; species Malaclemys terrapin. The sequence goes on from NC_071505.1 coordinate 341,865,961, forward strand.
CAAAAAAGTGAAAAGAAAGATTTTCACTTATTTTGCTGGCAAAAAAAATTTTTTTTTAAACTTTCCCCCAAAGGGGGAAAATACAAGAACACAATGGCAAGAAAACCAGAAAGGGAAACTGATTAGAATTCTGAATCTGCAAAGATTTAAGCACGTTCTTAACTTTACATGTGCAAATAGCTCCAGTGAAGTCCATGGTACTACTCATGTCTATTACAAGTTAAATTAAGTAAAAAGTTAAGTTATTAAATGTACTAAAATATATAAATCTTTGCAGGATGAGGGACCTGACTTGGCTTCACTATTTAACTGAGTGAAATGCAAAAAGGAAGCAATTATAAATGGGGGAAAGTAATTTTTTTAAAAAAAGTTAATTTAGATATCAATAACAGTTAAGGATGGTGTTTTAAAAATATATATATTGTCTACATGTGTATATATTATCTTGAAAAGCCACTTAAAAGCCACATAAAAATGTAAGCAACTCTTTGGATTAAGAGTGGAGAAGAGGCAATTTAATAATTGGGCAAAGAGTAAATATAAATAGTGCCCACTCTCTATTTTGCTTGAAGTCTAGATTGTATATTTTTTTTGCCTAATATTTGCCTAGTATCTCTGCCGGCAAAACATAAGTAATAACTAACTACAATCAATTTGCACTAGAAACAGTGCTTAGTCTTCCAACAACTTTAGCAATATTACTTGAACAAAAGACCCTCACAACTAAGGTGGGCACAAACTCAAAGTGTAAAATACTTTCTCTTACCACCACCTGACAACCCAGTACTCCAAAATATTTCCGAGGATGCGCTGACTCAACTAGTATCCCATATAATACAAGAAATAGATATCTGGGTCATTTTGGGAATGTTTACGATAACATCTCAGTACATGCCATGGCACTCACCTGCCCAGTAGTAGGTGTATTGCTCTTTTTTCAGCATGAGAATCAAATTCTTGAACTGTGTATTCAGATGCTAGGAGAAGTGGATCTTCAGTAGTGGATATGACATCAGGGTCCAAGGTTTTAAGGCTCCTGGATGACAGTTATTCCAGTGAAGAGGGACCAGGAGGAGGAGGAGTAAGGATAATAAGTGTTTCTGGTTTGTTCTAGATTTTATTCATTTCAACTATCAAACAGATTTTCTCTTATTTAGCACAAATGAAAACCTATATACAGTGTGCTTCTATTTGCATTTTAACTCCCCAAGTACAAAAAGGACAAATTCTGTTATACAACACTAGGTAGATTTTGCTTCAAGTTTTGATCCAAACTTGTAAGTATAGTTTATAATGTGCCAAAAGTGCTACCCAATCCTGCAATTTAAACATAGCAGCTGCAGGCTCTCTATGCTTTTTCTCATTCTTTCTCTTTTTATTTTTTTAAAGTGCTCATGAAAGGTGCCTGATCAACATTCCTGGGGAGACTGAAATCCTCTTCTTATTTACAAATCAAATATAGCGTAGGCAGCAGTGCTGGAACTGTCTCCCTACCAACATGCCTCAAATTGTGGGATCTCTTTTAGGCCTGACTGGGTATCTCAGACTCTAAATTCATGTAACCTTTTGACTCTGCTTAAACTACCAGCAAGGGTGCCAACTGTGGATACCTGTGCATCACGGACAGAACTATTCACTCATATCAGACAGATCACTGAATGACCTTCAGATGGCACTGACGTTAAGTCATTACCAACGTGGACTGGAACTGGTGAGGTGAAATGTAGGTGCTTATTTACAACGGGGCTTTAATTTTCCTTGTTTGAATAAGAATACTGACAGATGTGACACAAATCACAGCATTATAGGAAAATATGATAATGCCTTGAAATTTATGGCTTGGAAGTAAAAAACACTCCCTCCTTCAAGCTCACTTTGCTGTTGCTTTGAAAGTGTCTCTCTTTACAGAAGGATGCACTTCATTCAACTCAACATCAGTATCTGGGCTGAATTTCATTGCAGAAACAGCCATGGCATTGCGGAGTTTATTGCCTTGATCCAGAAGAGCTAGAAAATAAAGAATAAAAACTCAAAATTAAAAATTAATTTAAAATATAAAAAAGCCATGTGCACACAAAGTAAATATGCCAGATGTAAATTGTATGTCTCTATCTGGCATTATAAAGAGCCCTTGACATATTGGAGATTAAGTTTGCTATATACCATAAAGCATATAACACAATGGAGAGTAAGAGGGAGCAGTCCTACTTGAGCCTTGAGCACAGGGCAGTATGAAGCACAACTCACTTGTGCTAGATAGACTGAACCTGATGGTGGGGAGAGGGTATGGTAGGTACGGTAGCCAGATTAACCCATGGAAGGTTGGCTTGACTCGAAAGGTTCCTCACTAGCAGTCCAATTTCAAGATTTCTCAGTAAATACAATAGATGGCTCAGAAGATTGGTAACAGGATATATGGAAGCTCCACTGTTGGTTTACTCATCTAAATCCAGCTCAGGATGACGGTGAGCTAATAATACTATAGCCTGACAGCTGACTTGGTGGCCCATGGCAACAGAGTTAGTGATCTAACTCCAATTCTTATCAAACAAGGGCTGATAACAAAGAAAAAACAAAATCCCACTACACACTTTGCACTCTTGAGAGCCATCTCAGCAGATAAATCAAGGATTAAATAGGCTAGGAGACTGATACTCCTTTCTTGTTCCTCCAGGTCAGAGATGAGGCAGGATGAGGTAGTTTGTACAGCTGCTGCCCATGCTATACCTGTTCTATGGATAATCAGACCACCTGCCACCAGCACTAAATTAAATCTTTATGTATTAAATACAAAAGTGTTTTGACTGCCAGTTTAAGTTCCAAATACTGTCTCTAGAACATTACATGTAACACGTATCCTGACGCCTTTAGTCCTACAAGAGCACTAGCTTGTATCACATGCCAGCTAGCTGAAATATTAATGAGCTTGTACAGTTTCAAATGAAACCTAAACCCTGATGGCAAATATTTACAAACCTGAAAGGAGGTCTTTTGTAGTTGGGTTGTGCAAAGACAGTACATGTGCGTTACTGTGGCTCCCCACAGGTGTTCCTGCTTGCAATTCAAGATCAGAACTGTTGGGAAATGATGCCTGTTTCTTTGGAGGATTCACTTTTAAATTTTCATCTGGTAAAATCAGACGATGCTGAGACCCAGAGAAACTGTTCTTTATGTTCTCAGAATTCTCTTGAAAGAGCAAGTGGTCTATTCCTCTATTTAAAAAGAGAAAGTTTAGTAAAACCCAAAGTTGATTTGTAAATATAGTGCTCCTCAAACTCTTGTACACATTCCTTAATCAGAGTACTGCATCCCCCACCTCAAAGAAAAACGTGACATATTTGTATTTCGATGCACAGAGGAAACCCTGACTTCTATTCTTACGCTCGCACCATGAAATACACGGACTCAAACAGTTGGGCCACATCTTCAGCTTATGTAAACCACATAGGTCCAGTGAAGTCAATGGGGCTCTGCAGATTTATACCAGCTGAGGATCTGTCCCCTTATTCTTTTCCTAGCTAGATGCCGAATTACAACATGATTTAGACTACACATGGAAGTACTTCTTAATCCATAAGTCATACATAAGGCTGTAAGAAAGTTGTGAATGTTTGGTTCAAAAACAGCAGCCAGTTTATTAGAGTTGTGGTTGTGGTGTGGTCAGCACAAAAGACACACCATGTGTTCCTGCTTGGCTCTTGAAGGTAAGCATGATGGAGGGGCAGTTGGTCCAAACCTGAGTGAGTGGTGTTGTGACCTGGAGCATAGGGTCACAACACCACTCGAATTTGTAGAAGCTATATAAAGTCGTAGAAGCCACAACAAAATTGCGGCCCATGATTTTCTTACAGCCTTAGTCATAAACCCATTGCTGCTGCTTAATAAAACATCTGAAATTAAAAGAAATTCCTTTATTTTATCTGGAAAAAAGTTACCTTGGAGTAGCGGCCCTGCTACTGTTAACAGACTCTCTTCCAGCCATACCAGGCGGTCCATGTAGTTGTGCTGGAGCAAGAAAGAGAGTCTTGCTGGATTCAGTCATTCCTCTGGTTCCCTGGGAAGAAGAAGCAATGTCTAAACTCACATCTGTGGTTGGGATGGAGCTGCTACTGTCATAGGTTTCAGACAAGGGCTCTAAGACTAGAGATACCTGAAAAGACACAATGTGAGAAGAATGTTTTTAATTAAATGCGCGAAACATTCTATGGTTGTTTTACTTTCCGTATTATGTGGCATGTTGCATTTTCCATACTAGAGGCTATGTATTTGATACAGTTATGTCAGATACTAGCTTAATCTCTGGAATATTTACAAGCAGTTAGTTCACATTACACATTTTCAATCAAAGGAATCAGTTTCTTCAAGGGAATATAGCCCAGGGGCAGGACTTTCAAAAACGAATACTTAAGGTTAAATATAGGTTTAGAAGCCTAATTCTAGGCACCAATTTTTTTAAAATCTTGGCTGGCTCAGGTGAGCTGTGGAGAAAGATTTCAGTACTACCTGTAGTTCTCCTAGTTTCTCAGATGTTGGTGAAATAATGGTGAAAAATCCACTGATTGGGTGGCTTGGAGATAGTTGTGATAGTCCATTGATTTGCGCTCGACCAATTGGAAGATGGTCAGGTTTGGTCATTACCTCCAGTACAAGAACACCCATATCTACAGGAGACAGGAACAGCTAACTTACATCTGGTATAAGACAACATATTAAAAAACAATTGGGGAACAATAATATTGCAGTTAAAATTAGGGCGGTCAATTAATCGCATTTACCTCACGAGATTAACTAAAAAAAAATTAATCGCAGTTTCAATTGCACTGGTAAACAACAGAATACCAATTGCAATTTATTAAATGTTTTTGGCTGTTTTTCTACATTTTCAAATATATTGATTTAAATTACAACACAGAATACAAGGTGTACAGTGCTCACTTTATATTATTAATTTGATAACAAATATTTCCATTGTAAAAATGATAAACAAAAATAGTATTTTACAAGTAGCGTAGTAGTGCAATCTCTTTACTGTGAAAGTGCAACTAACAAACAGATTTTTTGTTACATAACTGCTCTCAAAAACAAAACAATATTAAACTTTAGAGCCTACAAGTTCACTCAGTCCTACTTCTTGTTCAGACAATCGCTCAGACAAACAAGTTTGTTTACATTTACAGGAGATAATGCTGCTTGATTCTTATTTACAATGTCACCTGAAAGTGAGAACAGGCATTCCCATGGCACTTTTGTACCTGGCATTGCAAGGTATTTATGTACCAGATATGCTAAACATTCGTATGCCCCTTCATGCTTGGCCACCATTCCAGAGGACATGCTTCCATGCTGATGACACTTGTTAAAAAATAATGCGTAATTAAATTTGTGACTGAATTCCCTGGGGGAAAATTGTACGTCTCCTGCTCTGTTTTACCCACATTCTGCCATATATTTCATGTCGTAGCAGCACACGTTGTTCGTTTTAAGAACACTTTCACTGCAGATTTGACAAAACGCAAAGAAGGTACCAATGTGAGATTTCTAAACATAGCTACAGCACTCGACCCAAGCTTCAAGAATCTGAAGTGCCTTCCAAAATCAGAGAGGACAAGAGGTGGAGCATGCTTTCAGAAGTCTGAAAAGAGCAACACTCTGATGCAGAAACTATAGAAGCTGAACCACCAAAAAAGAAAATCAACCTTCTGCTGGTGGCATTTGTCTCAGATGATGAAAATGAACATGCATCGGTTCGCACTGCTTTGGATCATTATCAAGCAGAACTGTCATCAGCATGGATGCACGTCCTGTGGAATCACGAAAGGACATATGAATCGTTAGTGCATCTAGCACGTAAATATCTTGCAACGCCAGCTACAACAGTGTCATGCGAATGCCTGCTCTCACTTTCCGCTGACATAAACAAAAAGCGGGCAGCATTATCTCCTGCAAATGTAAACAAACTTGTTTGTCTGAGTGATTGGCTGAACAAGTAGGACTGAGTGGACTTGTAGGCTCTAAAGTTTTACATGGTTTTACTTTTGAATGCAGGGTTTTTTTAATACATAATTCTACATTTTAAGTTTGACTTTCATGATAAAGAGATTGCACTACAGTACTTGTATGAGGTGACTTGAAAAATATTATTTCTTTTGTTTTTTACAGTGAAAATATTTGTAATAAAAATAAATATAAAGTGATCACTGTACACACTGTATTCTGCGTTGTAATTGAAATATATGTGAAAACATAGAAATGTAGAAAACATCCACATATATTTAAATAAATGGTATTCTATTATTGTTGAACTGCACGATTAATCACATAATTAATTAATAATTTATAATTTTAATTTATAATTAATGTATTTAATCGCACAATTAATTTCGATTGTTCTAATTGCCTGAAAGCCCTACTTAAAATATAATTAAAACTGCAAAATTAAAAACCAGGACAAATGAAATGCAAAAAACAAAAAAGCATAATTAAAATAGGGAGAGGGGGACTATATGCGAGGCAATGGGGTCTAGTGGCTGGAGCACTTAAATAAATAAACAAACACATGGAGATTTACCTATCTCATAGAACTGGAAAGGACCTTGAAAGGTCATTGAGTCCAGTCCCCTGCCGTCACTAGGAGGGAGGGATAGCATTGGCCTGCTAAACCCAGGGTTGTGAGTTCAATCTTTGAGGGGACCATTTAGGGATCTGGGGAAAAAATCTGTCTGGGGATTGGTCCTGCTGTGAGCAGGGGGTTGGACTAGATGACCTCCTGAGGTCCCTTCCAACCCTGATATTCAATCTAGGACCAAGTACTGTCCCTGACAGGTTTTTTTTTACCCCCCAGATCCTTAAATGGCCCCCTCAAGGATTGAACTCACAACCCTGGGTTTAGCAGGCCAATCCCCAGGGATTCAGGGGACATGGGTTCAATCCTTGGCTCTGGTTTGATGCGTGACGACAGGCAAGTCACTTTCCCCGGTATGCCTCAATTTCCCCATCTGTAAAATAGAGAGGATACTTGGCCTCCTTTGTAAAGCACTGAGCTCTAGGGATGAAAAGCACTAGATAAGAGTATTATTACTAGGACATGTAACAAGTAGAGAAATGTTATACTGTTAAGAAATTACTATAAATACGGTCTACACACTTACAAGTGATATCACACATAAGCACTTAAACTACTTAAGACCTCAATCCTGCAGTAAGGTTCATACAAGTGTAAGGTGATACAGAGCTTGCTGGAGGATTGGGGCCTTAAAGTTTTTGTTTTTTTCAAAAGGCACTTGACAGGATCGTTTTGTCTTCATGACATTTCAGCTGCAGAAACACAGGATGCTTATTGTGACAATTCTTTGGCTAGAAGACACAGACCTCTCACTCTGTTTCTTGAATACTTTTGCCATGATCAATCTACAAGGATATTTAAGAACATCTAGTAGTATGGGATAGTTTTTTATTCTGATGATTCTTCTGAGGGTTATAAACATGCAATACCCTTTGAAATATCAAACATGAGACACTACATAAAACCATCTTTTAGATTCAGTAAAAATAAAATTAAGTTGTGTTTTATTACTTATTGATGCACTTCCCAATTCCTGCTAAAATCTACTGAATTGATGCCGTAATACAAACAATTTCAACTGCAAAATTAATACAGAGGCTACAGCTATTGTACCTGTCAGGTAGGAGGCAAACTGTTTTGGCCCACAGCGAATTGCATAGCGGGTGGTGGTTTTCACTGCTTTTTGTTCAGTCTGTGAAGTATTCCTGGGATTAAACAGCGTACCATCTGTCGTCTCCCCCCACCACCTCACCCGGATGAGAACAGAAGTAGGCGGTTTAGACACCATCCATAAGATTTTACTGACTGTTAACTTGAGAAAACAGCGCAACTGGCCTTCAACAAGAGGTGGTAAACTTGTAGAAGGGGAGATATCACTGATACCTGTGGAGATATAGCACAGTATTATTTCCCAGAAATATAAATTGAAGTAGTATATTTGAGATGCAGATCACTTTACAAAGTTAAAAAAAATACTTGGAGTTTACCCTGCAGATATGTCTAACATTCTGTGCTATACTTAGGGTTACCCTATAGATATTTAGAACATTATAGCCTACATTTGTGCATTGCAGATTCTTGCAATGCCCCCCCACCATCCTTCAGTGAATGACCTCCCTGGATGATGGAATAACATCTTCTGCATCTCCAGGGTGCCCACCATACCATGGAGTCTGTCTTGACCCAAGTGTGCCCTTAGGGTACCTGTTGCTCCAACAAAGGTACTCCGTATTACCTAAGTGGCTTTAAGTAATCACCAAGACCCATACGGGGCTCCCAGCCCTCTGTTGTACCTCAAGGGCATGACACACCACATTATAATCCCCAAAGGCCACTATGCACCTACCGCACCAGTACAGGTAACTACCACCTCCGCACAGGGTGCCCAAGGTACTGCCACCCCATTATCCAATCATGCTATGGAGGGTGCTACCACCCGCCCCTTCAGATGCCCATCACAGGATCTGCTGCCTCTTACGAGCCCCACAGCACCCACCACAGCACCCCGTACTGCCACCAACCGCTCAGGGTATCTCCCGGGTCCCCTCCCCAGCCAGGGTATCTACCCTGTCCCCCGGGTACCGCCGCCCCCCCCCCAGCCAGGATATCTACCGGGTCCCCCGGGTACCGCCGCCCCCCCCAGGGTATCTACCGGGTCCCCCGGGTACCGCCGCCCCCCCCCAGGGTATCTACCGGGTCCCCCGGGTACCGCCGCCCCCCCCAGGGTATCTACCGGGTCCCCCGGGTACCGCCGCCCCCCCCCAGGGTACCTACCGGGTCCCCCGGGTACCGCCGCCCCCCCCAGGGTATCTACCGGGTCCCCCGGGTACCGCCGCCCCCCCCCAGGGTACCTACCGGGTCCCCCGGGTACCGCCGCCCCCCCCCAGGGTATCTACCGGGTCCCCCGGGTACCGCCGCCCCCCCCAGGGTATCTACCGGGTCCCCCGGGTACCGCCGCCCCCCCCCAGGGTACCTACCGGGTCCCCCGGGTACCCCCCCCAGCCAGGGTATCTACCGGGTCCCCCGGGTACCGCCGCCCCCCCCCAGGGTATCTACCGGGTCCCCCGCGCCGGGCGCTCCCCGGGACTCCCACCTCTCCTCTTGCGGGCGCCGCCGCCTCCCACCCTGGGAGCGGGACCCTTCAGCCTCTTCTGCTTCATCCCCCAGCCGCTCCCCCGCGCCAGGCCCGGCTCCCAGCCACCGCCGCTGCCCGGCAACCGCCACCGCCGCCGCCTCAGCCCGCCGCGGGGCGCCCTGGGACACGGCGGGAGAGTCACCCAGCCCCGGGAGAGCCGCGCACAGCCCGGCGAGATGAACTACAATTCCCAGGAGGCGCTGCGGCCCCGCTTCCGGCGCGGGCCGATTGCGTGAGGGTAGGCACTTCCGGCAGGGGAGGTGCTCTCCCGCCAGTGAGTCGAAGTGGGGGCGGACTCTATTTCCCGTGGTGCAGCGCGGCGCGGCAGGGGTACTTCCGGCGGGGGTGGGTGCAGTTGCTGCTGGCGCGGTTGGGGCGAGACCTGCCCTTGTGTGTCGGCCTCTCCCCGTCATGTCGACCCTGGAGAAGCACCTGCACCTGGGCCGCCTGCCCCCCAGGCCCGCCGTGCCCGGCGGGGGCGGCCAGTCCGGCTCCAAGATGCGCATGGGGTAGGTGGGGGAGGGGCTGGGTGTGGAGGGGAGCCGGGGATTTTACCATGGGGACGTTGGGGATCGCCAGAGGAGGCCCGTTGCCGCGTGGATGGAGGGGGGTCGGCAGAGGAGGCGAGGGCGCCCGTGGGTGGGTGCGGGGGGGGGGGTCGGCAGAGGAGGCGAGGGCGCCCGTGGGTGGGTGCGGGAGGTGGGGGGGGTCGGCAGAGGAGGCGAGGGCGCCCGTGGGTGGGGGGGGGTCGGCAGAGGAGGCGAGGGCGCCCGTGGGTGGGTGGGGGGGGTCGGCAGAGGAGGCGAGGGCACCTGTGGGTGGGTGGGTTGACAGAGGAGGTGAGGGCGCCCGTGGGTGGGTGCGGGAGGATCGGCATAGTTGGCGAGGGCGCGCGGGGCTGGAGGGGTGGGTGGATTGGCAGAGGAGACCCGTGGGTGGGTGCGGGAGGATCGGCAGAGGAGGCGAGGGGGGCCGTGGCAGGGTGGGGTGGGTGCATAAGGATCGGTAGAGGGGGCTTGGCAGAGGAGGTGAGGGGGCCCGTGTGTGGGTGCGTGGGGATTGGTAGAGGAGGTGGTGGTGGTGGTAATAATATTTGAAATTATTAATACTGATATAGGAAACCCCCAAACACTAATTTAACCATCAATTCCTTTATTAAATCCAAAGCAAGTTACTACATCCAAACAGTAACAAAACATGTATAAGCATTTGATTAAGATATTTACAAATGGGCTAAACCTAGGGGTGTTTAGACACATATTGGTCGGCTCCAAAGTGGTCAGGCAGGTCTTAGCAATGAACCCCTTTTAGAGTTTACTTTTTATACTATTTAACAAACAAGTGATGTCATCACCAATTACTGACTTCAACTAAAAACCAATTTGAGACAGTTCACCCTTATTTCTAGTCTTAATCCAGATAAGTTTTACAGTCTCCTTTCTTCACAAGGCCTTTCCTTTCTTATCTTCACCACCACCAACCCCAGCACCCTCCCCTACCCCCCACAGCAGAACAGAGGGAAGGTTTGGGCTTGTTTCTTTTAAGACACTTTTTGTTTTGTTACTGTAGCTCTTTATTTTATTACTTTTGAAACCATACAACCTTCCCACACTACAAGTAATACTACTTATTGTTTTTACAGCCTTCTTTCACTTGCTGGTTGGGGCCTTCTTTACCACACACACACACACACATTTAACCAAACTTAAGCTAACTTTAATTCTTTAATTTTATACTTATTCTGTGGGGGGATTGGCAGAGGAGGTGTGGGTGCTGGTTGTGTGGTGGTGGTGGTGATAAGGATTGGCAGAGGAGGTGAAGGTGCCCATTGCGGGGTGGGTGGGGATTGGCAGGAGAGGCAAGGGTGCCAGTTGTGGGCGAGGGAACATTTGGGACATTGGCCTCAGGCATGGGATGGGATTTCTAACATGTTAATTTGAGATGTATTTCAGCAGATTGAATAGTTTCCATGGAAGGTTACTTTATGCTAATAATTTTGGTGTTTCTTGTATGTGTTTGTTGGAAATTCAGTTTCGAACCCGGATGTTCATTAATGCTTATGAGATGTGTCTGGACCTAACTTGTCAGACCATCTGTCTATCTATATGAAGAGAATTAGACTGCTGAATGCCTATTTACGGTAAAGAGCATCTCTTTAGCTTGGCATAGGCAGCTGATTTGACTCCTACTCAGAGAGATTCTATTAACTAATGCACATTGTCTAAGTGGGAGCTAGTGTTCCTTCTATCCAACTGTCAACGGTGACTTGAAATACTCATAGTTTGAAACTGGGGCCTATCTGCTGCCTTTTCCTTTAACTCACTTGTCTAATTGAATACAGTCTCTTATTAAGATCCCTCAACATCCTTCTCTCATGAACAGAGCCTAGTGAAGATAAATATTTCAGGACATCTCTTCATTTTCAACTATGAGTCTTCTCTGAAGCTGTGTTTATTTGTGAATGAAGAAATGCTCTTTTAACTGGGGTTAACTGTGTGCAAGTTTAGCTTAAATAGTATTACCCAGCAGGAGTCTACATGAAGCTGGGCAGTAGATGAACTCTGCCAGGGGAGTAAGTCCTTGCTCCTGGGAAGTGACAATCTGCCATCTGGGACAGCACAACACAGCGCAAACAGGTAGTGAGTTTTATAAACAAATCTAAGTGTATAATTTGAGAGCAAAGCCCTGGTCAACACTTAACATTTAGAGCAACCTGGCTAGGTCACTCCTGGTGTGAAAAATTCACCCCCTGAGCACTAATGCTAACCTGACCTAATTCCTTGGGTAGATGCAGTTAGGTCAACAAAATAATTCTTCTGTCAACCTAGCTTCTGCTCCTTAAGGAGGTGGATTACCTACGTCAATGGAAAAACCTTCCATCGACACAGGAAGTGTCTACACTATGGAGATGCAGCTGTAGTGTAGACGTGCCCTGAGAAACAGATTGGCCAGTGTTAATTATGAGCCTGTTCTGGGATGAAAGAAAGGAAATGGCCAGGAAAGCAGCTTCACAGGAGCATAGTCACGGGGGATGATGGGCTGGAGTTAAGGACAGTTTTGAAGGTGAGGAGGAGAAGCTTGAACTTTTATATGGTAGAAAAGGAGGCGTCCAAGGTAAGGAGATGATTATAGCGGTCACAGAGGAACGTGGTCTTGGCAGCGGCGTTCTGGATGACCGGGAGGGGGAGAGATTATAGCTGTGCAGATTTGGAGAAGGAGAGGTTAACAGTAATCACACCAGTGCGCAGGCTGTATGTGGAGATGTTGTAAAGTAAAGCAGCAGAAGTTGGTCAGGACCCAGATATGAAGGGCCAGAGACAGGGTTTGGGCACTGGGGAGGATGGTGTTGGTAACCGTGACCAAGACTAATGGAAAAGTAGAGGGCTTATGGAAAGGTAATATGTTTGGGTGCGCACGTTACTGGCTCAGGTTCACTTCCAAACCAAAGAGCGTGCATGTTGCCGCCATTTAGGCCAAGGATGAATTTAGTTGGCATTTGAAATGATGGCACAAAATCTAGGTAGAAAATGATGGTACAGAATGAAACAGAGTATGTGAAGTAGTGTTTTGTACTTCTCTACCATCTTTTCTCTAAAAAACTGGCAAAGCTTTATGCAGGTGTAAAGTACCATTATCCCAAGTTTTGCATATGGGGAAACCATAGCAGAGAGGAGTTACATGATTGGCCTGTAGTCTTATAGTGAATTAGTGAGTGTCATAAATATAACACAGAAGTCCTGACAACCTTGGATCTAACCATTTCTTACTGATCACTCACAAGAACTTCAGCTTCTGCACCCATATTTTTGAATGTAGCTAGTAGTCCCATGTTTAAGGTAACATTACATTCTTTAAAAGCAGAAAGGTTAAAAGGATATTAAATAGTGGTTAACAAGGGGAGTGCAAAGGATTTAATCCTACTTTGGATGTAACTTGCAGCGATTCTGAATCTTGCAGCTTAGGTATTGTGGTGATGGGCTGTTCAGAAGTACAGGTAGTTAGACTCTCTGCCCTTTTCATACACTAGTCAGGTGAACAGAAAGATCCTTCACCCTGATGTGCACTAGCTGTTTCTATTGAAACAACTTTTACTAGTCTCAAATAGTTTAACAGCATAACTGTTGAATGAAACTTGTTAGAAGGAGGTCTACTGCCACTCCTATCAAGTGCTGCCAAAGTCTGGTATATTTTTAGAAGCTTAAACTATGCTATAAAAATGTCCTCTCTGCTGGAGCTGGCATGTATCATTTTGGGGAGGGGGGGGAAATGTTGCTAACTCAAGATTGTTAAATTTGGAGAAAAACAAACCACTGGTTTTTAGGAATGGACTTGCCACACTGAAAGAGATCAGTAGATCATCAAGAATGGCATCTAAATTGGGGCGGTGACTAATAACTGATCCTTCAGAAGAAGGTAAAGCCTCCTCCTGTAATACATTTGGGGCTGAATCCCGTGTGAGTTGAGAGCATAGGCACAATGTCCAAGGTGTCAGGTGCAATGCCATTTATTGGGTGAAATATCCTATCCTCTGAGTACAGGAAATCCGCTTTACCCTGAAGCAGGAGATTAGATAATTTACCACATTTAATTTTGTAAGCTGCTCCTCTGTGATATTAACCAAATTCTTTTGGCCTCTGCAGGTGGAGGGAATGTTTAAGTGGATAGGTTGTTACTTCTTGAAAATTAGACCTGTGACACTTAATATTTAAGTAAAATATTTATACACGAATACTTTTCTGGAGTTAAGTCTGTGTTAAAAGCAGGATGGAAATCAGTTTGCAATCCTATGTTGGTCTGTTGTGCTGCCACTTCTGTCATGTGGTTCCTCAAGGCAGATGGCTCCAAAATGTTTCTTTTTAATGAACATAATATTCAGAATCATTTTCCTCCATACATGGGGTGATATATGCTTGATGTCCTGGGACCTTTCAGCCTACAGACCAAAGTGGCTACAATTTCTTTTGATAACAATTTTCTTGAGTTCTTTTGCAAAATGCTGGTACATTGTCTGATGTATCCTTTGCATCAGTACAACAGATTCCTAAATACTCAGCTTATTGACCCTTGTTTTAATTTTTGACTTGGAACAATACACAAAAGGAAAACCTAGTAAGTTCTGGTTGCTTCTTATGCTCTAGTTGATGTCATGTTGGCTTTGTTAGTGTTTCTTGCTTCGCTTCATTGCAATTTTGATCTCTGTTAACCTGTGATGAATGAATATATCTAATAATTTCAGATGGATTGAAAATACTTGCTGTTTGTTCCTGGTAAAGTTTTGCAGTTAGATAATATAGATGGAGTGCTTCTTAGTAATAATACTGCTTAGCACTTATATAGCACTTCCCATCTTCAAAGAGCTTTCAAATCTCCTCTGTATATGCTCTGCCAATTTTTAAGGTTTCACAGTCACAATTTGCTATTAAGTGTTTTTCTGTCTCCTGTTGCTGTGTGAAAGGCTCACACAAACAAGGGGGGAAGGATAGCTCAGTGGTTTGAGCATTGGCCTAATAAACCTAGGGTTGTGAGTTCAATCCTTGAGGGGGCCACTTAGGGATCTGGGGCAAAATCAGTACTTGGTCCTGCTAGTGAAGGCAGGGGGCTGGACTTGATGACCTTTCAAGGTCCCTTCCAGTTCTAGGAGATAGGTATATCTCCATTAATTTATTTTATTTAAAATGACTGACCATACAGGGAAATAGTAAAACTGACTGTAAATAAAAATATGCCTCAGGGCAGGGGCTGGGTTTGATGATCTCTTGAGGTCCCTTCCAGCCCTATATTTCTATGATTCTATTGTATCCCCTCATCCACCTCATCTCTCTAATATCCTGGGACCGACATGGCAACAACTAAACTGCATAAAGAAAGTGCTGTCAGATCTGCAAAGTAAAACTAAAGAAACTTTTTTCCCTGATCTTTTGTTTATAATCATCTTAGATATTACTTGGAACAAAAAATTGACAGGCATGTGAATTTTTTTTAAAGATGATTTGATACCTTCTCCCATCATGTTCATACATCTGTTCACTTGGACAAGAGTTGGGTTTAATTTTTTCAGACTTGGGAATAGGCCCAATGGAATCTAGTTAGACTTAGTATCTTAAAATGTTAGCAGACCGATTTCCTCCCAGTAACCCCTCTGCATTGCTCCCACTAGACCTGACGAGGGAGTGCTCATCAGCCCCCTAGTCTGTCGGGTGTGACTTCTGAGGCGTTGTGGTGCAGATCGTGGGAGGTAGAAGTGGAGTGACTTGGATCACTCCAAGCAAATAGAAAAATGATTTACGAGGGAATTGAGATTTCTAAACCAGCCGCACTTTAAATATTGGTCGGATGCTTTCTTCATAACCTCTTCCTCTGACTCTGATGTTATCCATCTTGGGAAGGAGTTGTTGCTGCCATTTGTACTGATGATTTCTCAGGCAACAAGGAACTGTTACAACTTTATCTAGGACAGTAAAGCCTTTTTATGAGGCCTCTCAGTGGGCTGTGTGTAATGTGATGTTACAGTGTATCTGAATTCAGGGAGACTAAGAGAACAGACAGGAAATAGGTTTGCTTGTATTACTATGCTGTGTTCCAACATGATGGCTCCCTCATGTTGCATAGCACATGATATTCTCTGTGTTAAAGCAAAATACGAGTGGTAGGGAAAGGAAAACCATGGTGCTGTATCCACGTGTGATGCCACATGAGGCTGAATTCAGCTGTGCCACGGAAGTGTAAATCTTAACAACTCAGCAGGTGTCAGTGGAGTGACTCCAAATTTACAGCAGTGTAATGAGAACAGTATTTGGCCCTGTGAGATTACAAATGAGCACAGCCATGTAGCAGGAATGTAATGAATCTTTGATCTGTACTTTAATTTATGAATAATGCTAGTATTAGTATTTAAATAATAACCTGAGTATTGAAAGGTTAAAATGGCTGCTGCAACATAGTGCTGGCTGGTTTTAACAGAGCTACAAGGTGTACATTTGATTTTTCTCACATCTTAGAGTGCACTGCATCTTTCTGCTAACTAGCTCCTTCCAGAGACAGACCCCTTGTGCTAGTTAACACCCCCCCACACACACACACTATTGGTATTTTAAGTATTCACTGAATACTCAGATCAGTTATTTGATAGCAAGTTTAATACTGAAAACATGGATTTGTCACATCCTTTTTATTAACTGAATCAAACTATTCCCAGGGCCATTTATCATCTTTTGTTACAACAGGATTTGACTGTAGGTGGTGCTTATTTGACTAGCACACTATGTTCCTTTTAACATGTATCCTAGGATTGGTCAAAAAGGAGGTGGATGCTTCTTGCTGGGGAATGGAGTATTGCATTCTTGGAGTATTACATAGGAATAAAAGTAACTCCTGTCATGTCTGCTGCTTCACTCGTGGTTCGTGCACATGTTCATTATACAATGGTGAGGACAAGCCACACAATAGGTTAAAATTAGCTGTTGAAAGTGCCTGGAACTAGTTCTTTGATTCTGATTTAATTCACAGTGTGTGTTAGTTGGCTTGGTTTATAGTTCTCAGATCAGCCTACAAATGTTATTACATTGGATCAATTTTTATTTACTATTTTAGTTTGTTGGACATGTTAAAAAGCAGTAATTAGTTAATCTCCATCACAGTTTAACTATTTGGCCAGGAAAATGCTGTTTCAACATGAAAAGGTGCAAAATCACAGCTGTTGTTGGGCTTGCGTCTGATTTTTTGGATGCCTGCTTGATATGTCACTAAGGAAAATAGACTAGAGAAAGAAAGGACATATTGGATTCTATCTAGTATATTCCTTCAGAGACCAGTGGAGATTAATTCTCTACTGCATGTTCTCCATTGCTTTTGTGCAGTCCATTTTGTAAAATTTGCGTGTTTGCTCCATCTCACCGATACATCTTCATCCTGTGTAATACACAAGTGTTTGCTTGAAATAAGATATTTCTCAGCCTTCTGCAGGCACCAGCCATCTTGTGAAAAATTTCATACTTATTCTCACTCATAGTAAGAGCCCAGTGTCAGATCTTAATCCTGTTATAATATTGTTTAACAAATCTTTTGTTTTAAATAAAAGTAATTAATCTGCAGATACTTATCTTTGTTAGAGCTGGAAGGACCTATTAACTCCTAGGACATCTACTTTTTTTCTGTCCCATTCCCCCTGCTAATAGAGGATTGCTAGAATATGTTGTCCCATCACATTTTAAATGTCTCAAATGGTGGGGTTTCTGCTACTTCCCTTGGAAAATATCTCTATCCAAACGTTAACCTTTTAAAATCTGGGCTTGAAATATTTACCAAAGCTCACCTAGTCAGAGGCTGTTGCAAAAGATGAGGTGACCCCCTCCAGTGAGATGCAGGGCAACTTCCTGGCGAAGAGCCCAGTCCTAAACTCAAGGTAATAGGTTTCCTATCATAGTGTTCTCCCTGGGTCCTGCTTAGATGTTCAGTCTTTCGTATTAGCCTCTGGTTAATAGGCATCTGGAAAAATCTGAAAGCCACCTCCCTTGATTGTTGGAAGGTAGAAAGAACTTTCTCTTTTGCTAGCTTAAATTGCACTGTCTTCTGATTGCTGCCTGCAGCAGATTTGGGGTTGGGAAGGAAGTATCACTATCCCTTCCTCCTGACCTTGGTTTCTTTGATCCTCTTTCTTCCATGAAAAGCTCCAGTTCTCCCTGCTCATAGTTAAGATCATAAGAGCGGCCATATTGGGTCAGACCAAAGGTCCATCTAGCCCAGTATCCTGTCTTCCAACAGTGGCCAGTGCCAGGTGCCCTGGAGGGAATGAACAGATAATCAAGTGATCCATCCCTTGTCGCCCATTCCCAGCTTCTGGTGAAGAGGCTAGGGACACCACCACCAGTTTTCCCAAGCAGACACTGAAAATTGGGCTGTTTAGTTTCAATCTTTATAGGTTGTAAATAGCAGGCATGAAACTGACTAGAGTTGTGTAAATTTCAACCTGGCCCTGCTTGAGAAAGCTCATAGTAGCTGGACAGAGATTGGTGCTTTTTGTTTGCAGACTCCAGGAGATGGGACTGCATCAGGTCACTCCAGAAGGGTTTTCTTTGCAACCATAATTGTTAGAGATGTCTCTTTTAAATTTTATTAAATCCTACAGTTATAAATATTATTTAAAAGGACTGATAGCAGCAGTCACACACAAGATTCTCTATTGACCAAAAATATCCAATCCAGGCTAAGAGAGTGCACAGCAGAAAATGCAGTAGAGACAGGGCAAAAAAACAACCTTTTTTTTTTTTTTTTAGCTAACATTTATCAAAAACCATTTAGGAGTTCGTGGCATATTAAAAAAAAAACAACCCACAAATATAAAGTCAACTTCATAAAATCATCTTATTAGTCAATCAATCAATAAATCAATGATTTATCTGGAATATATATTTGTAGAGATAAGGCCAAAAGGGACTGTTCTGATCTTCTAGTATGATCTGCAGTATAACGCACGCCAGAGGACTTCTCTGAATTAATTCCTGTTTGAATGAGAGCAGACCTTTTAGCAAAAACATTCAGTCTTGATGTTAAAAATTCCCAGTCATGGAGAATCCACCACAACCATTGGTAAATTATTCCAGTGGTTAATTACCTGAACTGTTAAACATTTGTGTCCGAATTCTAGACTGAATTCGTCTAGCTTCCACTTCCAGTCGTTGAATCTTCTTATGCCATTGTCTGCTAGATTGATTAGCCGAGCCCTCTATTATCAAATTGATATTCCTTGTGTAGATACTTATAGACTGTCACCCCTTAACCTTCTCTTTGATATCGGATCTTGTCAAGCTAACTTATTTTCCATAAACCCATGTTGATTGACGTTAATTATACTATCCTCCTGTAATTCTTTATTAAGAGTTCCATAACAGCTGTTCCATTATTTTGCCCTGGATTGATGGCTGGCTGACAGACTTATAATTACCCAACTTGCCTTGCTTATCCTTTTGAAATAATAGCATAACATTACCTTTCTTCCAGTCTTCTGGAACTTCCCCAGTGTTCCAAGTCTTATAGAAAATCAACATTAATTGTCTGGAGAGCTCCTTGGCCATTTCTTTTAAAACTCTTGAATGCAAGTTATCCAGACTTCCTGGTTTTAAAATGTCTAGCTTTAGTAGCTGCTGTTTGACATCTTTCTTAGTTACTGTTGAAATTGAATGTTTTTCCATCCTCCTAATCATATGATATGAATAAATCATTGCACTTTTTTCCAAATATAGAACAGACACTTTTATTGAACACTTCTCTTTTTGTGGTGTTGACAACTGTGTAATTTCCATCTAGTAGCAGACCAACACCATTGTTAGGATTCCTTTTGTTCCTAATATACTTTAATAAAAAATTATTCTCCTTAATTCTGCTGACCATAGATTTTTTTTTCCTTGTATCCTTTTGCTTTCCTTATCAGTTTTCTACAGTTCCTAGCTTCTGATTTATACTCATTACTATGAACTTCCAATTCTTTCTGTTTATTAGCCAGACTCCTCCTATTGGTGTATAAGCAAGTAAATAATTTATTTTCTTCACATCCTTTTGTAACTTGATTGTTTTTGTTCAACATAATAATTTTGTGCTAAATAAATCCTCATTTGTCCCCTCTTTTTGTTATTGGTTTAAAGCTCTGACTGGTCTAGCCCTCTATAAGATTGGTTCCCCTTCCACTGAGATGGAGGCCAGCCAAACTGTACAGAAAGTAGACCAATGTTCCACAAAATCCAAACCATCTTGTGCCACTTACCTAGACAGCAATTCACTCCCAAAATCTTCTGCTTTCTGTTTTCCTTTACCTGTGGGACAAGAAGGATTTCCGGGATGATCACTTAGCCATTCTTCTCCTTCAGAGTTCCCTAAAGTCATCTATAATCTGTCAAGTATCCCATAAAGCAGTGTCATTAGTGCTGATATGCACTAAGACCAGTAGGTCCTTGTCTGCTTACTGCTTTTACAGAATTTTCTTTCAAAGCACCAGGGAACTTTTAGCACACAGCAGCAGGGTACACACGGACTGAGTTAGTGCATAGCATGTAGGAGTGTTGTAGATTTGCACCCTACCTTGCCATGCACTAACTCATTGTTTAGACGTGCCCTTAGTATAGAGTCCCCAAAAAGAATAGTCTTTCTTCCTTGGATGAATGGAGATTTTATGGGCTCCCCTGATATTTGTACAGGTTGGGCTGAGCAGTCATCCACAGATCTGTGATGTACGCCTCTCTGCTTCAGTCAGCCAGCTGAATCCTCAACATCTGCATTCAAATCTAGTTTTTCACATTCAGAAAATGAGAGGAAGCTGAAATAACGGGATTTATCATTATCTTAAAATAGGTGTGTGGATGTGTCATCTTCTCATTGAACCTTGACAACGAATAATACTGAAGTCTGGAAACCCAGAGAAATAAATCTAGCAATATAATGGAAAATAGATTGTATTTTTACAAAACCTCAAGTTGACTTTCCATTTCTTTCTTCTTTTTCAATTAAAAAAAAAAAAAAAGTTAAAATTCTGCAGAAATGTCCCACATTCACCAGGGAAGATTTCCTTCTAACTGTGGGAAGTGGATGTTTCAATCCCTGATGTTAATATTCTCTGCTGATTACCCTCCCCAGAATAGAAGCAGAAAAAGGACAGTTAAAAATGGTCCTCTGGTGGTACTCCTCTCTGCTGCTTTTGTCTTGCTTGGTTAGGTCATTGCCAAAACAAAGCCTTGTTAGTCCTGTTGAATGAATTTAATGCTGAGAGAGAGATTTTTGTCCTATACATTGTCAACAGAATTGTCAGCAAAGTTTCCTTTGTAGACTTTTATTCGTAGTGGTGATGTAAGGGTGCGAGAGACTGAGAAAGGCCTTGAGCTCAGCTGGGTTTCTAGTTTCCTGGTTGAATTTTCTGCTATGGCAGTTGGGGGGGGGGGGGAATCATCTTCAAATTTGTTAACTGGGCATTTCAGTTCTGGGTACTGTGCTGTGTAATGTTCCCACGGTGTCTCTTATAGCTTCCTACTCAGAACAAGCTGCATTTTGTGTGGCAGCTCGGCACCTCAGAGTGTATTGTTACCAATTTCAGGTCACAGAGTGTAGTTCTCACTCGATGCAATTGCTAGTTCATGCTGCTTGCAATTCCTAGTGATATACCTGTCAATGAGCAGGGCTGGAGGCTAGATCCTTGTTATAAGTGGGGAAGTAAGTCAGCTTGCTCTAATAGTGTGTTCTCCCCTCTAGGGAATAAAGGATGATATTCACATTTTGAAAAAGAGCAAGCCTTGCTTTATTGTCTGTGTTCAGGCTCCAGTCTCTGGGGCTGTTCAGTGCTGGGTAGGAAGTCACCAGCTGGCCACATAAAGTTGCACCAACTGAGAGCCGTGATTGAGTGGGGGCAAAAGGGACTGTGTGTGGTGGACAGGAAAGAAAATGCATACGTTAGAAGGGAGCTGTAGTGCCTCCCAACATCTTTGCCTCTTGAGTGCTATGTGCTGAATGAGCGATGGCGGTATTTCGTATTTAGTGTTTTGGTGTGAGTATAGTGCTGAGATCAAGTCTTTTTTAGCGACAGAGACAATTCCACAGAGGTATCAGCAGTGCACACTGCCTTACTGACATGCCTTATCTCCCTCACCATAGAGAAAACCACCATAGGAGTCAGTTACTTACATACGAAGTTGATTGGCACTTTAATAATACGTAAGGTCTCTATGGACTTGAGGTGTGCAGGAAGTCGTCTGTTTCATCAGCTGAATCTGTTCAATCCAGCCATTGATGTCTGGACTTTTGTTCTTAGTCCACTGTTTGAGAATGGCTTTCTAAGCCAATAATGTTAGCATGAAAAGAGACCCTTCCTCATTCCCTCCACTGATGACAGCTCCCTTATGAGTCTCTCAGATATACGTAGTGCCGGTTACACAGTACTGTGACGTTGTGCAGTCTATATGGTTTTATAAAAACTTGATAATAAGTCAATATAATGTAACTGGGATAGTTTTAGAGAAAATACGGTAATAAGTGAATGTAACGTAACTGGGATATGCTTCATGCAAAAGGTCTCTTGTAAGGTATCATTACAAAGCTTATAATCTACTGAGTATGATCATCTGATTTGTATAAATGTACCACTCTTGTATCTAAAACTAGAAATATACAATGTAACTCTGAGGGCCTATTGTAATTGTGTAAAGTGTGGACCATTAATGATGGTTTGGAATCTTGATGACTCCCATTGTCTGCAGATGGCTGTATTTACCTGTGAGTCTTCCTGTATATGTATGTGCTGGCAAGTGAGTAATGAAGTCTTGCAGTGACATGTGATCATGTCACCTGAACTGGAATCAATCTTTAACCTGGTGCTTTTCCAGTGAGGGGGGGTGGAAACCCAGAGGGTCAAAGGGTTCCCGCCTTATGCAAAAGATATATAAAGGGGGGAAGAGAAGAGAGAGGGGGAGAAGCCATCATGAAGAATCCCCTAGCTACCACCTGAGCTGCAATAAGAGCTGTACCAGGGGAAAGAATTGTGCCCAGGCCTGGAAGGTGTCCAGTCTGAGAAAAAACTTACTGAAGCATCTCTGAGGGTGAGATTATCTGTATTCAGTTTGATTAGGCATAGATTTGCGCATTTTATTTTATTTTGCTTGGTGACTTACTTTGTTCTGTCTGTTACTACTTTGAACCACTTAAATCCTACTGTCTGTATTTAATAAAATCACTTTCTATTTAGTAATTCACTCAGAGTATGTATTAATACCTGGGGGAGCAAACAACTGTGCATATCTCTCTATCAGTGTTATAGAGGGCGAACAATTTATGAGTTTGCCCTGCATAAGCTTTATGCAGGGTAAAACGGATTTATCTGGGTTTAGACCTCATTGGGAGTTGGGCATCTGAGTGCTAAAGACAAGCACACTACTGTGAGCTGTTTTCAGGTAAACTTGCAGCTTTGGGACAGGTGATTCAGACCCTGGGTCTGTGTTGGAGCCAGACGGGAGTGTCTGGCTCAGCAAGACAGGGTGCTGGAGTCCTGAGCTGGCAGGGAAAACAGGAGCAGGGGTAGTCTTTGCACATCGGGTGGCAGCTCCCAAGGGGGTTTCTGTGATCCAACCTGTCACAAGTACAATGCTCTTTCATGGAGTACTTTGGCAATGATTTGGCAGATATCTAGTTGTGAAACCATCTGATTTCTGGGCTGTATTTCTCCCATGTGTGCTATTAAATACCTAGGAATATTCAGCCAACTGGATCACTCAATTGGCCATTCAATTTTTTGGTGAAGCTAGAACTGTGTTTCTCAAGCGGTGGGTCTTGACCTCCAGGGGATTCATAAAAGGTAATCCAGGGGTTTGCAAGGTATTTAAACCCCTATTAAAATCTAAAACAAAACCTTGCTCCCACATTCCCTTGCCCTTCAATGTCAAGTATTCTGTCAACCTCTCGAAACACACACTAATTATATCCGCTTAGCATTGGTACTCTTACAATAAAAGAATAAAAAATATATGGGAGTCGTGAAGATTTTTTTACTTTGAATAAGGTATCACCAATCTGAAAAGGTTGAGGAACGCTTTATTAGAATAATATACTTCCTAATGGCGTGTTATATTATGGAATGTTCTATTTGTCAACCTGGGGAAACATTTTATTTGAAAAATAAAATTTTGGTATTTTCCATTTGTACAGAGTGCCCCTGTAATGTCTTTGCCTAAACAATCTAGGCAAGATGTTGACCGCTTGATTTTTATCTCACTATTCTTAGTTTCCTCCATGCTGCTCCTGCGATAACACTCCAATAACAGGCAAAGAAGCAGTTTGGAAAGTAGTTCTTACACACTGATCAAATTCTCAGTCCAAAGGCTCAGTGGGGACAATATAGAATTGGAAACTCTGAATTTGCTGGCTCTTATGGAGTTAATCATATTCAACTTCAGTATAACTTTAGTAATGCTGCAGTACATACAGCATTTAGGCATTAGACCTGTATACGTACATGTGTTTTATTTAATATAATAGATTCCAGGGAACTGTTTTATTAAAACTCTCTTGTGTAAACTTCCAGCCTGGGATTTAGCTGTTCTATTCCCATTAATGTTAATAGGCATTATATAGGTAAATCCCCATATGCCTCACTATATTTAACTTTTCTTTCCATAGTTTCTGCACTGTCTTGTCAGCCACAGTGAAATTTACATTCTCTTACTAGATCTTCATTGGTACTAACTATACTGTGTAACAAGAGGAGACTTCTTGGCACAGTTCTGATCTCATCACAATCCCTGATTTATCAGATGCAGAACATCTTTATTTAGATGCCATGCTAGATTAAAAACCACCCTTGTTAAGTAGCTGACTCTTTATTGTTCAAGCCAAAACCATCAAGATGGTTTTTGTAGATGGACTAATTCCATTTTTAATTATGGTCCTTGGGCTGAAGCATAAAATTAGGACTGTATACTACTCTTGATCAACAATGGAATTCCTGATGTTAGTGGAACTTTGCACAAAGATCAAGGATAGAATATGACCTGTCTGTAGTAACCTTTTCATTATCATAATTCTTGTTCAGTATCACTTAGCGGAAAAACATTCTTACCTTCACAGCTTCCCCTACTTCTGTCCGTTGTAGCAAATCAGAGAGAAACAAAAAAACCTAATGGGAGGTAAATGGGATTGGCTAATGACTATAAAACTGTTAATACTATATGAGGGAACTACAGGCAAAGTATCCGTCACTTTCTATCCTAACCCTCTGTCGAGTGTTGCTATGACATGTCCATTGTTAAAACATGCTGTTTCATCAGCTTATGGCAATTTCTGAGTGAAGCATTATAAAATACTTACTCTTGCAAAAATTTTGTTTTGCAGTCCTGGAAGGAAACGAGACTTTTCCCCAGTCCCTTGGAGCCAGTACTTTGAGTCTATGGAAGATGTTGTGGTTGAAAACGAAAACGGCAAGGATATATCCTTTTATTTTATTCCCAGACTGAATTCTTCCTGATCTCAAGTGACCGGTGGGATTGTATGTCTTGGCGTTTATCAGGGATTCTGTTACATTTTTTAATTGTTCCCTCTATTACCCATCTTTTCCTTTGTGCTAATCAGTGCTACTGCCCCAGGCCACACCTATGTGCCAACGATTAGGTTGCAGTGGGAAAATATCTAGAAAAGTTGGCTTCTTGGTGTTGCTTTCTCATCTCCGTTAATGTTGGGTCACTCAAAACTGTGTCCATGGGACCTAGGTAATAGTGTGTTAATGCTCTAGCCTTTCTCCTCTGAAGATGTGAGATCAAATTCACACACAGAGACACAGACACACACACACCCTCTGTCCGGTTAAAGTTCATGTTCCTGGGATGGCCACTCTTCTAGTGCAGGTTTGTCAACGTTGCACAAGAACCTCGCAGTTTTTAATACAATCATCATTCTGTTCAGTCCAGGCCATGACAAGGATAACACCATGAGTTGCAGGTCAGGATTGAGGTGCACCTCCCCTTAGGGGGAGGGATAGCTTAGTGGTTTGAGCATTGGCCTGCTAAACCCAGGGTTGTGAGTTCTATCCTTGAGGGGGCCACTTGGGGATCTGGAGCAAAATCAGTACTTGGTCCTGCTAGTGAAGGCAGGGGGCTGGACTCGATGACCTTTCAGGGTCCCTTCCAGTGCTATGAGATAGGTATATCTCCATCTATTAGCTGTGTGGGAGATGTTTACGCTGTGTACCTGTACTGGGATGAGAGAGCCAGGCATCTGGAGACACTGTTTCACTAGCACCAAATTCATCAGGGGAAAACATCTCTCTTCCGTAAAAGAAGCTGAACTTTTCTTACGCTTCACCATGTTCATTCAGCCTGTGGATGAGTGATGCCCTTTAGCAATGTACCACTGGCTGCCTGCTAATTGGGAATGGGGGAGGAACTTCCTTTCCAGAGAGAAGAGAGCCATAACTAGGTTGAGAGCTTCTGTGGTGCTACCTCAGCCTTCTCCTGGAATGAGGACAGCTTTAAATTCTGCCCAGGATTCAGAAAAATCTTGCCAGCAGAGACTGCCTGAGAGGCTCTGAAACAATAAATTTCCTGCATGCCTTCCCTTACTCTGCCCACTCTGTGCACTGCACTGGTTGACTCTGGATTCTCCATTGGGAGCCAAGTGATGAATCTGTCCAACTTCCAAGGAAATCCCTTGAACCATTCAGTTTCAGGAGAAAGGGGAGCAAAAAGAAGGCTAACGCACAGCACCGGGAATAAGGAGTTCTTTACCTGGGTCTGCTATAGATGCTCTGAATGACCTTAGCCAAGCTATTGCTCTCTGTATTTCAGGTTCCTCATTTATAAAATGGGGACAAAACCTACCTGTCAGGGCTGTTGTGAACCTTACTTATTGTTCATAAAGTGCGTTGGGATCCTTGAATAAGACGCGCTGGAAACATACAAAGTAGCCTTTCTATAGATTAGACTTTGTACAAATTAGTATAACTTAAACGGGTCTCAACTGCAAAGTGAGAAAGGAAAAGTAAACCCTTTCCAGGCTGATAGGAAGCCAAATTTCAATTCAGAGCCAAGAGCCATTGTTGTTTCTGTAGGTCCAGAAGTGTGTGTGGTGCATTAGACGATTAAAATCACCATGGAAGCAACCTGAGTAACATTCTTCACTTAGCTTGTCACTACTGTCGACTCTGTTTTCTCTTGAATCATGTTCTGCATAGATTAGGCAGCTCTCCCAGGTTTCAGAGTTCCTAGGACAGTAGCACCTACAGGCCCTAACCAAAATTGGAGCCCTGTTACGCTAGGCATGATACACAAACATAGTGTAAACGGTCCCTGCCCTGCAGGAGGTGGTCTAAATAGATGAGACCTTCAAAGGGTGGAAGGGAAAAGAACAGAGGTGAAATGTAGAGCTGGCTGGAAATTTTCTGACAAAATATGCCAATTTGTTGAAACTGAAACATTCCAATGGTAACTTGCCCAGCTCCTCGGCAGCAGGGAGTCTGGGAGCCCCCCTCAAACTGGAGCTCTCACCTTGACAGGCTCCCTGCCGTGCAGCCAGGAGCCTGGCTGGAGCCAGGGCTGTCGGGTTCTAGCTCCCTGTTCTCTGGCAGGTCCCTGGGAGTCAGGTGCTGCTGGCTGCTCCATTTCATTTCTTAGTTCTACTTTTTGTTCCAATCAAAAGAGAAACTTTTTTTCAAAATGTCGGGATTCCCCTTGGAACAGACATTTTCTATTTTAACCAGCTCTAGTCAAGTGACTTCTCCAATCAATCTGTGTATTAGAGCCCAGATCTCCTGACTCCCAGTCCAGTGTCCTATCCCTGGCGCACACTACCTTGAGATCAGTGGGTTTTAACCTTTTTTCCATTTGCAGACCCCTACACAATTTCTAATGGAGGTGTGGACCCCTTTGGAAATCTTAGACCGGGTCCACGGACCACAGGTTGAAAACCATTATTCTACCGATTTGCTACGTTTTTAGCTGGCTTTCCAGGATATGCAGATAAGCTGTAGGGAGACATCAGCTAACTTAACAAAGGCACCATACTACCTCATGGATTCCCAAGGGTAATTTTATTGCCCAGAGTGATACGTATAGGTTTGTCTGTTTCCTCAGTCAAGTAATGGGAGAGCGTGTTAGACAAAACACCAGTTTGTGGTCCCCAATGGTGTCCTGAGCATTCCAAGCTTTTAACTTAATTTTTTCCTGTTGATTGGCTTTCTTTGATGTACATTTCGTACAGATACTATTTTCATGGCGAAGAGGGTGTGTGATGAGGAGGTAAGGAACATAATAGAGTATGGGATGATGGGGAGGTAGGCAGTATAGCTAGGTGGATAGTATGGGCTAAACTTTTCCCTTGGTTGTAGTTTGATCTGTAGATTATGTATTCATGTGATTACTTAAGAATTCGCAGTTATCAGTCTGAGATGCAACAGATTCTTGTCCCAAGATCAGGCCCAGTATTAAAATTACTGTTCAGTTGCGAACCCCGATGTAAATACAGAAGGGTTCCTACAGGGGCGTGTTGCAACTGTGTTCAATAGTTTAATACATTTAGTAAACATTCTAACCCAGCAAGGTAGATGGCGATAATACAGAATGTACATCTGAATATCCATATCCTCACCCTGTCCCTTGTCGACCAACCTGAAATATTAGCCATTATCTTCCTCATCACCATCACCTTCCTCCTCCTCATCAGTGGCCATCATTCTGTACAAACCTATTGAAGTTGAACAGAGGGCAGAATGGGGGCTTTCTTGCGTACGTGAGTAATAATGAAGTGCTGGTGACCTTGTATGTGCTGTGAAGGGTCGAACTCAGTAGCTTGTTTCAGATAATTTTATTAAGAAACATTGTCCTTAACTGTTCATACACTTTTCGAATTTATAAAAGTGGATCGGAGGGCCCTGTCCTACTTTTGTTGCATGGCGGAGGCCATTCTGCTCTTTCCTGGGCTGTGTTCAATGTAAGTAAGTTGATTGGAAGTAGAAGTACAGGTATACGAGTGTTGCGTCTTCCATCCATGGATGACATGAAAATACGAAGCCCTGCTAAGCATGGGAAAGATAATTCAGAAAGGTCCTTGTAATCTGCCTGTCTGTTGAACTCCTGTATTTAGACTCTTTATCGCAAGCAGTAAATATATTTTATGAACAAAACGCATCAAAGGCAGAGCGTCTGCCAACAATTAGGATGTGGCGCTTCATCGAAGCAACAGCAATCTCCGTTCCTCTGACCTGGTTTAATCTGAGAGGCCAGGATGTTGCTCGTCACAGTTGAACCAACTTTTTCCCCCAGATTGATTTTCCACAAATAACAGGAAGATGTTATTGACCATCTTTAATGGAGAGGAATAAGTTTGAAGCTATCTTATTTTCACCTTGACAATACTGGTGTTGCATTGGTGACGACACATTATGACCAAGTTTGAATGTTAATTCAGAAAGCCTCAATGCTTGAGAAACACTGAAACCCAACCTGGTGTTGCGTCAATGGGAGCAAGTTTCATGGCTTAACTTTTTCCACTCCAACAAACATTTATATATATAAAAAGCCTACAGGTTCTAAACCCAGCTAATAGCAGGATGTATAGCTGTACTGGGACCCTGACCTTTAACCCAGCAACTCTAATTGTGGATCTTGTGCCCGGACGGTGGGTGTCTCCATCTCTTATTCTAGTCCAGGGGTCGGCAACCTCTGTCATGCTGCTCACCAGGGTAAGCACCCTGGCGAGCCGGGGCAGTTTATTTACCTGCTGACGCGGCAGGTTCGGCTGACTGCGGCTCCCACTGGCCGCGGTTCGCCGCTCCAGGCCAATGGGGGCGGCAGGAAGCCGCTGCCAGCACATCCCGCGCCGCTTCCCGCAGCCCCCATTGGCCTGGGACGGCGAACTGCAGCCAGTGGGAGCCGTGATAAGCCGAACCTGCCGACACGTCAGGTAAACAAACTGGCCCGGCCTGCCAGGGTGCTTACCCTGGCGAGCCGCGTACCAGAGGTTGCTGACCCCTGATCCAGTCTGTCTGAGGTTTTTATAGGGCAACTTTTAGTGAAGTATCTGTGAACTTTATAAAAACCTTAAACAGATCAGATACACAACAGTCACATGCAGTTTTCACCACGCTATTAGTCCTTGTGCAGTTAGGCCGGTACAAAGTGACACTCTAGACACTATGAGTAAAGGTCCACACAACGAATGGGAATGAACAAATGAACAGTTTGCAACCATTACAGTTTGCAAGCATTTCAGAGTCCCAAGCTGATCGCCACTGAATAAATTGGAGGTCGTACACCTAGCCATGAATCATGTTATAGTCCTCAGTTAAGAGGTGGGGTGCTTAGGTCAGGTGCCTCACAAGGATTTGACAGGCTAGGTTAGTTCTATTGCATGTAAAGCCTGAGTTGACCCACATCTTGCCATACATTGGAGGTTAAACTTTACTTGACAAGTGTTTTTCAAATCAGCACTTCCTCATTGAATTCTATAAAAACAAGGAGTCTGGTGGCACCTTAAAGACCAACAGATTTATTTGGGCATAAGCTTTCATGGGTAAAAAACCCCACTTCTTCAGATGCATGGATTTTCACACCATGCATCTGAAGAAGTGGGTTTTTTTAATCCGTGAAAGTTTATGCCCAGATAAATCTGTAGTCTTTAAGGTGCCACCAGACTCCTCGCTGTTTTTGTGGATACAGACTAACCCGGCTACCCCTCTGATAATTGAATTCAGTGTTATCACTTGCTTATAGAGCACTAGTCACTGGGATGTGTGACTCACTCACTCTCTGCTAATTTAATACTTATCGCCATGATACGTGAGCTGCTTACAAATTCTAAAGTTAATCACTGGTTTTTAGACTGGATGAGGTAGGGTTTTGACGAAACCCAAATTCACATTTTTCTTAAGTTTTGAGCAAGAGAGCCATCTTTATTTACAAGCAACTTCCATCCTTTCTAAAATTCTACTTCTGATAGCAGGTTTAAATACTGCTATCTGTTACACCATAATGCACAGCAAATCGGAGTTACTCCACTAAATTCAGTAGAAGAAACTCCAGAGTTACACCATTGTAACTTCTAGTATGTCAATTATCTATGCAGTTACTGGACTTGGCAGTTACATTGTATAGGATGCATGTCATTTGTCTTTGCCCTAGACCCACAAAAACTATGTAGCTGGAGAAAGAACTCCGAAGACAATTAGTCCATTCCATTCTGCTGTCAGTATCAGTTTGTTCCCTGTGTATTTTTTTTTAATGAAAGTTTGCTCTAGTCATTCATATGTTAAATGTTTAGGATGAAAAAAATATATATATTTTTTAAATAATTGTGTGGGTAAAGACTTTAAATAAAATTACTACAAGCAGAATCTACCTCTCTCTCTCTCTCTCTCTTTCTTCTCATTGGTCTAACAACTTATTGGTAAATGTAATGGTCATGGATGTATTTGTTCTTGTCTCACCGAAGCAGTTCTGTTCTGGTAAGTCAAGGTCACGAGAGAACTTCCCTTACTATCACATCATTCAGACTACTATTTTACATTGTGATTTTTAGCAGATGACCTCACAAACTGCTGGTTAAATTAACGCTTAGTTTTTTACCATTGGCAAACTGGGGTTCCAAGTTGATTCTAAATGGTCTAAAGTCTGTTTCTGGCTGTAGTCGTTCTCTAGATTGTGGCTGTCACAACTATTTTAGAATTGGGAAAAGAAAACAAAATGTAGTAATCAGAAGGATGTAGTTTTCATGGCCAATATCTCATGACATGCTGGGCCAGAAATGAATGATCTACATCAATGACAGAAAGGGATTCTCATATCTGAATGGTCTAAAGCATCCATTTCTAGCCCTAGCAGGTATGAGATACTGTCTTTAGTCCCTTGGTCCAGCATTGTATTTTCCCTGGGCTTGAATTAGTAAATTCTGAAACATCAGGTCAGTGTAACTGTCAGTCTGCACCTATCAAGTAGATGGTGCTTTCTTGCTCTTCCTTCAGTTAAGAGCCTTTCAACAGATTTCACCACTACCACTGAGACATGATTTCAGCGATTGAGTTCCCAACACACAATCCTATTTTTGAAGCCTTTTATTCAGCACAGAATGCTACTTAATCACCATGGTTCGTGAAATAACTTATGTAAATTTAGATGGCAGGAACAAATAATGAGGCGGGATCTTATTGCAGCCTGGTGTTACTTTAAAAAGCCTCCTCGTTTGCTAGTAACCCAGAGGACAAGAACACTGAATTTGGGATAGTTCAGTGTTACTGTAAAATTCCATTCTTTGAGAGCGAATTGAGTCTGTGCTGTAAAGCAGCTGCCATATCTTCTTGCCTACAGTGGAGGCAGTGCTAATTTTGGAACATGTGAGGGCTTGGAAGGGGAAGTATCACTTCAATGTATTGCTGCACTTCAGTTTTTAGAGGTGTTGTAGAGACTGAAACTTTTCTCCTAAGAAATTTGATTTCTCATTTGAGATACGGAATGTGGGGGGGGAGGGGGGATATCCTGTAATCAATTGACTGATGGTGAAAGGGATGGTGCTTTTTTATTTACTAATTAAAGATCACTTATACTAAATATTCTTGCTTCAACTTTGACTTCCTGGCTACTCTATGCCCCATGTCCACTCTTGCCTCGGCACTGTCACTGACGTTTCTTTTTGACACACTATCTTGGCTTTTGCTTCTGTTGCAATGATTCATTTAATATTGTGAGCCCCTTTCTTAAATGAGGTGTGGCAGTTTTCATACTATACATCTTTGTCCCCTCTTGCAGTCTGCGATCATTAACAGGATTCAGTGTAGGATTGTGGCTTTAGATCTCAGAAGTCATGGTGAGTAATTAGACTTATATACTGGAACATGAATTCAATTTTTTCTAGTTACTATTTGTTTACATTTGCATTTAAATTAGATTTTAACTGAATTACCCCGTCAAAAAACTGAGTTTTTAGACTACCTATGAAATAATCAAAGCATTGCTACTTGATAGCCAAGGTGGGGATGAAAAGAATGTGGCCCATGTAATTCCACAGTTAAGCTAGTGTGGCTGCTGTTATATAGAAGCGAAGATTCCATATGCCTGAATATTCTGCTCCAACTTGATTCCCCATACAGACTGGGATCAGTAGTCTTGGTGAGCCCAACTACCATGTAAAAGATGACTGTGTAGGCAGCCCACGTTGTAGGAAC
Organism: Malaclemys terrapin pileata; assembly: GCF_027887155.1. NCBI lineage: Eukaryota > Metazoa > Chordata > Testudines > Emydidae > Malaclemys > Malaclemys terrapin. Next base: position 341,898,826 of record NC_071505.1, read on the forward strand.
CTAGGGATGATCCTCAGTCTTAAATTGCCAATATATGACCTTTACTTGGGCATAGTTTCCCACCTCTGAACTACAATGCAATAAAGTACCAAGCATTTTTATTAATCTTTATCGTTTTAATTATCCAAGATGACTATGAAGAGATGATGCAAACACAGTTATGATTACCGAGTAAATATATACAGAAAAACTATTATATCGGGGCTCATAGTTGCTCTTATTTAACTCCTGAGGATTCTGAAGATTTTTAATCTGCTTTAATAATGTCTTTTTAATTAAATTTGATTTTGATTTTTTTTGCTTCACAGGTGAAACAAAAGTTAGGAATCCTGAAGATCTGTCTGCAGAAACTATGTCAAAGTATGGAGGTTTACATTCTCTTTAGCCATTTCAGACTTTCCCAAATCCTTATATCTTCTCAATTCTTTGTTCCTTCATTCTTAACAACTTTCTACCCATCTTCAGTTTTCCTTCTATGAAGACGACATACATGCCAGTCATGTAAGGGGGCACTAGAACTTAAGCTGAGTTCCACTTTTCATTCTAATTCATCCTTCTCTTAGTTGCTCATAACTTTCCTTGCTTTTTGGAAAGTTTGAGCACATCAGGTTAGCTGCAAGTTGAAATCATAACTCCAACAGTTGATGCTAGATATTTCAGACCTGACTTGTTCTGTAGATCTCCCTGAAAGGTAAAGCTGGTGAGGAAATTCTCCTTTGATTTAAAAGTTAAAAAATTAAAAAATCCCCACTTCAGATGCATGGAGGAGAACTTATTATTAGTTATTTATAGTCTCCTTTGTTCCTGGAAGAGGTCACAGTACACACAATATACACATTGGTACATCTCCAGTGAAGCCACACGGATTTACACCAGCTCAGGGTCTGGTTCTCGTATTACACTACAGTGAGTAGAGTATCTTGGTGCACTGTGCCTGGCTTAAATGCAGGGAAAATCCCTTTCCATTATTATTTCAGCCTGTATTTCAAACAACGCTTCTTATCCATCCTGATGTGGGTCAGTTTTCTTTCCCTTGAAAGATTCCTTTTCCATTCCTGTCCTTCACCCTTGGGTGAAGGTTGAGTGTGATTCCTGCCCGGTTTGGAACCACTATGTTGAGAAAACGTGTCCTGCACAGAATGAGACTTTCAGGCATGGTGAGAGCGGCTTAATCAAATTGCAGTGACCTGCTTCTGAGCACAAACCCTTCTTTTGTGACAAGCTGTGAGAGAAGCAATTACCATCCACTAAAAATACTGTATAATGCCCACATTTAGTGCAGAGAGATTCTCCTGAAGGTTACAAAGTCCTTCATACTAACAGACCCGCTTGGTTTGTTCCAGGGAGGCCATCTGTGAAATAGATTTTGACTTATTGTGCACCTTCTTGCTGCTCTCACAACCCGTCAGCTCCTGATGTGCGTGTGGGTGTCCTGAGGAGCTGCCATATGCAATGATCGTTTTTCAGATCTGGAGCAGCGCTAATATGGGACCACACAAATAGGCAGCCTTTCATTTTAAACCTTCCTGCCCTCCTAATGATAGATTTGAAAGCTATTTCCAATTTGTCTTTAAACTGGAGCATTAAACTGTCACTAACTTGTCAGATTCCTAAATCCTCCTGCATTTTCAAAGGAAACGGTTTAAAAAAAAATCAGATATTTAAGTAATTTTTTTTACCCGTTAATACCTTAAATTATTCTTCACCACTGATGCTATATGTGCCTGTTTTTCTAGTCTCTTGGCTTGGATAGAGAAAACAAGCTAGTCAGACTTGCTGTGTGACTTCATGCACTAGGAATAATGCTCTCTGATTCCAACACGTAAGAATGGCCATACCAGGTCAGACCAAAGGTCTTTCTAGCCCAGTATCCTGTCTTCACCCAGGTGCCCCAAAGAGAATGAACAGAACAGGTAATCATCATCCCCTGTCACCCATTTCCAACACGTATGGTGAATTGTTATAGCCAAGAAAGCCTGTATGCATTTTTTTTTTTTTTTTTTTTAAGTTGTCTCTTAAACTACTTGCTATCCTCTTTCCAAAAGGTACTCAGGTACTGCAGTGCCAAGTGTATTCTAAGAACCTGAATATAACAGTATGCTTGGTGCTTTATCTTCATACTAGTCCATAATGTCCCTGCCCCACAGAGCTTCTCTTCCAGAGAGAGAGAGAGAATGTTTTGCTTCTGTTCTACATGCCCAGCCTCTTGCAATCTTGGTGGCTGGGGTTGGTTTAGGTTCTCGTTGATTAAGGTTGAGAACGCAGTACACTTCTCCTGACCCCAGTTTATTCTCTCCTGCAGGAGAATTGATTAGTTCTCTCACCTCATCTGTAGTTCCCTTTGTGCTCCACAAGACCTGGGGCAGGGTGGTCTAGTCTCCCACGTTAGACGGCATCTCCTGTTAACAGAAATGGGAATGACATTCTTATATCCCTGATTCAGGAAAGCACTTGTTTAATGTTAAGTATCTGCTTTGAGGGCTTTCCTGAATCCCTGGCCACTGATAAGAGAATGGACTTCCATATCTATTACCATGGGGCAGATGATCTAACTTAAAAGGCAAGTGTGCAAAGAAACTCAGTATTAGGGAAGAGTAGGAAATAAAAGCAGAGGGTTCAGAGTCAGTTTGTCAGATTGAATTTTTCCATTCCCCTACCGATGCGTTTTTACAAATCTGCTTCAGAAACACGTTGGGGAAGAATGCCAACCTTCTGTCTCTCTTCATTTGCCAGAGATGTTGGAAACGTGGTTGAAGCTATGTACGGGGACCTCCCACCTCCAATCATGCTGATTGGGCACAGTATGGGTGGGGCCATTGCAGTGCACACAGCAGCATCCAATTTGGTACCCAGTTTATTGGGTCTTTGCATGATTGATGTCGTGGAAGGTAAGTTTTTTATGTCCTTGGACAGTATCATTTTATGTTCTGTCTTCCTCTCTCCTCCCCTATTCACTTTATTGGGCCTGGGAGGTCTTTCTCAATTGTGTTAACCATATGAAGGTTTCTCTTCTCTCTAATGGATATGCCAGCTATTGTATAGTATAGTTAGCATCACATTGGGCTTTTCTTTCGGTTTTCCAAGCTGGACTTGTCCATTTGATTTTGTTTATCATGACTGCAGTGCGACACCCATTCTTATAACCAGAACCACGATCGGTGGGGAGTGTCTTACTGAACCATATAATATCACCGCTGCTCTCTACTGCATAAAATATCAGACCTGTTCAAATATGACATGTTAACCCTCTAATGGCAGCAGCGTACAAAACTATACAAGCCCTGATACCATTGCAGCTAATGGAGGTTTTGCGGATAGATTTATTGAAATGATAGAAAACCTGTAAGAGCTGTTAAAAATGTGGATGAGGGAAGCAAAGAACTTACAAATTTGCTGACCTGGAAACCAGTTTTTGGAAAAACTGTGTGAAAGCTGGTTTGGAGCAGCAGTATAGTTCACGACTATAACTCTGTTAATCAACTTATCTTAAATCCTGAAATTTGTCTTGGTTCTCTCCCTCACACAGTTCACACTGTCATATATCAAGACCTTTGAGAACCGTTGGGAAGGATGTTGTCAGATGTTGGGTTCATTTAAGTCAAAACATTTGTTTTTAGGCACAGCCATGGACGCACTGAACAGCATGCAGAATTTCTTACGGAGTCGTCCCAAAACATTCAAGTCAATTGAGAATGCAATTGAGTGGAGGTAATGGGCAAGTTTGTGTACTCTTCAAAACTCTTCATTGTATTGTTAATTCTGCAATTGATCTTGGAGGAAGGGTGGTCTTGCGGTTAAGACATTGGATTGGAGCGCCAGAGACCCGAGTTCTATTCCTGACTACCAACGCAATTCCCCCATCTGCAGAGTGGGCATTAGACTTCACTGCCCTGCAAGGGCATTGTGAAGATAGTCATTAAGGTTTATGAGATGCTCCTATCACAGTGATGTGAGAGCCATATAAACATCTGGATAATCCTAGCATGCTGGGAACTCTAGTGTTTGTAGGCCACATCTCTGTATTCAAGATGAGTGCTTGAAGGGTGAACTTGGGAGTGCTCCTATTATTACTTGACCTGTTAAATATTGAATGATACTAGATTAGTGTACCCAATTGACCCTTGATGTTTGACCATTTTGATTCCCCCTTTTCCCTTTTTTTTTCTAGTGTAAAAAGTGGACAGATAAGAAATCTCGAATCTGCCAGAGTTTCTATGGTTGGCCAAGTCAAACAGTAGGTTTTGTTTTCTAAAAGCTTCTTAAATGTTTTAAGATCCCAAATTCTGAAGAGCATAAGTGTACTTTAAAAAAAATCAAATCAAATCAATCTTCTAGCAGATATCCACTCCTCCTTTTACTTACCTGCCAAGGCTGAACACAGTGGGTGAGGAATGTAGTACTAAACCATTTACAACCATCCACGGTCCTATGGTTAGGAATGTCACAGTCAGAATTTCACTGGGGTGGAATGTAATTACCCATCAAGGATTAGAAAAAAATTTCCTGTGCAAAAGCCATTTGCACATGCAAGTGGTGGAGCACAAAACAATGGATGTGCAATGGCCCATGCGAAGATGTGCTCACACCAATAGACTAGCTTGATGCCCCTTCAGAAATTTGGCCCCTAAATTCCTCCTGCCAATTCAACTGAATATAGTATTTTTCACTTGCTGTCTTCCTGCTGCTGTTCATTGTTAAATAGCTCTCCGTTGCACTCCAAAGGTGGTGGAGTTGAGTGATGATGAAAGTAATCTGTCTATTGCATTATAATCCTATACAACACCATGATGCTTGCCAGCAGCATCACATATTTCTATTGTTTATATTCCAGTATTGTCATAAACTAATTTTGCTTGTTTGACCTGGACTCTTCTTTTCTTTCTCCTTGATGTGGTAGAGCCTCAGATCAGCCAGTCTCTCTGAGAGAGCCAATTCTATCCTTTAGGTGCAGGCAGTCTCTCCTAGAATCGTTAAGATGTTTCTTTTCACAATGGAAAAGGAATCAATTTCCAGTCCTCTTTTACCAGGTGTGAAGATGCTGCTAGTCCTGAGGTCCCTAAAGCTATAGTGGAAGGGATTATTGAGGAGGAGGAGGAGGAAGAGGAAGAAGACTATGAAGGAAGAGGATCTGTTAACAAAAGGAAGAAGGAAGATGATACAGAGGTGGGGAGTTTCACTCTCTTCTGCTGGAACTAATGTCTTCTAGTCTCTCCATCTCTAGGGTATTTGGAGATCTATAGGGAGCAAGAAGGTGGCAACCATGCAGCCAGCGAAGGAGATGCTTCCATGGAGCTAGGTGCCTAGGGGACAGCATGTAAAAGTTCTCCAAAGAAGGAGTAGTGAGCAATTGTGCAACTCTCATTCAGGGCCTTTGTGTAAACAGGAGTAACTCCTGTGACCTCATTGCTTACTCCAGGTCTGAGTTTAGGCCCTGGTCTCAGACTGCTGGCTACATCGTGAGTTACCACTTGAAAGTGTTTCTAGATGTTCATGAACTTGGCCATTGTACATGGTCTAGAAGAGAACTACTGTCCTGTCCAGTAAGTCACTGTGTGCTGGGTCCTGACTCTATTTCATCATATTACAAAGGCTCATCAGTTTCTGCTGGGTGGTATAGATCATGTGACCTGACAGACTTTGGCCTGGTCCACACTAACCCCCCACTTCGGACTAAGGTACGCAAATTCAGCTACGTTATTAACATAGCTGAATTCGAAGTACCTTAGTCCGAACTTACCGCGGGTCCAGATGCGGCATGGAGGCTCCCCCGTCGATGCCGTGTACTCCTCTCGCCGAGCTGGAGTACCGTCGACGGCGAGCACTTCCGGGATCGATTTATCACGTCTAGACCAGACGCGATAAATCGATCCCAGAACATCGATTGCCTGCCGCCGGACCCGGAGGTAAGCGTAGACATACCCTTAGTCCCACAAGTAAAGCTATTGGTGCATGGTGCTGCAAAACTGTATCTTGCCCAGGCTTCGCTGAAGGACAGGTCCAGGTGTTTTTGTGTGTAAATTTTTAGTTCCAGTGAAAGATGGCAGATTGACAGTCCTGGAAATTGAAGGTGTCTCTTGCTCAACACATCAGGTACAGCATGTGCAGACCCATTAATTTACTGTGACATGGAGCGAGCACGTTTAGGATTAAGAGGATAATCCAGTCTTTGCGAGCAAGGTTACCTAGTTAGGACCACATGTGGGGGACAAACTGACATTAGAGCCACGTCAGCATTTGACTTGGTGCTTTTGTTTCGTCTTCCAAGTCGCGCTTTGCTGAGTTTATTCCACACTCGTTTCAGTTGAATACTAACGCTGAGCTCTTTGTCCCATTGTAGACAAAAAAAGAACATCTGTATACATGGCGAATCGAACTGTCGAAAACAGAAAAGTACTGGGATGGGTGGTTCAGGGGCTTATCTAACCTCTTCCTCAGTTGTTCTACTCCGAAGCTGCTGCTTTTAGCGGGTAGGTGTTTCCTTTTTCTTCCTAGTTAGAACTGTCATTCACTTTGATTACATTCAGCCTGTATTTTAGAGGAGAGAAGGGCAAACCTGTGGCTAAGATACTGGTCTGGGCATAATAGGTCTGGCTTCTATCCTGGCCCTTCTATGTACTTTGAGAGACTGGGCAAGTCATTTAGTGTCTCTGCCTCCATTTCCTCCTCTGCAACATGCACACGGGAATTGTGGGATTAGATATGTGTATTGTGATACTATGTCTCGGCTGTCTGACAGGGTGTTGCAATTGTAGGATTGAGCTAATGTTCTGCTAGGAACAGGATTGAGACCCAAGCCAACCCACAGGAGTAATCACTTAGTTACTGCAGACCTGGGCTAGATTTGAACTCATGACCTGAAGGTGAAAGGATCAGTATTCCAAGACCAATTCCTATCACCCGCCAGTCCCCTGTGATAGGGAACAGTGAGTCTCCCATGGTTGAGTGCCATTTAAAGATGTCTGGGAGGATGGATGAATGTTCCTTCAAGTTTTTGGCAGTGATCCTCTCCTGTCACTGTGTGCTCCTGATTTGCAGCAGGGAAACCGCCTAGTAGGTGCTGAGATGCTGTTTCTATTCCATTTTTCGCATCAAACAGCTTTTGCAAAGTCTTGGCAGGACCTGACTAGACACTCTCTCTCCCTGGCTTCTCCCCAACACATCTATTTGCTTTATTCCAGGTGTTGACAGGCTGGATAAAGATCTAACAATTGGACAGATGCAAGGTAAATATTTAATACTGCTAGCTATAATGCTCCTTCAGGAGACAGTTTATGTTGCAGAGAGTGAAAGAGAGCTGGAGAAGCAGGCTGAAATGGTCCTGGCCGGGGCAATCTATATTGAGACAAACAAGTATTAAAGAATGTAGTTTAATCCCCAGAGTAACGGTGTGATCCCTTGTCTATGATTCTCTCTAATGGAAGCTAGAGGAGTTATTAGATCTTGCCAATCATCCTGTTGCTAATGCAGGGCTTTGGTAGTGCTTTTGTTCAGTCTGGTATTAAATATTCAAGTGACGGGGCTTTGTCATGTCTCACGGGGTTCATTCAGTGATCTTCAGTCTTGCCATTAGGAAGCTTTTCCTGATTTTTTTCAGTCTGTTTTCTTTTAATTCCATCCCATTGTGCCTCGTTGTGCCACCTGAAACACACACACACACACACACACACACACTCCTCTCTCTCTCTTTTGACCTGGCAGACTTCTAATAATGCTTGAGAGACGTGGCAGGGGAGGTAATAACTTGTACTGGACCAGCTTGTGTTTGTGAGAGAGACAAACCTTTGAGCTTATGACCTGAAGAAGAGTTCTGTGTAAGCACAAAAGCTTGTGTCTTTCCAACAGAACTTGGTCCAATAAAAGATATTCCTTCATCCTTTGTATAACGTCCTGGGACTGACATGGCTACAACAACCTCTAATAATGCTTGACAGTTACATTAGCACCTTTCTCCGCCCAGTCCCCATCACTGATTTCTTTGGAAATCGGCTATTGAAAGGGAAAATGGATGATTGGATAAAGGTCCTGGTGTGGTAGGTCTGACAGTTACATTCATGTCAGGAAGATGGGATGGCATTTAATACGAAGCTCTCGGGAATCAAGAATTAGGGAGATAGTGAATGAACATGGTTTTAGTTAATTCAGAGCTCCTGCACAAGTAAGAAGGAAAGTTCTTGCCTCCTGCAGAAGTTTTGTGCTCTACATATGCTGCTGCTTGACATCTGGTGTCAAACAGCTTCCTGAGTCCTCATCAGCTAGATATGACATTGGGGGTAACTTGTAAAGAGGTTGAGATCTGGAGTAGAAATGTCCATAAAAGTGCAGAATATTTTTGCACCTTAACAAGTTCAGTCCCTGCCTTTAGTCTTTATAGTGAGTTGGCTTCTGCGGTCGCATGTAACGCATGCCTGAGTCATTGCCAGGGAGGGATACGTTCACTCTAAAAGCAGTTGCACTGACTGTTTGGTCTGCAGGAAAGTTCCAGATGCAAGTCCTCCCTCAGTGTGGCCATGCAGTCCACGAAGATGCTCCAGACAAGGTGAGCCGCAAAGCGGGGCAAGCTTTGGTACAGCTCTTTTATGAGTTAGATGCAAAATGGGTCATCACCAATATGAAACCGAGGGCAAACCTCATGGGCCTTAGGTGCACCACACCTATAAGGGGACCTGGTTCCTGGTAGAGCAGATGGGACTAAGTCATATCCCTGAAGTTGGCTTGAGAGCCTGGACTGGCCAAGACTTCAGCTTTCTTGTGAGGAGACAGGTCCCACCTACGTTACCGCGTTAACTGTGTCGGGGGCCAGTTGTGGTGTATAACTGACTCAGTGATAACAGTAGTTCTGATGTGGCATGGGATTTTCCATCCTTAACTTCTCTTAGGTTACCTCAGCTTTTTCCCCCACCCCTCCCTCCGGCCTTTAGTGCAGGTGGCTGCTTTCCTGGAGGGATAAGGTCATATTATAACTGAGTAGTTAAAATTTAGAAAACTTCATATAAACATTATTTGTAGCAGTTTATGTGCTGACAAACAGTGACTCACTTATGCTAGTGTGCCAGGAAATAAAATGGTAGTGTGAACTGAGCACGTCTGGAAATGAGCTTTGGAGTTCTTCTCAGCTCTACTATTGACTGTGTGGCTTTGAGTCACTTAACTGCTCAGTGCCTCTGTTTACCCCCTTGTAAAATGGGGATATTTTTACCTATCACAATGAGTTGTTTGGAAGAAAAGTTATTTGTAAAGCGTGATGTAAGTAATTTGTTGCTCTGAGTTAATCTTTAAAGGACACCAACTTAAATCACAATTCTCTTTTTTTTTTTTTTTTTAAACTACTATAATACATGCCTAAGAATTACTGTAACTGAAGAAGATGGGGGAGGGAAATTTTTTTTGCCAAGTGTGCACTTGATGTATGGTCGGTATTATATAGACATTTATCCCTTTTGTGAGAAGTTTCATACAGAGGCGGGGGGGAACTGTTTGAAATAATGGGAGGAAGGTGTAGTATTTTAAATTTTGAAGCTGACCAGACTTCAAGTTGACTATGTCCCTTTAAACTCTGATTCCTTCCCCCCCACACCTCCCTTCAGGTTGCTGAAGCTGTTGCAACTTTCTTGATCCGTCACCGGTTTACAGAGCCAATTGGTGGATTTCAGTGGTAAGGATCTCTGGGTGCTAGGGCAGCATGAATCTCTTCCTGATCCCCACGGAAGTCTTGCGTTCCTTGTGTGTATCTAGGGTGGGGAGAGAGGAGTATAACAAGTGGTTGGGTGGAAAAGGAAGTAAGGATCAGCTTGGAGCTTTAATGTAACGTTAAAAGCAGCATGGACATATGCAGCCTAGATCATACGCAGTATTGTATTTCATGTTCAGTGTGTAAATATTTCACTGTCTCTAAACTTCTCATATTCCAACTTCCTAATTGTAATAATAAAACACTCAGACTTTGAGGGAGAAGACGACATGGGCCTGACCTAGCTGATTTCTTCCTTTGTGAGGGAAATCCTTATCCCTGATGGGGCAAAACTAGCAATTGCATTGAATTTTGTTAAACGGACCCAGTCACTGTAAACACTTTAGGACCCAAGAATGACCTATGTAATGTGGTGGAGACTGTCTTCCAATTTCTAAACGTCTCTATGGCTGTTCTTGTAATCTGGATCTCCATCGTGGAAATACACAATTTCCAGCATGTTTCTTCTGCCAAGAAACATTAGCAAGAACATACATTTAAAGCTTAAAGCTGCATACTTTGCTTCTCAGATCTCACGGCTGTGTCACCCACAACAGTCTAATGTAGTCTCCCATCATAATGAATTTCAGCAGCCAAAGCTCCTCTCTTGGCAGTGTGGTTGAGCCTAGATAATGTAGAAGAAACACCAAAGGTAAATGGAATGAACTCTGCAGGCTGCTGCATGTTGACTCCCAGGGTCTCCTAATCATATTGACAACAGGCAATGCTGACCTGTTGGTAGGGGGTATTGAGCTGCTGGAGGGACATCTGTCAGATGAGGAGTGAAATAGTGCTGTCCTGACCGCTTGTCATTACAGGTCTGTAAGAAAAGTCGGGTTAACCCACGTGTCGTGGGCAATAATTCCGCTGTCCCAAAATTCCTCCTGAAGATTTAATTGAAGAAAAACTTTGGTTTAGAGTTACTAGGCCAAAAAAGTTATCGTGTTTCACCCCTGAAGTGACCGTATTTTTAGGGGAAGTGGTATTAGTGAGTGAGTGAACCCATCCTGCGCTCTTCAGGGTGAAAGGCGGGAGGAATGTAGAACTGTTAACAATATGCATTGGAAACTGAGGACAGGGTACAGGGTGTGGGTGTGCTTTAAAGCAATGGAAGCAGGAGAAGTCACCAGGGCAACATTATGCTGCGTCTGAGTCTGTAGCAGGCTTTGGCAAGCTATTGCTGTGAGGATTATAAGGCATTAGTTTGCTGCTGCTGCTGCTATCATGGTTGTACTTGTCAGGAGTTTCGAAAGAGGTGTATCTGAGGGATGGGCAGTTTTATACCTACTGTGGTCTGCTGCTTTAAGCCATAGAGAGCAGGATAAAACACTAGTTATAGTGAGAGCTGTGTATCTCTATTGCTGTTCTACCTGCATGCACCTAACCAGGACATTGCCCATGAAGACTTAACCTACATTACAGATCCTTTGAGTTTCAGCTTTATTAGCATTAGTGAGTTATGTTGGGTGGTGTGGATTTGAATTAAACGGTGAATTCTATTGAGATTTAATGTACAATTCTTCTTCTCTCCCTGTCAGTGTGTTTCCTGGTTGTTAATATCCTGATGCTCTCCAGCACTGAGTTCCATTGTAAATAAACTGCACCAGAGGCCACTGTGATGTATCCATATCCTTCTCATCTATCCAGTTCAGCAATGACAAGAAATTGGCCTGAGATCAGTCCCATAGAGCTGGTTTCTAAGAATTTCCTTGCCGGAAGGCAGCTCGTATCTGAGTCCTTGCGAAGCTCGTCGGCCTCTTGGACACAGGCTCCTCTCCACTGCTGCAAGGAAAGACAACCTGAAACCCGAGTAGTAGAACATCTCTCTTCTCTCCATGAATCCTCAGGCTTTGTTGAACACAACCACTAAGGGGCTTTGGGCAGATATGATTCCCCAAAGGGCATTGCAGCTAATCTGAAGGCATCAGGATTTCTTTGTGGAACCATATGGGAAATGCCCAACACTGCTTTTTTTTTTTAATGCATGTGAGGAACCGGCTTCTTTGAGAGTTTTTCATCTCACCAGGGCCGGCCATATAATTTTAGGGCCTGTAAATTGTGGGGGAGAGAACAGACTGCACTATGAACTACCTTCCCTTCTAGTTCCACTAAGGGCGGGACTGGGAAAATGGGACCATGAGCTCCTTTGAGGGGTCCTGCCGCTTCCTCCACAGGTTCACTCCCGGGGTCTCTCTGGAGAATAGCCTCAGCTGGGGCTCTGCGTTTAAAGGGGAAGCCACAATATCACCAGTAACCTCATGATCTGTCACAAACAGGCCAGTGGCCATTCTCTGCTTGTGGAGTTTCTGCCTACCTGGTTCTGCACCTCTTGTCACCACACACAAGAGAGTGGAGACTGGCACCTCGGGCAGCTGTTTTTCGGAGGAGACTAGACCGACCAGGCAGTGGCTGGAATGCTGAGCTAGCTAGCGGTAGGGAGAGAGAGGGACTTGGAGGAAAATCCCACCAACAGTCTGACCCTGGCCCAAGCAGTTGCTTGCCAGGCATGTGTGAGGCCCTGCTCAGTGTATTGTGGGAAAGTCCCTGTTCTGTATTTGATGTTTAGCACTGATCAGCTACAAGCCTTTATTCACGCAGTAGCTCTGAGAGAGTTTCTTCAGGGTACAGGCCAGCCCTGGATAATTTGTTAGATCCTTTTCACCTCCTATGAAATCCCCCACGAGAGCAATAGAGCACGTGGAGCTATTTGCAACAATATCTTGATGTTCTTGAACTAATAAAATTGCGGCTTTATTCCTTAACCCTTTCATGCTGAGTGATGAAGTGACTCTGCTAGTTGAAGCATAGCTCTGTTACTCGCCTGGTCTGGGAGCTGTAATGGCTGTGGGCGTATCCTATGACAGGCCTAGTAAATCCTTGACGTTTGTGCTGTGCTGGTAGGGGGGAAATGGCACAAAAAGCAGGTAAAGCCCAGTCACGCATAATGTTTACCCTGAGGGAGAACTACTGTTCTCTTCTTCTGTCTCATTCTCACACTCCCTCACTAAGGGCTTGTCTACACTACCTGCTGGATCGGCGGGCAGTGATCGATCCAGCAGGGGTCAATTTATCGCGTCTAGTCTAGATGTGATAAATCGACCGTCGACTTGGTACTGCTCTAGAACGAGACGTGCAAGCGGAGTTGACAGGAGAGCGTCAACTGTCGACTTACCACAGTGAAGACACCGCGGTAAGTAGATTGAAGTACATCGACTTCAGCTATGCTATTAACATACCTGAAGTTGCGAATCTTAGATCGACCCCACGCAGTAGTGTAGAAAAGCCCTCAGTGCTGGACTCTTCAGCTGTGGCCTGGCTGCGTATTCCCCCCCCGGCCACCAGAGTCTGAAACCGCTAGATTAGAAACGAGAATTTGCAATTCCAGGTGAGTTCTGTGTCCATGCGACACTTTGGCGACTGATGCTGAGGTACTAAACAAGCAATTTTTGGCTACTTGTATAGCCCTCCCTATCAGTGTCAACCTGGCATTGCTTCACCATGTGATTCAGCTCACTGACCAATAAGGACCCAGGACTAAGTCTATTCCAGTTTGTCTGCTGATTAGTTTCATGGTTTCCAATAATGGAGAAGTCAGTTTATAATTGGAAAACACAACAAAAAATCTCCCTTTCCCCCACTGCACATCTTTCAGTCTTGCAAGGTTCTCGACCCTTTTCAGATTACTTGGGTTGTCAAACTGTTTGTAGGGGCGGGAACCAAAGCAGTGGTATGCAGCGTTAACCAAGGCCCTCATTCAGCAAGCTACTTAACCATGTGTTTAATTTCAAGCATGTGAATAGTCTCCTTGGAGTCAAATTCTGTCATGTGCTTAAATCTCTTGTGGGTTACTACATTAGATAACTCCCCATGTTCACCTCTTGTGCTGTCCTCTCCCTTTCTAGAGAAGGGAACTGGTTTATCAGATAGCCCCACAAAGAATAAAATACCTTCTATTTCAGCCTTTGCTATCACACTACAAGGGTGGTGAGGGGCTACATTTCCATGCACTGTGCCTTTGGCTCCCTGGAAATGTGTTTTGGTTGTTGCACCTTGGCAATTATGACCTTGTTTTATGAAAAATAAATATTTCACAACCTCTTCTGGTGTGGCTGTTTTATGCCAAGCTCCCCAAGTCCTGACTTGTAGCAGAGAATGGATGTTCTTTGCGGGGATCCAACTAGCTTTAGGCTTGCGGAAAGCAGATTCAAAGGGCAGGGGGGGTAATTGTGTATGTGAAGGGGTGTTACACTGACTACTTTGGTTGAACTACATCAACCTTTGAGTCTCATGCCGGCTGCATTTTCTTAGTGACATTTTTAATGACCTGTGTAAACGGCAAACATATGGGGGAGGAAGGGGACGCGAATGAAAAAGGTACCATTTCTGCATTGCATCCTTAACTATTTAGAGATCTCTCTTGCCTCTGTTCAGGTTGCATTAGATTAAGGAGCAATGGAGCCTTTAACCCTAAAAAAAGAACAGGAGTTTATTAATTTATTAGTCTCTAAGGTGCCACAAGTACTCCTGTTCTTCTTTTTGCGGATACAGACTAACACGGCTGCTACTCTGAAACCTTTAACCCTAGAAAATCTTGTGTCTTAGCTAACACAAGATACAATTTGTTTATTTGGGAGTCTGGTTTATTTAAGGTTGGGGTTTTTAAAATCAGACTTAATGCAGGAGCAGTCTTGCTAAACGCCCAGGGTTATCTGAACCAAATATAGGAGACTAAGTGACTTGAGGATCACAGAAACGTCTGGTCTGGTTTGTTTTGTTTTTTAAAAACCCAAACCTCTCTGGTATTACAAGAATGTGCAGCCCTGCTTTGTTCCTGAGAACAGAGCTGCATGCTGCTCATTTACATAGGCTTATATCTTAATGGCAGTTACACTAGTCCAGTGTTTGGAACCACTGTCGTCTAGAGGAGTGTGCGCAGCTGAAAATCAAAGGGCTGTCTCTTTACATTAACACGCCTGCCGACTTGGGCTGCTGTCTGGAGCTGGCTTTTCTTTTAAGGCTTCTCTCTTTGCCTTTTCCTCTTGACCTGGCCTCGTCAAACACTTTCCAAACGGCAGTGGGCTGGAGATTAGACCAAAGCCAACTCAATATTTTGTCCGGCCATTGTAAATGGAAGCACTATTCTGAATAATAAAACACCACCAGTAAAAATCCCAAACCCTACAGCGTTGCATTAAGGATGCGGCAGTGTTGTGAGGTGTCATTAGAACTGAGGCGTAGAATCCCTGAAGCTAGTTGTGTTGATCAGAATACACCAGCTGGGTAAAAAGCAGGGGAATGAGGATAACTCAGTGGTGGGAGCACAAATCCTAGTCAATTGCCCAATGGAGCCAATGTTCGTAACTTTGTCGCCACTATCTGCTGACTGAAACGTTTGTGGGCTTGCACCAGTTCTTAGAAAATTTCTCTGTATCGTGTATCAAGTTAGCCCAGTACTGAGGCATTACCAACCAGGGAGCCAAGACTTGAACTGGGGCATTGCAGAATGACCTACCCTATCGTCTCCTAAAGATTGCTCCAGGGCAGCGTGGAGAGACACTAGTGGGGTAGCACGAGGCAAGCTTACACTTGCATTACTCCATATGCCAGATCCATTCGGGGACTAGACAGCTTCCATCTCCGGGCCAGCTGGATGGTTGTGCTGTGCTCGGCAGAAATTCAGCACAAACCTACCTGGTGACTCGGTACTTTCTGGTTCAATGAAGACATTGCGGAATGCCTCATCCTGTGACATCACAACTGCTGTGGCTTGGATGAGTCGCAGTGGGCCTGTGGTGTTTGTGATATCACATTTGGGGCTATCGTCACTGAACCAAGGAAGTTCCGAGTGGATTTCACAGAGCAGGTGCGTGGTGGAAAAGGAAGTAACGAATGTTTGTGCTGACTAGTGGGGCCGTCCAGCACAGAGAGCTTCACTCTGCTCCATTTTAGGTTCACTTAAAAATACAGTGTAAAGTTCCAGACTTTCAAAAACGTTCAGCACCCAGCAGCTAACACTGTTCTCAGTGGGAACTGAGCCCCTGAAAATCTGGCCTAGATCCTCACATAAGGCCAAAATAAATCTCATTTCACAAACCTGCCATCACTGAGTTAGCTATGGGGCTGTCCCTTTACATTTTTTGGGGGGGGGCTCTGGTATATTTATACCATTCACATCCCAAAGCCTGGTGCCCTGCTAATGAGCAGCACTTTCCAGTTTCGGCTACCTGTTGCCCCTCAACTGTGCGCAAGTCTTTCTCCTGGTTGTACGGTCTGCCCTGGTCTGGTTTGTTTGTTCCTCAGGATGGTTCTCACTGCACATCTAGCACCCAGGCCTGTAAGCTGGTATGCGCCTGCAGGAGGGTGGTAGGTGTTTGGCCTTTTGACTATTTGGAACAAGCCTTATTGAGTGTATAGCCATTGGAACTCAAACTTGGGAGCGAATAAAGCTACGTTCAGTTCTAGCTGGGAGTGGGGCAGGGGGAGCTTTGTGACCTCATATCATTTACTTCTTTCCTTTTAAAAAATTGCAGTATGTATCTGCTAACTTCCTGAGAAGTTGCTGAATGGCCTCTGTGTCCTATAGTTCTGTATGAGCTTCATTCTGTTTGTATCCCGTTCAGTGTCCCATTACTCTTGTGCACAAACAATAAAGCATTGTGAAAAACCTCCGTTAAAAAACTCCTTTTTTTCCATTTAGTTGTGATATGTTTGCCTCTCTTCAACTGCTGAAAGCGGATGGATGTACGTCTTGTCTGCCGTCAAGTCACTCTCATTACTTGATCAAACTTAGTTATTTTCCAGTAACTCATGGAAGTCTCTTGTGTTTTGTAAATGTTCTGAGTTTCCTTCTCTATCCATGATCCAGTGTGACAGGAATGTATCAAGGGGAAATAATTCTCCACATAATTTGTGCTTTTTTTTTTTCTGCTCCTCTGATTGGTTATCCCCATCTGTATAGAAACATCTGAAAGTAATAAATGTGGCTCTCTGGCTGTTAAATTACCTGTACTGTGGTGTGTTGGATTGTGTCTCTCTTAACACCCTATGCACTTGCATTGCGCCTTCCCGCCGAGGGTCTCTGAGAACATTAGAGTCAGTACTGAGTTCAGGTTGGGAAGAGTTAACCCCATTTTACAGGAAGGGGAAAGTGAGGCACATAGGTTGAGTGACTCCCCTAATGAGGCTGTGGAAGAATTGGGAATAGAGTCTAAATCTCGTCTTGTGCTCAAACCACTTTTGCGTGTTCTGTTATCTTACAGAATTTTTCAGCACTAGTCACTGTCAGTAGAACGATAAAGCTGTAGCACTAAACCACAAGGAGAATCCAAACTTTGCCCCACCCTCACCCCAGTCACATTGCTAACTCGCCAGCAATTTAGGGTGTGTTTTCACTGTGGAACAGTCGGGTGATTGGCACCCAGGTCAGCCTCAGCTGGATGTGAGCAGCCACACTGCAAAGCCACTCAAGCTCTTGAGTCCTCTGGTGCACTCACCCGTGTGTTGCTAGGACTGCGTGGGGTGCACCCCATGCATCTTTGTGCTGTGATACACTAACTTGCTTGATGAGTCTTTCCCAGGGGATAGTGGGGGACTGTGCCCTCCTGGGCACGCAGAGGGAATTATGAGAAGGCACTGGAGGGCTATCAGTTAGCCTCCGTGCAAAGTGGGCAGGTTTCTAGCCTGAGAAAAAGCGCCTCTTGGGCTTTAGTCTACAGCCCCAACTCACAAGGGGTGAAAGCACCACTTAACTCAGGTGGCAGGGCTTTGTGTGTGGACAGAAGGGTGGTTAGGGGCAACACCCAAGCAAAAGCATGAGTGAACTCTGCAGTGAAGACATAATACCCCCAGTCACATGTCTAGCTTGCATATACACCTACCTGCCTTCTGAGCAAATGCACAGCCATGATCTTTGTTTGTTATCCACTTATCAATGAAGCACACACTATTTGCTTGAAGTTGGGAATATTCGAACTACAGAATAGATCAACTTGGAATTACCCCTCCCCACGAGAGCAAGTGGCTACAGGCTACATCTTATCATTCTCTCTGGCTGCGCTGGACAGCCAAGCTTTGTAGAAGTCTAAGCAAAATCTACTGTGGGGACATGCTACATGCGGTAGGTTGTTGTAACTGACAAAGTTTCAGCCTCTGTGATAATCCATGAGGAGAGCTCCAATACCCAGTAGCCAGAGAACCCAGACTGACAGCTGTATTGCAAGAGTAATGAGGTGGCTTCTACCTTCTGACTCCCAGTCCAGTGTCCTAGGCACTAGACCTTGCTGCCGGCCATAGTTAATGTTGTTTGAGATCCTCCAAAAAGTGTCTGTAAAAACAGGGCTCACTGCCTCAATAGCCCAGCACCTTGTGTGTACCCAGTCTGAGCAGGGGCTGGGTGCCTCACTGCGTATCACAAGGTGTTGGCGCTGCAGAACCAACCTGCCATGGGGAAAAGGAACTAGATTTTCCTCTGGTTCCCACCTCCACCAATTGCTCGCTAAGTTCTGATGCACAGCCAGGTACCCCCTAGTGGGCCTTTCATATCCGGGTTGAGTTTGCATGGGCTGCCAGTTAGAAAGCACATCGCTGCACCTCTAAATGCAGGAAACAGGGCCGACCTCTGCCTTTGTTAGTGTCGCTTTCCCGTCCGTAACCGTGATTTAAAACTAGCTTTGACAAAGCATTACAAACATCTGAGGGTGGCTTCTGTACTCAGAGCAGTTGGATTAGAACGGGATCTTAAACTTTCTCCATAGCATGGACCACCGTGTCCCTCTCAATGGGCTGTCATGGGGTGAGTGGTACCACAAGCTTAATAAGGATAGAGAAATTGTATCATAGAGCATCTCCTCTGCTATTCATGACTGTACAGACCCTACCTTTCTTTCCATTCATGAGTGAATAGGCCTCACTCCCACTCCTGCCATTCACCATCATAGGGGCCACCTGGCACCTGCCCACCCGTTTACAAATATACAGTGAGGCTGCTGCGGCAACAGCAGCCGTTCCTTAAAGGGAAAAGTCAAATCCGGGGCGGCGGGAGAATGTATCCTCAGCTCCTCTTAGTGTGGTAAATAGCTGGAAATAAGGAAAACCACCATCATGGGCCCAGCCAGCTCTCCATCATCCACAGATCACAGCATCATGGGACGAGCCAGCTCTCCACCCATAGATCATAGCTGGGACCTTCCTCTGTCACATAGATGACCTTAGACATTTCTTCCTTTCTCTAACATATGTAACATGGCCACAAGGTGGTGCTGCCCTCTGGCTTGTTAGACTTCTCCTTGCGATTGATGTGCTAGCTCAGTTCAGGTTGGCAGGCAGGCTGCATTGAATAACTGGGATTTCCTAGCTGTAAATGTGGAAATAATTAGTTTGTTTTGGCAACATTTGAAACAAAAGGACCATTGAGTCTCCATTAGCTACTGAACCTCCCATGTGAAAGAATAAGAACATAAGAACGGCCTTACTGGGTCAGACCGATGGTCCATCTGGCCCCGTATCCTGTCTTCCGACAGTGGCCAATGCCAAGTGCCCCAGAGGGGATGAACAGAACAGGGCAACTGATCGAATGATCCATCCCCTGTCGTCCAGTTCCAGCTTCTGGCAGTCAGAGGTTAAGGGACACCCAGAGCACAGGACTGCCTCCTTGCCAAGTAGCTGACTCTTGTTTATGTTGTGCAGTGCCTAGTGCAATCGGGCACCGATCTTGGTTGGCCTCTTTGCACTCCCATGATACGAATACTGAATAATAAGAGACAAGATAGGTTAGTTCCAATGGCCATGTTTTTCAGGATGTGCTTTTTTTCCAGTGACTTTCCACATCTCCTAGCTTGACTCATTGTCACACGCTGGGACATAATCCATAGGGACCTGCACTACGATTCTCAAAGCTGGGGGCCCAAACGGAAACTCTGAAATCTGGATTTAGGCACCTCGGAGAAGTGACCTGATTATTTTTTTCCAGAGGTGCTTGGCATGCCTCGATCGCATTGCAGCCAAACAGGAGCTGGGGGTGCTCAGCGGCGCTTCTACAACCCAGTCACGTCCGTTGTGTTGCCTAAATACGGGCTCCAGGAGCCACCTCCTAAGCACCCAGTTTTAAAAGCTTTTGCCCTGGTTTCCAAAAGTGCTGAGTATGTCTAGCTCGCATTAATTTCTAGGGGGAGTGGTGGTTGCTAGTCCCCCTGAAAATCAGCCTAGGTAGTTATACACCACATACTGGCTTAGGAGGACATAAGGTCTGGTAGATGACTTCCAGGAGTAGCCTAGGCTGGGAGCAGACCGAACCCATCCCTGGCCAATGATGCAGTGCCATGGAAGCTCTGCACTGATCAGCTGGTGCCGCGGAGGATGGCATGCGATCCCCATCTCTTAGCAGGACTAACAGCACTGCGCTGCCATCGCTCCTGCCCGTCGCAGTGTGGGTCGCTTGGCACAACTGGATTTTTTCACCATTCTGAGCTAGATCAATGTTTATTTTAAACATTTTTTAATCTGTATCCATTTTAAGTTTTCACAATGGAGCAATGGGTTTTAAGCATTATTTTGATCAATTTAAATGTTCACAGTTGCAGGAATCATGCAAGGGTCAGACAATGGGAGGGATCAGACCATAATTATTTAATGACAGGAGCTGGTGGGAGTCAAAAAGTTAGTTTTATAACTCTTAAAACACAAACTGTCAGCATCACGTGTCAAAATATACAAAGGAAATAGCCTTAAATCAAACTCTAAGAAGTTCTGAAGCAGCATTTTTCTTACTTTGCCTCTCCATACATTTCAGTTATTAGTGATGAAAATAATTTTTGTTGGATTGTGTGTGTATGGTGAAATTGATGTTGTGACACTGTACCCCATTGTAACACCCTGGCACCCCCATATTCACCACTGTCATACTATTGTGATATGTTTTGTACAAAGTATGCCTTGAGAGGTATCATTCCAAAAGTCTTGATCTGTTGAACATTAATATCCTGTTGGATTGTCTGTGCTATCGTTGTTGGGGAAGTTATGAAGTTTCGCTCTGTGTGTTACTGAAATATGTTGTAAGATTGGAAACACCCACAACCAGCCTTTCACGTACAACAATGGAGAAACCAGACAGTCCTTGGTAGTGTGGATTCCCCTTAATGGGCCATCAACACTATCACTATTCATTGTATACAATGAATAGACTTCTCAGAAGGAGCACGTAGACAATGGACACTGATTGACTCGGGTCATAGCAAAAGCTCTTTCCAGCAAGCTGGAAGAACCTATAAAGGAGGGGAAGCGACAGACATTTACTGGCAAACATTTACTGACAGACCTTTACTGGCAAAACTCGAATCCTTCCAAGCCTACATGTAAGTAACAGGACAAGCGCATCGTACAAGCCTGAATGAAACTGGGCCCATCCACAGTGAGACACACGATACATGCAATGAGAGGTCCAGGCTGAGCAGCTGTTTTCTGTGATCAGTAAAGCTACAGCAGGCTGGAGTATACATTTATTCTTGTCAAAATATCTGCATGGGAAGCAGCATGGCCTGGTGGACAGAGCACTGGGCTGGGAGATCTGGGTTCCCAAACCAGTGCTATTGTCTATTTGACCCTAGCCCAAAGCCTCCCTATGTGCCTCAGTTTCCCTTTCTCTCCCTTTCCCCTTTTTGTCTATTTAGCCTGTGAGCTCTGTAGGGCAGGGTGTTTGCTCAGTGCCTAGCACAATGGGGCTCTGCTCCTGGTTGGAACTCTACGGGCGCCTGGTTTTGAAAAGGAGCTGGCTGTTTTCAACCACAGTTGTGTTCACACCACTTTTCCCGGGCCAAGTGCTTTACCGATCTCTAGATTCTTCCTTGATGCTTCAGTAGAATTACTCCACCAGTGATGAAATAGACATTACGGATCAAGCCGCCCTCCCCTTGCTTCTGCAATGGAGATAAATACCGTCATCCCTGTGTACAGAGGGGCCAGCAGAGCAGGAGAGGCCATGAGCCGGCCAGAGGGAGGCAGCGTCAAAGCCAGGAAGTCAGCTGACCTGTGTCTCACCCTCTGGAGGACGGGGATGCTGATGAAACTGATCTCCCAGTCCTGTGTGGCCCTTGGCTGCAGAACATCAAAGGCTGATTAGCCAGCCATCTCCAGGGGCTTTGCAGGTGCTAATTAGTCCAGAACCAGCCCTAAGAACAAGTGCAGGGCTGAAGCAATAACCAGGGCCGGCTCTAGGATTTTTGCCGCCCAAAGCAAAAACAATTTTGGCCGCCCCCATTTTTTCTTATCCCACCCCCGGCCCTGCCTCAACTCCGCCCCTTCCCCAAATCTCCAGCCCTGCCTCCTCCCCCCAGGCTCTCAAGCCTGGGAGGGAGGGAGGGGGAGAAGCGGTGCCCGCGCCGTAGCCACTCGGAGTCTCCCCCTCCCTCCCAGGTTTGAGAACCTGGAGGGAGGGCGAGTAGCAGCGCGCGAGCGGCAGCAGCAGCGGAGGTGAGCTAGGGCGGCCGGGGCACATTTTTAGGGGCGGCATTCTGGCGCCGGCCATGCCGCCCCTAAAAATGTGCCGCCCCAAGCACCAGCTTGTTTTGCTGGTGCCTAGAGCCGGCCCTGGCAATAACTGCCAAAGATCATGGAAATCTCTGATTGGCCTATTCAGTCACATGAGACCTGGCAACCATCTCCATCCTAGGCTGCAATTCCCACTGTCTCTCGCAGGCTAAAGGATACCAACAAAATGAAAGAGAAGGCTGGGGGGGGGGCCTGAAAGCAGAACAAATACCCACGTGCTTGGAGTGGGAGGAGCTGCTCTGCTCTGCTCCCGGATCACCTCTGTGGTCAGACCGCAGCAGGGCGGGACCAGCCCACCTCCAAGGTGCAGGCACCGTGATCTCGGTCTACTGGGCCCAGCTCACTGGTATCGGAGTTGTGCTGCCTGACAAGGGAAATAGAGACCCCCTAAAGAACAGACCGACCCCCTCCTGGTTTCTAGGCCAGTCCTGCAAGGAGAAGTTACCTTGTGAGACCTTGATGGAGGAGTAGGAAAAGCTCAGGAAGCCTATGGGCAAGTGGAGAATTAAGGCCAGGCCCTCCGAGGAGCTGGGCAAGGGAGGGTACGTGGTAGAAGGGGAGGAGTTAGCAGAACGGGGGAGTGAGACTAGGAGGGGAGGGGAGGGAAGGGAAGGCTGGAGAGGAACATGGGGGTGAGGGGAAGGGGGGAGGGGGAAAGAGGAGCCAGACTGAGAGGGAGTCTGGCTGCTCCGCACCTTTGAAAATCAGGCCCCTTGTTTAGGTGTCTAAATGTGCAATGAGGAGCCTCAGCGTGAGCGCTGGCATCTGAAAATCGTAGCCTAAGTGACTTGCCCAAGGTCCCGCAGTGAGTCGGTGGCAGAGCCGGGAGCAAAACCCAGCTCTTCTCAGTCCCCCACTCTCATAATATAAATGTTAGCGGAGCCTTTTAGCTCCTGCCGACTTCCAGCTATTGGGGGCAGGGACAGGTTAGCCAATCGCTGCCTCTACCAGGGGAATTGTCTGGCGCTGGCTGCTGGTGGCGACACCTTATCTGGACTAGATGAACCAGATGCCGCGTGGCCGTTTCTCTGGGGCTGCAGAGAGATCTCTGGCCCGGCTCAGGCAGGAGGCCAGAGCCGGTGATCAGAATGGTGCCTTCTGGCCTTGCTATCTATGGAGCGGGCCAGAGCAGGCCCTGTCATGGTATCTGTGGTACTGTGCGCTTGTAGCAGCCTGGCTGGGAATGCGGAGGAGCACAGATTTTCTGACTCTAGTGGAACAGAGACTCGGGCCTCCAGAATCGTATCCACTGACCCATCCCAAACCTCGGCCAAGGGCCGGCGTGAGCTTTACGCGGTGCTGCCGGGCTCTGACTGTAGTGATCAAGCGGTGAGCAGGATTAGCTGGCCTCTCTGTGCATGATGATAAACCCAACAGCTTTTCCAACTCCCTTGCTTCAGTGCCCTCTAGTGTTTCTAAGCATACATTGCGCTTGTTTCCATCTGCTTTGTTCGGTTGACCCCAGACACACCACTTCAGGTGATGGCTCATTTTATCTGAACTGGGATCAGTTGCCGACCACCCACAGCTCCCATTTCATTCCAGTGCAGTGGTAGTTGCCTGTCACCTCTGCAAAAACAGCCCCACTGAGTCTGGAAAAACGGGCTAGTGAGGTGCTCCCAGCCCCTCTCATCAGCTGGCAGCCAGTACCGCTCACCCTGAGTGATCAATATGCCTGTTGATCCGGCTTGGAGCCCTGTGCTGCGGCATGCCTGACTCCCCCCTGGTAGGAGAGGGCAGCCCAGCCCCAGTGGGGGTTGATAGGCCTTCTGGGGGTGCAAGCAATGCAGGACGGGGCCCTTAGGAATCTGCTGCCTTACAGCCAGTCTCCTTGCCTAGTCACCAGGTGCTGCTGGGGAACCAGCCTCGTGGCCTGCCTCCCTGCTGAAGGCTCCTTTACCTTCCAGCCGCACAGTCGCAGGTGCTGCAGCGCCGGCCAGAGAAAGGGATCTTGTATCTGGTGCCCCGTGGGAGCTCAACTCTCACACAGGCAGCGTTGAATTCCTCTCCGGGCAGGCTCAGAGCCAAGAGAGAGCCCGCACCGCTGGAATGCAGGCGGAGCGCGTGCCTGTCTGCTCCATGCAGCGTCTCTCTTTCCTGATCTCTCTCTCTCTCTCTCTCTCTCACACAGCCAGACTCAGGGCCAGCCTGGCTGCCCAGTGGCCGTGACATTCACTTTCCCCTTATGAGCTGCTTTGTGAGAAGCTATTCTATGCAGGCTGTCTGATAAAGGCTGCTTGTCAGGGCGGGAGTGAGGGGCTAAGCCACCCCCACCCCCAGAACGAACATACATCTCCTGCTCCAGCACACGGCGCTAGGTTAGAGCCCAGAGCTCTGGTCTTCCTGTCTCTGCCACTGCTCTGCTGGGTGACCTTGGGCAAGTCACTTCACCTCTCCATGCCTCTGTTTCTTCCCCGGCCCTTTGGCTGTCTTGTCTATTTGGATTGTAAACTCTTTGGGGTGGGAACTGCCTCTTACTATGTGTGTGTACAGCACCCAGCACAGTGGGGCCCCGATCTCCCTTGGGCCCTTTTTCAGACAACGCACTGAAAACTGCCTGTTGCTCAGTGAGGACAAATGACGGGGCTGGCTGGACAGCAGGGCTTGGGCTTGATCCAGCAGGTCCCTTCCAGTCTGGTGTGAAATGTCCCGCTCCATTGTCTACTATTAGGAGGTTCTTATGGAGCATTATTATGTATATTACGGTAACACCTGCAGGCCCTGATTAGTATCAGCCCCATCCCGCAGGCAAGGGCACCAGTGCTTACTCTGTGGCCCTAAAGCACCGGTGCATACTCCATACACAGGTCTGATTGCACAGCCTTGCGCTCCCCCTGGCCTTACAGCCACAGATTTTGGCGATGTTGGGTGATGTTGTGCAGGCAGGCAGTGCGTTGGCACAGAGCGGAGACATTGGGACACAGAGTCCCAAGGAAGAACGCTTGTGATCCAGGGGCCTGAGGCTGAGTTGTAATAAAGTTGCACGTGCTGTACAGGGCATGAGTTCCTACACCAGACAGTCCACTACCAGCGCTGGGGATACGGCAGCCACACAGAGTTGTGTCTAGCTGCTTTGATGAAGGGCAGCCCCTGGGCCAATAGTCTGAGCACAGGATTTAGGATTCCCCTGTAAGCTCTTTCTGCTTGAGCGGCCCAGCTGTAAGTTAGGGATGATAATTCACACTCATCTGTCTCTCAGTGGACGCCTGAGGCTATCTGGGCTTCATAAACCCCTATGTCTCTGGAGCGTATTATGCAGCAGCCCAATTGAGGAAGTTATTTTACAGCTCTGTGTCCCACTCTTTGCCACTAATGGTAAGTTTTGGCGTAGCCTGTGGCCATATCAGGCCAGCTCCCCAGCACGTCACAGATTGTTCCATCAGCCTCTGCAGATTCATTAGAACGTTCATTAGAAAGGGCTGGTGAGCATCTAGCCCTTCTGACTGTGAAGGAAACCTGAATGCAGGCCAAGGCCATGCTCTCTTGCTGAGTCTGCAAACAGCCTATGCAAACTGCCCCCATTCATCTCAAGGAGATGTTAACCCTGGATCCTACTGGTTGGTATTGAAATGCATCCTTAACTATTTCAGTGCTGATCCGTTTAGCAGACACGCACAGCTATTCTGGGGCTGAGGGGGCAGATTTGGGGATTGTGGGTGGAGCTTGAGTAAAGTATTGCCTGCCTCTTTCTTTTCTTTCTTTTCTCTTTCTGAACCATGACACCAAAAACATTCGATTACTCGCTCATGTACCATGCAGGGCCGGCACTTCCACGAGGCGACCCTAGGCGGTTGCCTAGGGCGGCAGGATTTGGGGGGTGGCATTTTGCCACCCTTGGCAGAAATTCAGCGGCAGGGGGTCCTTCACTCGCTCCAGGACCCGCCACCGAAGTGCCCTGAAGACACAGCGCGGAAGGACCCCTCCACCGCCGAATGCTCAGAGGAGGAGCGCTGCTGTCTAGGGCAGCAAAAACCCTGGCGCCGCTCCTGGTACCATGTGCTGGGTAATAACAGAATCACAGAAGTAGAGGACTGGAAGGGACTTCTATAGATCATCTAGTCCAGTCCCCTCCACTCAAGACAGGACTAAGTAGTAACTAGTCCATTCCTGTTCTTAAAAACCTCCAATGACAGAGACTCCACAACGTGCGAGGAATCCATGTTTCTAACTGGCACTTTACTAAGGCCTGGTCCACACTAGTTAGGTCGACATAAGGCAGCTTATGTCGCCCTATCTCTGTTAGTGTTTAAACTACAATGTTGCTCCCGCCAATGTAAGTCGCCCACTACACTGACCTAATAACTTCACTTCCGCGAGAGACATAGCGCTTAGGTCAATGTAACTAGGGCGACACAGCATCCACGTAGACATGGGGTTGACAGTTGGAGCCAGAGACAAAATGTGACATAACAGCAGCTGTGAAACTGACAAGAATATCAATTTCACTGCTTGCATTCCAGCCATGTGCACACAGACTGACTTTCCGGTGCTGTGCTCCTCCCTCCAGGTTCCAGGTTGGTTGTTACAATTACTATGGTGGTGAGTATGCTGCGGAAAGCTAGCTAGAATAGACCCTGAGCTCAATAATGGTAAAAGCTGGTGCTGGACTGTCTGGTGTAGTTCTTGAAGGGCCTACTTATGCACTGGACAGGACTTGAGGCTCTCTGAAAATCTTTTCGGCTACAGTGCAGAACAATCCCACTGAGCCACTAGTCTACCAGCTCAGCAGCTGCTATGGTGCCAGCTGGTCAGTTCTTTCAAAGGCTACTCACGAAGCAGCTTTTGCAGTGCAGGCTTAGCCATCGGTGCATTCAAGGCTTCCAGAACAACCAACACCCTCTCCTGTGATTGCTGCCAGAAAAAAACCCAGGCGTGTTATTATGCTGGGACAGGGAGCGGAGGAGGGAAATCCATCTCTGCGCTGGTTAACCACAATGGCCATTCCTCAAATATTAACTCAGTTGATTTCACACTACCTGGGAGGTGGGCGTGTGACCCACAGTTCCACGGAAAATGCTCCTTTCTTTTCCTCTTCGGTGTCAGTCTGGCTGCCAGGGCTGAGTGCCAGAAAGATGTCGGACCTGAGCGCTAGGGAGGGCAGCTCTGGAACTGGAGGACCAGGGGTGGCCTATTGTGGCTTTGGAGGGGGGCTGATGTTAGCGAGTGTCGGCAGACTGAGCACAGAGAGGAATTATTTAGAGTGGCCAGGGGTGGAGCTAGGAGGAATGGGATGAAGCTGAATGAAGAGATGGATTCTGTTCAGATTCCTATACTGAGCCCATCCCCGGGGTATCTGACTGCCCGTCCCAGGCTGCAGAGCAGGGGAAGTGAAAAGTAAGAGACTGTGCGAGAGCCTCCCAAGGGCAAGGGACGGGAGCTCCGTCAAACGCGTAATTAATGAAAGCGGGCAGAAGACTGGAGGACATAGGGAACAGACCACCAGGGTCTTGGGGCATGGACTGACTGAGTGGCCTGATAGGGTGTTGCCCACCCCAGTGGATGAGTCCACCTAGAAGGGCCCCTGATTACTCTGGGGCAGAGAGACAGGGCAGAGGAAAACTGTGGGAGCACAGAAAGTTGCATCACCCCAGCTCCGTTCCCCTCCCTGCAATGTGCTCCCGGGGCTCCAGGATAGCATGAGGGGCTCCTGGAAATCTACCTGCCTGCTGCCTCCCACAGTTCCTAAGAAGGCCATCATAGAAGCAGCTGCAGGCTCGGGTGGAAGCCCCACAATCCCAAGCGTCTCTCTGCTCATACAGCACTGAACTAAATGCCATCAGCCTCATGGAGGCTCCCATAGACACTAACCCCCCCACAGCACACGGCTTTCTGCTGGTGGGGACCAGGGCCGGGGAGCCATGGAACAGCAAAGCAAAACAGACCCGAGAGCAGCAATGAGCAGCGACCGAGGATGAGACGCAGAGAAGCAGAAAAGGACGGACAGGAGAGAGAAAATAGAACAGAAAACCAAGCTTTTCCGTAGCACTTTTCATCCCTAGATCTCAAAGCAAGTCAGTGTCATGATCCCCATTTTACAGATGGGGAAACTGAGGCACGGAGTGATGGTGTGATTTGCCCAAGGTCACCCTGCAGAGCCAGGAACAGAATGCAGCCCAACCCAGCGCTCTAGCCCCTCTGCTAATTCTGGGCCAGGGCCTGGTACCGGGAGCCCTCGTGGAGCCTGCACAGGAGACGGGTGGGAGCCGCTGGCCTAGCAGAGCTGTTCCATGGTGGAAGCCTATGATTCTCCAGCCCAAAGCTCACTAGCAACCAGTAATAGTGCATCTGAGTGGAGCAGACTGGGGCTGGGGAAAGGATGGCTGCACAGGACACTCCTTCAGCTAGTGGGTGGTCTGGGAGCCTGTGCATGGGGTGGGGAAGCAGGAACTCCTGAGTCCAAATCCCAGCCTTGAGAGCGATTGGCTGGGTGGCCTTGGCTAAGTGATGTCACGTCTAGCTCTAGGCATCAGTGTGCCCAGCTATCCAAGGGGGCTGTAATCCTGCTCTGTCTCACAGGGCTGGGATGAATTGACTATAGAGCATTACACAGTAAACTACGCTGATTGGCTAGTCAGTGTGAGTCTGCTGTCCTCTGCTGGATGGACTGTGAACTGCTGTCCTATGTGTCATAGACCCCGCAATGCTAATGGCGATTCTCCTCTAGCTCAGCTCACTAGGGTCTGTGCTTTGGGAGCAGTAGGATGTGAGTTCTAACCCTGCTGCCGCTTCCATCTGGCTGGGGTATGCAGTATAGGAACCGGCTGTGGGGTTTATTATTGTTAAAGGAAGTCTCTCAGGATCTGTCCATACTGCAGCTGGGAGCTCTGCTAAGCTAGCACATGAAAAACAGCAGTGCGGATGGTGCTGCCGGGGGTCCGCCTGGACTCAGGTGGGCTTGGATTTGGGTGGCTAGCCTGAGCCACCGCCCGGGACAAATGTCCCCACGGCTATTTTTCGCAAACTATATCAAGCAGAGCAAGCGTGTGCCTGTCTAACTGTGCTGGGAATCACATCTCCCAGCTGCAGCAGAGACCTACTGGATAAAACCAGAAAAACTGGCTAAGGGAGGAAGACATTTATACAGAGCCTTTGAGTACTTGTCCTAGAGAGAGACAGCTAATTACTCCCAACTCCACACGGTTAGCTGGGTAGCTGCTCACTACCACATATCACACCGCAGCTCTTCGCAGCACAGAATTTAACATGTACTGGGCACCAGCAGGGGGCAGAATTTCACCACCGAGCAAATAACTGTTCAGCAGGCAAAAGCCAAAGGGAAAACAGGGGCTCGATATTACAGTCAGCGTCCCACTGGGCATCGGGTTTTAAAGGCTGCTGTGCCAGCTGCCTGTGAAGTTATAGGAGTGGAGACAGCGGATCCTAGGCCAAGAGGAGAGGCGGGAATAAAAGGAGACTCATGCGAATGGAAAAGTCATTGGGTGCGTTTTTTAAAAAATATGTCTTAGCTCAACCATAAGATAAGGGCTGGATGCAGGAATTGCTGGGTAAGGTTTTTCTGGCCTGGGCTAGGCAGGAGGTCAGACTAGATGAGCACAATGGTGCTTTCAAGCCTTACAATCAGTGAAGCTATGTCTGACAAGCGAGGAAGAAACACAATTGTGAGGCAAAGGGATGCAATTGTGAAGCTTGTAAGAAAGCAACAGCATAATACAGGAAATAAATTAAAGCTGCACATATCACAAGGGTTTGACTTCCCATTTCAAAGTGCCCCAGGACTTGATGATTAGACTTTCTTGACTTTTTTACAAATGAAGGGCTGGAGACCTAGCACGAGGCGGCTTGCAAAATCATTCTTTGCGAAAAATGGCCGCCGTGGTTTGGGTTTTGTTAAAATATTTGTGACTTTCATCATCTTTTAAGTTTTACTGAAAAAAATCAAAATGTTTCACTTCTCAAAACCAGCAGTTTTTAAATCAAAAACGTCAGTACTGTTTTCTTTGTAAGCTTTGATTACGAAATGTGTAATAAAAACAAACGACTAACAGATGCTTCGGAGGCTTCCAAATGCAAACAACACCGAGATGTCAAACTTCTGGAGAAAACTAGTTTCCTACAAGCTCTATCGCCGGGAACACTTCCCCTTTAAGGCAGGCGGCTTCCCTGGGACCTGCTGGTTCTGCTGGTGCACTGGAACCTTTGAATGCTGGGATAGAGCCAACACAGGCGACATTAGCACCTTCCTCTCCTCCTGGGCTGTGCTTCTTGCCAGATTTACATTTCAGACCAATCATTGCAACAAGGGAATGGAGCACAGTCTTGGTACAGGGAGCCAGCGCAAAGCAGGCTTACAGGCAGCTGTCTGGTTGCTATAAATTGAGGGGCTGCAAGCGGACACAGCAAATCAGCATCATTCAGCTCCCTGCCACAGCAGTGTTATTAGCAATGATTTGCTCTTCTATCCGTTTATACCTACTGCCGAACAGACAGCAGCCTCAGGTGGGCAATACAGTAAGACACGGACATTCCTCCTTAGCTGGCTATGTTGTCAGAGGGTCAGTCTCCTTTAGCGAGGCTGTTTGTCTAGGCCAGGGGTCGGCAACCTTTCAGAAGTGGTGTGCCGAATCTTCATTTATTCACTCTAATTTAAGGTGTCGCGTGCCAGTAATACATTTTAATGTTTTTAGAAGGTCTCTTTCTATAAGTTTATAATATATAACTAAACTACACCTCTACCCCGAAATAACGCTGTCCTCGGGAGCCAAAACATCTTACCGCGTTATATCGAACTTGCTTTGATCCGCCGGAGTGCGCAGCCCACCCCCCTCCCGGGAGCGCTGCTTTACCGCGTTCTAGCCGAATTCGTGTTATATCGGGTCGCGTTATATCGGGGTAGAGATGTATTGTTGTATTTAAAGTAAATAAGGTTTTTTAAATGTTTAAGAAGCTTCATTTAAAATTAAATTAAAATGCTGAGCCCCCCAGACCGGTGGCCAGGTCCTGGGCAGTGTGAGTGCCACTGAAAATCAGCTCGCGTGCCGCCTTCGGCACACGTGCCATAGGTTGCCTACCCCTGGTCTAGGCAGAGCTACAGACCGGTGCTGAAGCTGTTTAGTTTTTGTTTGGAAATTTTACACCCATGTATTACGGTAAAACCTAGAGGGGATGAAGCCCCCTTTGTATTAGGTGCTCTATATGCACATCTCCACCGTGCTGAGATGGCTTCAGCCGGAGTATCGGGCCCAGTTCTGGGTGCCACATTTGAGGGAAGATGTGGACAAAATGAAGAAAGTCCAGAGAATAGAAACAAAAACGATTAAAGGTCTAGAAAACAAGACCCATGAGGGAAGATAGGAAAAATTGGATTTGTTTAGTCTGGAGAAGAGAAGATTGAGGGGGACATGATAACAGTTTTCAAGGACATAAAGATTGTTACAAGGAAGAGGGAGAAAATTGTTCTCCTTAACCTCTGAGGATAGGACAAGAAGCCATGGGCTTCAATTGCAGCAAGGGCGGTTTAGGATGGACATTAGAAAAAGCTTCCTAACTGTCAGGGTGGTTAAGCACTGGAATAAATTGCTGAGGGAGGTTGTGGAATCTCCATCATTGGAAGTTTTTAAGAACAGGTTAGAGAAACCCCTGCCAGGAATGGTCTAGTTATTATGTAGTCCGGCCTTGAGTGCAGGGGACTGGACTAGATGACCTATTGAGGTCCCTTCCCGTCCTACACAGCCATGACTCTATAGCAAGAGACACTCTGTGTGTTGAAGAGCTAAACCGTTGGTTCCCAAACTGGTACGTGTGTCACTGATGGTACATGAGCTTGTTGGAAGTGATACACAGTAACAGAATGGTCTGTCCCCTTTACAGGGTGGGGATCCAGCCAACCCCTTACCCATCACATGGCTCCATAAGTTTTTCGCCTTCCTCTGCAGCATGGGGCACGGGTCACTTGCAGGTTCAAACTAGTGTAAATGGTGGAGTCTCAGTGTCTCTGCCGATGGACCTGGCCCTTCTGAAGCAAAGAACATTCTTGATTCAGTTGATGAAGGTGCCTTTCCATTAGAAATTGTAACGCTCCAGAGCTCAGCTGTCTTGAAGGCAAAATTCAGAAAAGTGGGACTGGGTGATTTCTGGACTCAATATGCTGCCCAGTTTCAGCATAGCCAGAATCCAGCCATCTAGCTTTTAACGGTGTTCGGATCAATGTACCTCTGCGAAGCTGGGTTTTCTACCATGAACTTTATAAAAAACCAACCCCGCAATTGCCGGACTGATGAGCATCTTCACCAGTGCCTGCGCCTTGCCCTGACCTCCTACAAACCACTCCGCACAAAGCCTGCCAGAGTCAGCGATGCTCCTGTCCCGTTAGAGATTGCCACAGACACAGGGGATAATGTTGAGTTGTAGGCTTGGTTAAAAGACAGAAACACGAATACTTGTGCTGCAGTCAAGGTCTTTATTTATTGGCAGCTGAAATTATTATTTGTTTTAAATGTCAGCCTTCTGCGCAAACGGCCCGGCTCGGGTCATAACATTCTCCAGTCAGCCCGCGGGTAGATCTAATTGAGAACCGCTGCCTTACCCTCACCCAATGCAACACTGATTCCTCCAGCATATTGTTCAGGTCAGAGTCACCCCCATTAGGGGATGGCCCCAGCTATTCAGTCTCCCTTTGCTTTATTTTCCCCTGATAGACCAAACTCTGCTCTAAAGGACACTGGTGCCAACCTAGTGTTGAAGTCAGTGAATAACTCCAGACTCAACACGGTCAGAGGAACTGAAATCAGACTTTGGCCCTCAGCCTAGTTCCTCCCCCTTGGCCATGGAAACTTCCTAGGAACGGCATCACGCCCTTTATGCTGTTCTTGTTCCCTAGCGCATCCAGCTGCCTCTTTCTCTCCTTACAAGTTCCCTGCTCCCCTCCCACAGTGACTTTTGTTCCATTCCCCCCTCCCGGCCCCTCCTAGATCCTTAGACTCAATACGCAGCAGAGGAAGCCTTGCTGAGACGTGCCTTGGCAGCAGGCCATATTCCCTTGCAGCCAACCAGCTGGCTTTTCGGTGGTCCCGGCTTCCGGCTCTGATGGCGGTGGGTTTCCATCCCCCACCTCCTCCCACGCCTTTGGCTCGGGTGGGGTGCTCAGGCTCTGCTCCGGCCCTTAGTCATCCGGGTCGGGGCCGCACCGCCTTCGGAACTCCTGCCCGTGTTCGTGGATCCATTTGTTTGCCACTGTAAGAGACGGGGACAACACACACTAAGAGGGGGTGGCGCTGGACATCCGAATGGGTTAAACAGGAGAGAGTCTCAGAGGGTGGAGGTGAAGGAGAAGCTAAGCCGTTCAGCCCACCTGCCTGCTGCTGGGGGAATCACGCCCTGTGGCAGACAGGGAGCAGGGAGCGGTTAGGACTAAGAGCCAGGGGTTCGTTCTAGTCCCGGCTCAGACACTGACTCAAGTCAAGCATCCCAAATTGCTCAAGGCCAGATATTCAAGAGCTCTGCCCCCTAGCGGGCTGAGCTGTTTTTGAAAATCTGGCCATTTATTTGGGTGACTCCATAAGGGCTGAAAATTCTGGCATGAAGTGCTCCCTGCCTCAGTTTCCCCCGTTCTAAAATGGCGAGAGTAACAGAGATGCTAGGAAGGGATACGGCCCCTCCTGGGGCAGCCACCCACTGACTGAAGAGGCCAGAGGGAGAACTCCCCGATGAGCTGGTTATTCTGCCGTCACCCACCTCCTAGGCCTTTCTTACCTCTTCTCCTGAAGCAGCTGTCTCTGGCCACTGTCAGAGATGGGACGATTGAGTGCAAAGCCACTAATGCTTGGAGAGCCCGTGGAGAGCCTCCAGCGGGAGGCGTTCTCGAAGGGCAAAGGGAGGGGGTGCATTGCTGGATGAGCACACGTCTGCACTGTGAGCAGCAGCGAGTCCCAGAGTCTGGGGCAACAGACTGGGGCTCACGGGCTCGGGCTACAAATGGCCACGTGGCCATTGTGGCTCGGGCTCCGAAGCCTGGGGAGGCGGGCGGCCTTTGGAGCCCGAGCTCCAGCCTGAGGGGCTATTCTTAGGGCGGTAGCCCAAGCTGTGCGAGCCCCAGTCTGCCGACCCAGGCCGCTCGTTGCGTAGAGACACCGAGACAGATCGGTCTGGGAGGGAGCTGGCAGCGCAGCGCTCGCTCCCCGGGCAGTGCCAAGCTGCTGCAGCGGCGGGTGCTGGGGAACCCGGCGGGCGACGCGCTCAGTGGCCGTACAAAGCGGAGCTGGAGCTCTGGCTCCCTCCCTGCGACAATGCAGGACGGCGCCCTAACCGGAAAGCAAGGCCCGTGGGATGGGAAGGAACCTGCTGGGTCACCGCCGCCCATCCCCTGTTAGCGCAGGCAGCCCCGGCACATCCTCCCTGTCAGAAACTGCTCAAGATGGAGGGACGGTCCAGAGCAGGCCGAACTGAAGCCAGAGCAAGCTCCAGGCTAGGGCGCCAGGGGTGCTGGGAAGATGTGGGCCCCAACCTCTGGGCTGGCCCAGGCCACCATCTTCACAGGGAGGGAGCTAGTTCGGCTTTTATTTACCCACCCAGACTAGCTTTATTTTAACACCTCCCTCCTGCTTTGAAGGATACTCATTACGATGGCAACAGGAACTGTCCCAGGGCTGGGCGGAGCCACAGGCTAGCATGATGAGAAGCAGTAACCCCTGATGCTTTCCTAGCACGTGCCATTGGGCCATTGCCAAGCACTGAATTAATCAGGCATGAACCCTCAGCCAGCCCCTCTGTCCCAGGGCAGTATTAGCTCTGCAGCTGGGGAAACTGAGGTACAGTGGGGAGGTGAAGGGACTCGTCCAAGGTCACGGACACAGCGGGGACTAGACCCCCAGGAGTCCTGACTCCCCGGCCCCTCTGTTCTAACCACTAGACATTGCTGCCAACTGGCATATAGGTCATTTCTGGGATTGTTTGCAACTGAAACCATCCCACTTTTGCACGAGATATAAATTTGCATGTTAGACACCACTCATCGGCAGGGCCGATTCCCCACTGGCCTGAGCACCTGGTGATGCTCTGCTTCGGACGGCCTCGGTCCATTCAGAACGAGAGCAAATACTGCCCAGTGGGAGCATCCAATCACAGCTCAACACTGACAGTCAGCTGAGCGCTGGCCGTGACTGGCGGACACGGTAAACTCAGCCAGGCAGCGTTCTAGACGCACGCTTGCAGCGTGGGCCAAAGGCCACACGTGGGAGTCAGAGGAACTGTGTGCTAGTCTTGGCGGTGCATTGATACTACGTGGGTCCCTGTACAATTCATGTCGCTGCTCCGTGCCTCAGTTTCCCCACCAGTAAAATGGGGATGAGGCCCTCCTTTGTAAAGGGCTTTAAAATCCATGAACATTACCTTTGCTGGGTTTATTTTAATGTGAGCTCCGTGTGTTGTGAGCCTCCCACCTCTCAAAAGCTAGGCAGGGTCATGTTAGCTAAATTATGTATGGGGGACCTCCCTAAAGAGCTAGGGCGGAGATGTGGCAATCCAGTAGGTGGTGCTCTGGTGCTAGAGGCACATTGTCTTCCTGGAGGTTTGGTTATTGGAGGAAATGTAAAACTAAGGTCCTGCCCACTTCTGGCTGTTAAAGGTCTCGAGTCACTTTTCACAAGCGTCAGGGCGTGCTGGCCAAATTCTACTTCTGGACCTTAGACCGTGGTTCCCTAAATACTCCCCATAGTGTCCGTCAGATACAGTATGCTCCGCTTCCTGTCCTAAACTGTCATGCAGCACTGCTGTGAACAGTTAAGCAGCTGCCAGGCTTCACCCCAGAGGTGGCCGCATTTCAGAAGGGGTGAAGTGATGTTTAAGTATCCCGCACCTGGACATCATTTTTTGCAAAGTGCCTGGAACTCCTGTTGCAGAGGATTATTAGTGATTTGAAGGTGTCTCTCATCTGCTGGCTGGTCCCTCTGCCTTGTGGCTATTTTGGCATTGCGGCACCATCTCATCCCTACTTCCTGCCCGTACTAGCAGGCCCACTCTGGGCAGACAGGGTGACCAGGTTGATGCCCTCTGCCAGGCCATCCTTTGCCAGTGTTTCACTGCACCAGGGTTTCAAATAACAGAGCACCTGACCCGGGAGGCTAGCGGGCTGTGCATTGTGATGATCTCTGGCGTCTCTTACCCCACTTGTCTCCTGCAAGGACTGGGCAGCCGGCGTGGAGGGTGTCTCCGTTCCCGGCTCCGTTCCTGTGAAGGTTCCACCAAAACAGAGCTGCATTCTGGAAACGAGACAAGCTGTGTGATGGATGGAGGGGGCTCCCTCAGCAGCGCGCGGCACCCACTGGGGAGCGCGTGACAGGTTCTGTCGCTGCACATTCACAGTGATCGGAGTCTATTGCAGTCCCTACTTGGGAGGTGTAGTGCGAGCTGTAGCAGGTAATGCTTTTAGCTCTGGCGTTCCCCAGTTCCGTCCCCCAGCATGGCAGCTGTCCCACACAACCCTGCACTGAAATGGCCTGTTTGTGTCTGTGATGCCCAAGGTACATGCTAGTTTCATTGCTCAGGAAGAAAAGTTGATGGCGGAGCAGTTTATTGTATACACACCCTTGTTATTCAGCCTGCTCCCAGCCTGCCCATGAAACTGGAGGGGACCGAGACAATGCTTTGCAAAGGCGCAGACTGCCACGGCTGCTTAGCACTCCCTGGGAAAGGAGACTCCATAGCACAATGGGGCAACAGCTGTCTTGTGGCTAAAGCACGGGAGACCTGGCTTCTGTTCCTGGCTCGGCCACACCCAACAGTGGAAAGGAGCTTTCGGGGCCCATGTGTCAGTGAGCCGCTGGCCCATTGCGAATCTTCTGCATAAAGAGCTAGTGACTGGAGG
Organism: Malaclemys terrapin pileata; assembly: GCF_027887155.1. Taxonomy (NCBI): domain Eukaryota; kingdom Metazoa; phylum Chordata; order Testudines; family Emydidae; genus Malaclemys; species Malaclemys terrapin. The sequence goes on from NC_071505.1 coordinate 341,935,911, forward strand.
GACTATATTGTTGGAGCTCATGCTGGAGAAAACTCCCACTCACCTTGACCACAGGCACGCTGAGGTTTGCATAGATAAAGGCAGTGGATCCTCCGGCATCTACGGAGCTCAGCTGGAAAACAAAGGCAGCGCTCACTGTCACACTGTGTGTTTACAAAGCCTCTTTCACAGGGGGCGCTTTACTGAGGAGGCTGCTTTTCACGTGGGGAAACTGAGGCACAGAGCGACACTTCGATTTGCTTGAGATCACATGGCCTTCAAGGCCTTGCACAATTCTGCCCCTCCCCCTGCTTGTCTGTTATCACCTTGCTCCCTTGCGCTGCCAATGCTGCCTTTAAGCCAATTTGTTGGCTTCTCTCACAGACTTCTCTGTATTTTTTTAACACCGCCTGGAATGTCCTACCTGAGCTAACTCATACCCTGGTGCACATAATTAACACCCGCAAAGGCAGAGCTAGGCTGGTGTTAGCTACTGACTGGCTCATTGTATCAACCCTGGGCTGAGGTTCTATAGAATCTGAGCTTTGAAACCATATGTCTATCCCTAGTGATAGGGAAGAAAACCTCCTGCCTGTGACTTGATGGGGGGTTGTAACCCAGAGCTCAGAGAGGTGTGGACTGCCTTAATCCATCTCAATTGGGTGTTAACCCTGAACCCTATTGACATCCTGAAACATTCTTAACTCTTTCCCTGCTGATCCTTTTAATCAGAAACATCCAGCTGGTCTGGGATTGCGGACAGAGCTTGTAGAGCGCACATTCACTCCTAGTCCAACCCCTGCAGCTGGGAATAGAAACCAGGAGGCTCCCTGCTCTAACCACTAGCCCACAACACATCTCATTGCCTGACAGGGTTGCAGCTTAGCGTGATCGAGGCTCCCTGCGAATGGTTTGCCTCGACATCTTTTAACCACCCTTCACACGCACTAAGAACCAAAAGCCTGTCCAGGCCCCGGCTGGCAAGGAATACTCACATAGATCATGACGGTGGCCAGTCTGTTACCCGACTTCATTCTGTAAAGGGGGCTCTTTCTCGACTGCATCAAAAGAGAACAGTTGTTCATTCACGGGCCCAGCGCTGCTGCGCTATTCATAACAGAGCTAAATGTTACCGGTGCTATGGGACATGGCCTTGCGCTCAAAGGAAGCAGTTCAGGCCAAAAGCACGATCTACCTTAATAAGATCCACAGGGCCCAGTTGCCTGCAATCAGAAATTAGAAATTAACAACGGGAAAGACCAATGGACAAGGTCACCTGTGCCGCACATTTGCATCTGCCACCTCAGGGCCGATAAGCAAATAATCTTGTAGCAGATTCCTAAACATGGCTGCTATTCGAAGCATATGCACTGGATTCTGCTATATTTACCAGGCCTTACATCAAGGCCTGCAAGTCTTTATTACGATGGAAACAATGAGCACAGGGCAGATTCTGATCTAAGTTACACTCATGTTAATCAGGAGTCACTCTACTGAAATCAGCTGTCACCCAGGTGTAAACAGGTGCAAAGGAGAGCCGAACCCAGCTTATTGGATAGTACAGTAACTCCTCACTGAACGTCGTCCCGGGTAACGTTGTTTCGTTGCGGATCAATTAGGGAACAGGCTCGTTTAAAGTTGCGCAATGCTCCCTCATAATGTCGTTTGGCAGCCGCCTGCTTTGTCCACTGCTTGCAGGAAGAGCAGCCCGTTGCAGCTAGCTGGTGGGGGCTTGGAACCAGGGTGGACCGGCAGCCCCCCTATCAGCTCCCTGCTCCCTTAAGTTCCCTGTGCGGCAGCTGCCCAGCAGGCTAGCAATTGCAACTGTCCCTCCCCCCACTGCCATATGCTGCTCCTGCCCTCTGCCTTGGAGCTGCTCCCGGGAGCCTGCTGCTTGCTGTGCGAGGGGAGGGGGGGGGAGGAAAGGAGGGCTAATATCAGGGTGTCCCCCTCCCCCCTACTCCTGCCCCCCGCTTACCCCTTCTCCATATAGAGCAGGGTGGGACACGAAAGGGCCCCGGACAGAGGGAGCGTGCTGGCAGCAGCAGCTGCTGTCTCAACTGCTGGATCTACTTAAAAAGGCAGTGTACTTAGAGTGGGATCAGCATACTTAAAGGGGCAATGCGCATCTCTCTCTCACACAGGGTGTGTGTGTGTGTCTCTGTCTGCCATGCTGTCTCCCCTCCCTCCATTCGTGGTGCCTTGTAGAGTGTGAGGCTACATTAACAACAATGTGTTAACCCTTGAGGGTTCAGCCAATTGCTAGTTCATCACTTATCAGTAAGGCATTCCCTGGGAAATATCCCACCCTCTTCCACCCTCTGACTTCATCACCTCAACCAAGCTTCACAATCATCATTGCTGTGTACAATATTAAATTGTTTGTTTAAAACTTATACTGTCTGTGTGTGTGTGTGTGTGTGTGTGTGTGTGTATGTATATATATATATATATAGTTTTTTGTCTGGTGAAAAAAAATTCCCTGGAACCTAAACCCCACCCCCCCTTACATTAATTCATATGAGGAAATTGGATTCGCTTAACATAGTTTCGATTAAAGTCGCATTTTTCAGGAACAGAACTACAACGTTAAGCAAGGAGTTACTGTATGTGTAGAACTGGCTTTAAAATGCCAATTATTTTTCACTGGAAATGTGAATTTTTTTCATTTTTTCACAATGTCCCATGGAAATGTTTTGTGTTTTCATTGAAATATCCCAAGCCAAAACTGGGAGATTTTCCAGTAAAATGTTTCCATTTAAAAATGCTGATTTTTTTTAACCCCCAAACCAAAGAATTGTTTTATTGAAACAAATTTCCATTTCTATTTTTTTCAACAAAAAGCCTGAAAACGTCAACCAAAATATTTGGCAGTGAATTTTTTCATTTTGGTTGAAAAGCCTTTTTTCATCAAACAAGGGTTTCAGTGAAAACGTCACCCAGCTGTAATTATGTTACAAAACGCCCTTCTGGCCAGCTGTGCTGTGGCTGGCAGATTCATTCACAGGGTCAAGGGCAATTAGAATATGTTACAGGGCCCCATGGACAATTCCAGCCCCAAGGCACCACTAATGGGCGCTGGTGCCTCTTTGGCCATCTTCTCTGTCATAGAGAGACAACAGCCCTTGGAGTTCCAGAAGGGAAGTATTTTTTAAGTCAGGTGGAAAGGATCGTGCGAAAGAATCCTGGGATAAAAGAAAAGGGTGGGGGGGAGCTCCATTTTATGGACCCAGACAGCCAGTTAGCTATAAAATCTCTCTTTGTAGCTGTTCTCTACTTGCTTTACCTGTAAAGGGTTAAAAAGTCCGACTGCAAAAGGAAGTGAGTGGGCCCCTGGCCAAAAGAGCCAATGGGAAGGCTAGAACTTTTTAAAATTGAGGAAAAAACTTCCCCTTTGTCTGTCTGTGTTGTTTTCCAGAGAGAGGGAACAGAGCTGCGATGCTGTAAAAAGCTTTGGGCCAGGTATGAAAAATCATCAGATCATATCTAGAAACTACTCATTTAAAACCCCAGATATGTAAGCAGCTTAGGAAATGTGTAGGAAGACGCGATTAGGTTTAGCTCTGTTTATTTCTTTATGTCTTGTGGACTCCTATGTGCTAACCCCAAATGCTTTTGTTTTGCTTGCAACCTTTAAGATGAACCTCAAGAAGGTTATTCCTGATGCTTAATTTTTGTAAGTGGGTTTTTTAAATCTAGCAATAGCCTAAGTTTCCAGATGTATTTTCTTTCTTTTTTTTGTTCTTAATAAAATGTACCTGTTTTAAGAACAAGATTGAATTTTTGTGTCCTAAGAAGTTTGTGCACATGTGGTTTAATTAGCTGGTGGCAACAGCTGATTTCCTTCTTTTTTTTTTCCCCTTTCTCAGCTCTTCCCTGGAGCGGGGGAGGGGTGAAAGGGCTTGAGGGTACCCCACAGGAAGAAATTCCCAAAGGGCGCCTTCCTGGGCTCTCAAAGGGGTTCTGCACTTGGGTGGTGGCAGTGTTTACCAAGCCAAGGTCAGAGAAAAGCTGTAACTTTGGGAGTTTAATACAAGCCTGGAGTTGCCAGTATTAATTTTTAGAATCCTTGCGGGCCCCCACCTTCAAAGTGCCAGAGTGGGGAATCAGCCTTGACAAATCCCATGAAATAGACTGATCAGTGCGACAGCCCTGGAGCGGTATTGAAACACAAGAAGCTGCTGCGTGGCACGGTGAGCCCCATCCAGTGCCAACAGATGCCAATGGAAAGCCTCCCGTTGACTTCAATGATCATTGGCTCAGGCCCTATGTGAAAATTACCCCTTGTGATCCAGTCTCACGGGCTTTGTTACTTACAGTGGCATGGTCAAAATGAGGCTCGTAGTGTCCACCTATCCCATAATTCACCACCTGTAGGTGCTCTGCATACGGTGGCCGAACGTTCAAGCCAGTCAGGGCTGCAATCCTCTGATCTAGCGACACGATCACAGGATCGACGGTGTCCTTCAGCCAGGCGCTAGAATGCACAGCAGACAAGCTCAGAGGGGTCGCCAAGAACAGCTGGCAGCGGGATCCCCATAGATGGAATCTGTTCTAAATGCCCAACGAGCCAGAATCAATCAAGTTCCACCAGGGAAGAGATCCCCAGTGACAAATTTGGCCCCATGTTTGTAAGGTGCAGTACTGTCGGGGTTATTAGCCTTATTGGATGGATAGGGAAACTGAGGCACAGAGAGGCAAAGAGACAGAATTTTTAAAAGGGAAAATCCACTTGTGGCAAACCCCTAATTTGCATGTGCAATACGACCATGATCTACAGCCCAATGGGCGTCTTTTCATTGACTCAAATGGGTTTCAGATTAGGCTCTAAGGGCCAGATTTGGAAAGGTATTTGGGCACCTATCTACATCTTTGGGCACCTAAACCCCTTTAAAAAGCTAGTGAGAGGTGACTTGTCCAAGCTCACAGAGTGAGTCTGTGGCACAGCCAGGAAATCCCCCCACCCATCCCCAGGTCTCCTGTTCCTGAAACAAAATCAGCTTTTCTCCTGCCTCTAACTTGCTGCCATGGCTGAATGCCTCACTCAGAGCAGAGGCCGCTCCAAACAGAGACGGGTGCATGGCAGGGGGGCAGCTGCTGGCTGAAGGTTGGCAGGTAAAATGTGTCCAGCAAAGGGATCTTTACTTTCCTGGCGCTGGTTTCACTGGGCGCAGCCCTGGAAGCTTCTTGCTGTGCCTGGAGTATTTATGTCGAAGGCCTTTGACTTTGTCATAGTCCTGGAGGCAGTGTGTTTTGGATCAATGCGTGGAAACCGTATTCTTCTACCGGATCTGTTTGCTGACATTGGCGCTGCTGTTGTCCAGCCTTTCAGAGCGTTCCAGCATCTAATCCCCTGCCAGATTCTGTTCTCCACTTTAGCTAGAAACAGACCGGAACCAGCACCCTGGATCCAAACACTAAGGGGTGGGGGTGGGGGGTACGAAATCTAAACCCAATGCTAAATTCCATGAATGGCACCTATTTTCTTATTATTATATGACATTTGTACCTAGAGGCCTCAAGCACAGTCAGTGCCTCATTGCGCAAGGTGCGGTACACGTGCACACAGTCAGACAGATCCAGAGCCTCAAAGCCACTTAGGCACCTAATTCCCTTTGATTTTAATGGGAGTTAGGTGCCCAAATACCTTAGAGGATTTGGGCCATAGTCCCTGCCCCAAAGCGCTTACAGAAGGTGGGAACAAGGAAGAGGTATTGTATCCCCATTTTATGGAAGGAGAACTGAGGCCCAGAGAGGTTAGGGTAGATCTATACTGTGATAAAGACCCAGGGCACGGCTGCAGCTGGCCCAGGTTGGCTGACTCAAGGGGGGAGAGGCTCAGACACCCGTGAGCTACAGCGACCCTGCCAGGCCAAAGAGGGAATATTGCAAAGGTGCAAAAGCCATCCTGCTCCCCACCCCCCGCCCTGCCGGTCCCAAGGGCTCGGTGCCAACCTTGTCAATGAGAACCCAGAATGGCACCGGCTGGCAGACGAGTGCCCACATTGGGGCTGGCACCCGTTTCGCTAATTCTGTGCGCGGCCCAACCTCGGGCTGAGCTGCATAAACCCCGAGGATCCTGCCTTAAGTAGCTGCTGCAGCCACTTTGGGGTTTCAGGGAATGTGCAGAAAGACAGGGGACTGGCCCAACAATCCGGAGAGGGCCGGAAAGAAAATCATCTCGTTCAACGGCTGCCTCTTGCCAACGGCCATGAACTGCTGTCTGCATGACACAGCGCGGGCGAGTCATCAGGGCAGAATGTAGCCTGCAGAGCCCCCATAAGGAATAAATCATCGGCTGGCTAACAAATAACTGAATCCCGCCCAGACGTACGTCTGAAGCGCCTCATTTGTTCCGTTGTTTTTCAGCCGGAGGGATATTCAGTGTCATTACGAGGTTTGTAGAGAAACCAGGTTCACATCCAAAACGTTAAACCTGGAGACAAATCCGGTCTTGCTTTTTATATTGTACCTCGATTGTGACTAGTGGGGTCTGGATTCAGTCTTCCCTCTGCCACTGACTTACTGTGCCGCCTTGTCCAAGTCTCTGTGCCTCAGTTTACCCCATCTGTACGACAGCAGTAATTATACTAACAGGTACCTCGTTGCAGAGGCGGTGGCTAGAATTAATGACTGAAAACGAAGGGCTTTCAGATGCTTGGTGGGGAAGTGCAGTGTGTAATCTGGGTTTCTCTATCAGACGCTGTGTGCATTGGAGGCGAGTTCGTCTGGTTACAAGTAACAGAGGGGTAGCCGTGTTAGTCTGAATCTGTAAAAAGCAACAGAGGGTCCTGTGGCACCTTTAAGACTAACAGACGTATTGGAGCATAAGCTTTCGTGGGTGAATGCCCACTTCGTCAGACGCAACTGATGAAATGGACATTCACCCACGAAAGCTTATGCTCCAATACGTCTGTTAGTCTTAAAGGTGCCACAGGACCCTCTGTTGCTTTCATCTGGTTAGGGGATCTAGGTCATTGTCTTTTAAATTAATGTAGCTAGTTACCATTTCCTTCTCCCCATGGTTTAATCCCCCCTCCCTTTTCTGGGTCCTGTCATGACAAACACCTTCTCACTGGCAATGGGGTGACCTCTGCCAATGCCCCTTCTGCCTTCGTTAGCAGCCCCCTGGAGCTGCGGGGGTTAAACATTCACTCTCTCCTGCTGGCTCTGGGCCTGGGAATGGAATTCCATTAAACGGGGCATCTGGGGATGACGCTGGGAGGCTGAGCCCGGAAATATTTACTGGGATCACTGCAAAGCCATACTACTCCGGGCCTGGATTCCGGATTTAACTCTTTCCTCCTCTGCAGGGAGTCAGGAGAACTGTCCTTTCTGTCTCCGCGAAGCTTCCCCAGCAAGGGATCGTCTGAGTTCCAGCCATACAGTCTCTTCCCGCCTGTCACTGCAGGGAAGCTCAGAGACCAGGGATGGGATCTGAGGCCCCGCACTCCGAGGATACTGGTTTAAACCCAGCCTAAGGTGAGAATGGTCTAATGTCCCTTCCATCGGAAATTAGTCAATATCACTCCCATCTCACAGCTGTTTGATCACCTCGCGTTGCGTCGTCGCGGGACCGTCGACATTGGAACTGGAGGTGCAGTTTCCAGCCGGAGTGAATATACCTGCGCTAGCTCTGATTGAGCTGGCGTGCTAAAAATAGAAGCGGCACTGCCGCAGTGGGGTGGCCTAGAGCCGCCCGGAATACGGACCCCAGAATATGGGCTCAGACAGGCTCCTACTCTATTTTTAGCGCGCTAGCTCGATCGGCACTAGCCAGGGCCGTCTCCTCCAGCTGGGAATTGCCCCTCCAGCTCCGGTGTGGACGCACCCTGGGACACAGAAGTTCCCAGCTCCTAGTGAGAGGTGACTGCAGAGGCCTCAGTCCCTTTCATTGTTACACAAGGAAGAAAGGAGAGCAGCAGAATACGGACCCTGGACTTCAGAAAAGCAGACTTTGACTCCCTCAGAGAACAGATGGGCAGGATCCCCTGGGAGAATAACATGAGGGGGAAAGGAGTCCAGGAGAGCTGGCTGTATTTTAAAGAATCCTTATTGAGGTTGCAGGAACAAACCATCCCGATGTGTAGAAACAATAGTAAATATGGCAGGCGACCAGCTTGGCTTAACAGTGAAATCCTTGCTGATCTTAAACACAAAAAAGAAGCTTACAAGAAGTGGAAGATTGGACAAATGACCAGGGAGGAGTATAAAAATATTGCTCAGGCGTGCAGGAGTGAAATCAGGAAGGCCAAATCACACTTGGAGTTGCAGCTAGCAAGAGATGTTAAGAGGAACAAGAAGGGTTTCTTCAGGTATGTTAGCAACAAGAAGAAAGTCAAGGAAAGTGTGGGCCCCTTACTGAATGAGGGAGGCAACCTAGTGACAGAGGATGTGGAAAAAGCTAATGTACTCAATGCTTTTTTTGCCTCCGTCTTCACAAACAAGGTCAGCTCCCAGACTGCTGGACTGGGCAGCACAGTATGGGGAGATGGTGACCAGCCCTCCATGGAGAAAGAAGTGGTTCGGGACTATTTAGAAAAACTGGATGAGCACAAATCCATGGGGCCGGATGCGCTGCATCCGAGGGTGCTAAAGGAGTTGGCGGATGTGATTGCGGAGCCATTGGCCATCATCATTGAAAACTCATGGCGATCGGGGGAGGTCCCAGATGACTGGAAAAAGGCTAATGTAGTGCCCATCTTTAAAAAAAGGGAAGGAGGAGGATCCGGGGAACTACAGGCCAGTCAGCCTCACCTCAGTCCCTGGAAAAATCATGGAGCAGGTCCTCAAGGAATCAATTATGAAACACTTAGAGGAGAGGAAAGTGATCAGGAACAGTCAGCATGGATTCACCAAGGGGAAGTCATGCCTGACTAACCTAATTGCCTTCTATGAGGAGATAACTGGCTCTGTGGATGAGGGGAAAGCAGTGGATGTGTTATTCCTTGACTTTAGCAAAGCTTTTGATACGGTCTCCCACAGTATTCTTGCCGCCAAGTTAAAGAAGTATGGGCTGGATGAATGGACTGTAAGGTGGATAGAAAGCTGGCTAGATCGTCGGGCTCAACGGGTAGTGATCAATGGCTCCATGTCTAGTTGGCAGCCGGTTTCAAGCGGAGTGCCCCAAGGGTTGGTCCTGGGGCCGGTTTTGTTTAATATCTTTATTAATGATCTGGAGGATGGTGTGGACTGCACTCTCAGCAAGTTTGCAGATGACACTAAACTGGGAGGAATGGTAGATACGCTGGAGGGTAGGGATAGGATACAGAGGGACCTAGACAAATTAGAGGATTGGGCCAAAAGAAACCTGATGAGGTTCAACAAGGACAAGTGCAGAGTCCTGCACTTAGGACGGAAGAATCGTATGCACTGCTACAGACTAGGGACCGAATGGCTAGGTAGCGGTTCTGCAGAAAAGGACCTAGGGGTCACAGTAGACGAGAAGATGGATATGAGTCAACAGTGTGCCCTTGTTGCCAAGAAGGCTAATGGCATTTTGGGCTGTATAAGTAGGGGCATTGCCAGCAGATCGAGGGACGTGATTGTTCCCCTTTATGCGACATTGGTGAGGCCTCATCTGGCGTACTGTGTCCAGTTTTGGGCCCCACACTACAAGAAGGATGTGGAAATATTGGAAAGAGTCCAGCGGAGGGCAACAAAAATGATTAGGGGTCTGGAGCACATGACTTATGAGGAGAGGCTGAGGGAACTGGGATTGTTTAGTCTCCAGAAGAGAAGAATGAGGGGGGATTTGATAGCTGCTTTCAACTACCTGAAGGGGGTTTCCAAAGAGGATGGAGCTAGGCTGTTCTCAGGGGTGGCAGATGACAGAACAAGGAGCAATGGTCTCAAGTTGCAGTGGGGGAGGTCTAGGTTGGATATTAGGAAACACTATTTCACTAGGAGGGTGGTGAAGCACTGGAATGCTTTACCTAGGGAGGTGGTGGAATCTCCTTTCTTGGAGGTTTTTAAGGCCCGGCTTGACAAAGCCCTGGCTGGGATGATTTAATTGGGAATTGGTCCTGCTTTGAGCAGGGGGTTGGACTAGATGACCTCCTGAGGTCCCTTCCAACCCTGATATTCTATGAATCTATGATTCTACCCCAGCACATTTCCTGGCAGGGAGTCCTTGAACATCCAGAACTCTGCCCCAGACGGTCTAAGTCTGATTCTCCCCTTACACCCAGGTCAATCGGGCATGACTCCTGGACTGAGTTACACCAGGCAAGCGAGGTATAAAGCGGGTGTCTTGTGTGCATTTGGGCATAAAAATTCCTCAGTCCCCCACCTGTCCAATGGGGGGTGGGGGATAATCTTTCCCCTGTCTGCTGTGTCTATCTGTAAGCTCTTCAAGGCAGGGGTGCTGTCTCCCTGGGTGTGTCTACGCTGCAATCTGTGGCTGCAGCACGTGGAGCCGTAGCCTGGGTACCAATAGCAGTGAAGCCGCGGCAGCACGGACTAGCCACCCAAGTACAAGCTCACCAGGGAGCCTGGGTATGTAATCGGGCAGCTAGCTCGTGGTGCTGCAGCTTCATTGCTATTGGTACGGGAGCTAGCTAGGCCAAAGCTAGCTCGGGTAGGTCCACACATGCTGCAATCCCCCCATTGCAGTTTGTACAGCACCTAGCACAATGGGATTCCGCTGTAGTTGGGGGCCTCTAGATACTGCTGTAATATGATTAACAATAAGACGGGTCAGACGCCGTGGCAGTGAAACCATTTCCCTTAGGCAGCCCCGCAGGGTCGTTCGACCAGGCATGGAATTGCAGCTGTGAGAACCCTGGCGCCCGAACGTCCCGGGGGGTTAATTACCTCTTACTTATCCGGTACTCGGCTTTCTGCTGCTTCTCTTCCGAGGCAACCACTGATCTCTGCAGCTGAGCAACAGGGAGACGAGAGCACAAGAGATAGTCAGAGGACGTAACAAATACGGGAGCTGCAGCCACACACACTCCCGGGTGGATTAAGGCAGGAGCTATGGATCTGTGCATTCAGGCTTTGCGCCGGGATGGGGCCCACAAAGTTGGGATCTAAGCTGGGGCGCTATTACCCAGCCAGCAAGAGCATGGCACTGAGCCACCCGCTGCTTCGGTGCTGTGCCGCTGGCTGGCGTTGCTGGCCCGGCAAGTTCCCTCCCCGCTGACGCTCAGGGGTAGCCGTGGGGAATATCAGGGTTGGAAGGGACCTTAGGAGGTCATCTAATCCAACCCCCTGCTCACAGCAGGACCAATCCCCAGACAGATTTTTGCCCCAGATCCCTAAATGGCCCCCTCAAGGATTGAACTCACACCCCTGGGTTTAGCAGGCCAATGCTCAAACCACTGAGCTATCCCTCCTCCCAGAGCACACAGTCCTCCCTGTAACGGGGCAGGCCCCACGACCACCTCAATGAGACACTCAGCACAGGCCAGACAGCGGGAGGGAGAGGAGAGCTGGACCCAGACGACTTGTCGGCCCTGGATTCAGTCACTAATCTCCATGGGGGCTGGTTTTACTACTCTCCATGGGGGCTGGTTTGCTCCAGTACCATGGCAGCAGGTCTTCCTCCGGGAGCTCAGAGAGGCAGCTAGAGGCATGTGGTTTACTTCAGAACAAAGCGTTTAAACTCAGGGCTGATGAGCAGACAGTTCCGTCCCTCTCTTTTTGTTACCCCTAGCTAGCAGCTTCTCGCTCGCGTTCCTCTGGCTGGGAGACCATCCGCCACTAGCCCCCTGCCCTCCTAAAGAACCAGCCGCCCGACAATCTCACGCCACCGCTGTATGATCGCTTGCGATTTTCATCCCTGTTCCAAGGGGTGAGCCGGCAACCGGCGCAGGCAGCCAGGCCGTGAACGTGCCACCAGCGTGTTAGGCCAGACAGTCGTTCGTGTTTCTAAGACGGCTTCTGTGTTGAGGAACTTAGCTGGATTCGTAGATTTTAAGGCCACACTGAACTCTAGGTAGCTCGAAAGCTTGTCTCTTCCACCCACAGAACTCGAGCCAATAAAAGATCTGACCCGAGCCCCAGTGTCCCTCTCATATCCTGGGGCTAACACGGCTACAACTCTTGCACAGCACAGGCCAGAGAACTTCCCTGCCACAATACCTGGCTAAACTAAAGCAGATCTTCTAGAAATCACCCAGTTCTGAAAAACACTTCACCCCGTTCTCGGCTGCAGTGCGGCTCGGACCCACGTCCTTCGGCACGGAAGGAACAAGCCCCTACCACTTAAGGCTAAAATCCCATCACAGGGTGCAGATGTAGTGGAGCTGGAGTCATGAAGGCCTGACCAAGTGCCGAACTATCTCGTGGGTTTCTTTGGATGTGTGGATGGGGTTCAGACCCACCTCTAGCTGTCCAGACGCTCGCATTTGTCTGCATTCAGATCACATCCCCTCCCCCCTTGCCCTGGAAAGACAGCTCTTGCGGCTGCTAGGTGATTGACGGGTGGTTCTCTGCCCCATAGAGCTGTATGAGGATAGGTGTGTGCATTAGGTCTGCAAGGAGCCTTGTCTGATGAACTCACCCAGGGAGCTGCAAGCCCCTTGATCTTCTCCGCCTCCAGGTCGCTGACGAAGTCGTGGTACAGGGCTACGTACGGCTGCAGCCGGATCAGCTCTCTTTTCACCGGCTGGAGGATCAGGTAGGGGCTGTCGTTCGTCTCGTACGAGCAATTGAGGGCTGGGATCTGATACTGGGTTGGCTGAAAGGAAACCAGTCCAAGGAATGTGTGAGGAGGCGGCTGGAGACTCCAGTTTACAGGGGACTGAACCTCATCTAGTGCTGGGGAAAGGGGCAGCATCAGGTGCCCTGAGCCGCATGCTTCCTCTTTCCCAGCGGGATCGTGCTTAGAATTTACACAGGGCTGCAAAGGCTTCGCCTGCAGCGCTGACGAGGCAAGAGCTGGGATCCCGGGGGCTGGCAATGGGTCACAGAGCCAGTCAGCTCAGGGATATCGGCTCAACTCTGGCCTAGGCTGACAGTGACCCAAAGTTGCTATTATGTGATGGCTACTGGGGGCCTGCTGGGCCTCCCTCCAGTTCTCGCCGGACAGCCACCAGCCGCAGCAGGGCTAACTACAGAGACGGAGCAGGGGACCTGCAGCACTCAAAGGCCTGAGTCTAGAGCCAGGCTCCAGCGCTGGGGGCTGGACCAGCCCCAAACCCTCCGGAGAGGGGGCACAGAGGCGGGCACACAACAAACACCGACCAGCGGGTTACACTAGCAGATGTGCGTCTGTGTCACAACAGGACTGTCTGGGCAGTGGGAGCTACCTCACCTGGGGGTGGAGCTGAGGCACACATCGGGGCTGTCCTGGGCAAGAGGACGTGAGTGGGTCTCGTTCACCGTCACCCCCTAGCCCTGCATGAAGGCTCAAGGCTCCGTACCTGTGACCCCAGAGTCTGGCACAGCTCTTCATAGAGGTCCCTAGTCTGCAGGTGAGTCACATTCGGCCTCTGCAGGCCCACCTCAGCCTTGGCGCGCTCTGGACTTTCCACCAAGAGCCTTTCATACTTCAGGACGTTCCTAGCGATTCTTTTGTTGCTGGGATCTGTTGGGAACAACACAGTCACGTTACCCCAGCCCTTGGCAGGTGGCTTTGGCCGTGCTTCGATACTCCCCGGACACAGGCACCACTGACTGAGTTCATCTGTCAGCTTTCATAGCGTTTTAACAGCCATTTCTTCATCTGCTCTGGCCTTCTTTGCTGACTACAAGTAAAATCAGCAGCAGGCAGCATTGTTGTAGCTGTGTCGGTCCCAGGATATTAGAGAGAAAAGGCGGGTGAGGTCGTATCTTTTAATGGGCCGGCTTCTGTTGATGAGAGAGACAAGCTCGAAAGTTTGTCTCTCTCACCAAATAACATCAGAGGAGATAAGAACATAAGAACGGCCGTACTGGGTCAAACCAAAGGTCCATCCAGCCCAGTATCCTGTCTACCGACAGTGGCCAATGCCAGGTGCCCCAGAGGGAGTGAACCTAACAGGTAATGATCAAGTGATCTCTCTCCTGCCATCCATCTCCACCCTCTGACAAACAGAGGCTAGGGACACCATTGCTTACCCATCCTGGCTAATAGCCATTAATGGACTTAACCACCATGAATTTATCCAGTTCTTTTTTAAACGCTGTTATAGTCCTAGCCTTCACAACCTCCTCAGGCAAGGAGTTCCACAAGTTGTAACTCATTCCACTGGAACAATTTACCAAGGACCGTGATGGATTCTCCATCACTTGCGGCCTTCAAGTCATGACTGGCTGTCTTTCTTAAAGGCACACGCTAGCTCAGACACAAGTTATGGGCTTGACCCAGGAATGACTGGGCGATGTCCTCTGGCCTGTGCTCTGCAGGAGATCAGATTAGATAAGCGTTCTCAAACGTTTTGTGTTGGTGACCCTTTCACACAGCAAGCCTCCGAGTGCGACCTTCCTTATCCATTAAAAACACATTTTTTGATATTGAACACTATTTTCAATGCTGGAGGTGGAGCGGGGCTGGAGGTGGAGCTGGGTGGGAGGGGCTCAGGCTCTCCGCCATGAACGGGGCTGACAGCCGGATCCCCACCATGTGTGGGGCTTACAGCTCACGACCCACCACATAATAACCTTGCGACCCGCAGTTTGAGACCCCCTGGATTCGATGATCACAACAGTCCCTTCTGTCCTTAATTAAAATCTATAATCCACAGTCACTAAGGGATTTCCCGGTTGTCATCAATCCCATGCTGTGTCCCATGGCCAAACTGAATTTCATGGGGAGCGTGAGGACAGAACTCAGATCCTTCTGCTCTCAAAGCCCTACCCTGGGCCACTTGAGCTAAAGTGGGGCCTCTATCACCTCTATATGATACTATGGAGCAGTGCTAATTCTAGCCAGTAGAGGTCAGTGGTGCACATACACACTGGCCGGTTAGTTATGACGTTTACCCACTCTGTATGCATCCAAAGAAGTGGGCTGTAGTCCACGAAAGCTTATGCTCTAATAAATTTGTTAGTCTCTAAGGTGCCACAAGTACTCCTGTTCTTTTCTCAGGGAACAATTTTCAGGCACTTAGAAAAGCGTGTAACAACTAGATACGCATGAGAGTCAGAGCAATAAAAGCTTGGGCTTGACCTGCAGCCGGAGTTAAAGTCCCTTTGTGCCACTCCAGTGGTGGAAAGAGAATGAATGGATGCTGCCTTCATCAGGCAGCGGAGGATTGCCTGGGGACTGGGCCAGAACCTGGACCGTACACTGCAGCCAGGCTGGTGTGACAGAACGGTGCAGCCAGCCTACTTTAAAGCAACCCGGGGGCTGCTCTAACTTGCACCTGGAGCCAGTTTGGCCCTGGCTACCCCAGAATTGGGGGAGGGGTGAATTGCCTCCCCGCCACCTTAGCTGTGGTGAGCATGAGCTCAGCACCGCTGGTCTATAAACCTGGCGCTCATTTAGGTCAACAATTTAGGAGTTTTACAGCCTGCCGTGTAGGAAAGACCCGCCCTTTCCAGCCCTCCCCCCTGTGCTTCCTTGCCAGCCCGTTATATCCTGCACAGCATGGGTAGGGGCTCCATGGGCCACCGCTGGAGAACCCCTGGTTTCAATGAAAAGCAGCTTTTCACCCAGAGTGGAGGGAAGTCACTGATTTCCCACTGACAATCACATACCGTAGTGAAGAAACTCTCTGGAGAGGCTTAAGGCATGAGACACATTTCCTGCCTAGGAGAGAGAGAGAGGAAACATGGGTGTCCCTGCTACGATGGGTGGCCGGTGTGCATTTGCTCAAGCCAGGACCCCCTGCCCCCTGCTCCCACCATGCACCAGAAAAATGGGCCCAAACAAAGCCAGATCAGCTGCAGGAATCACTGGTGTCGTCAGTCCCTGACCCACACACACCAGGGGCTGCGGACAAGCGCGCTCCGAGTTCGGATTCCGATCCGAGCATCACGGCTCAGGCTGATTCAGAGTCTTAACGGCGACGAGTCTGAACCAAAGCACCACTGAAATCAATGGGGGCCTGGTGGCTTCATCGGGCTTTGAATCGGGTCCCGGTGCCCTGAGCAGAGTGGGGAAGACACTTCCCCTACGGATCCCACTAGCGATTGGGCACCATTAGAAGCTGCCCAGTGGAGGCTGGCACAGGGGTATTCTGGCCACACCCCCTCTCCAGCCAGCACCACCCGCTTCTGGAGCAGTGCGGCTTGGCTGTGGGTCCATCCAGAGAGCAGGTCATGCTGGCACCTTGCATCATCATCACAGTGTGCCATCACTGGGGGCCGAAGCCCTGCATCACACCAGCTTATCCGGGCCTTAGACAGCCCAGCGGCTGCTAGCGGTACCTGGAGGTGGGGTGAGGGAAGGAGGCTGCCCCTGGACAGAGGATTTGAGGCTGAGTCATTCTGGCCGGCCAGGATGAGATTCCCCCAGTGCCAGCACCTTGCCACTGGACATTCAGTCAGTTGCAGTCACTGGAGCAGGGCCGGGGAGGGATCTGGGGAGTTAGTGGCTTAGAGGCTCAAAGACAGCATCCAGGCTGGCTGAAGGGGCAGGTAGACGCCAGCAGAAGGGGCTTCCTTCCACGCACGGTAACATGCCGCTCAGTCAGCAGGAGGCGCCTGAGCAAAACAACCGCAGCCCCGGAGCAGGCAGGGAAATGGATGAGATGAAACAAGAGTTTTGTTATTTGAGGAAATGGAGGGAGGGGAGTTGGCCGGCAGACAAAGGGCACAAGCTCTGGCTGGCTGGAGGGTAGCTTGTTACTGAGTGGGACGAGAGGCTCCTGGCCTGGGGGCCAGTGCGGGTGGTGAGATGAACTCGTGACTGATGCACAAATAAGCAAAGCCACCGGAGATGGGCCTGCGCTGCAGCGTCCAGCTCTGCTGTGACCCACAAACCCCGGGCAGTCTGGGGAGAGGAGATCCGGCTTTCATGTCACCCCGCTATAAAGATAGGAGCCAGCTGCAATCTGGGTTTGGAAACCCACCCAAATCCCCGAGGGCTGGGCTGCGGCTGCTGTATGCCGGGCTGCTGGTGCAAAATGGCCTGATACTGGGGTAGTCAGCCCTAGGGGGTAGGGTGGGGTCAGCCCAGCATAGGGGGATCTCCTGGGCATACAGCCAGCGTAGTGGTTCCTACAGGACCTCCTCCCATGTGCTGGAATAGAGGGTGTGGCCAGGAAAAAGGAGGCGTGGCCAGAATGTCCTGGTGATCACTGACTTGTGCCCAGGTGGCCCGGGATTAGGAAACCACAGAGGTGGTTTAAAGACATGACTGACACCTCACCTCCCTCCCCAGTCTGTGCGCTCCCTAGTCACAGCCCAGGAGCTGGGCCCAGGTGTTTGCATCTGGGGTGTTGGTTCAGGTCTCGTTTCCATACGCACCCAATGGAGAGCCCCTCATGCAGGGGCGGCTCTATGTTTTTTGCCGCCCCAAGCATGGCAGTCAGGCAGTTTTCGGCGGCGCGCCTGTGGGCAGTCCACTGGTCACGCCAATTTGGCGGCATGCCTGCAGGAGGTCAGCCGGTGCCGCGCCTTCGGCATCCCCGCCGCTGAATTTCCGCCAAAGCCGCGGGACCGGCGGACCTCCCGCAGACATGCCGCTGAAGGCAGCCTGACTGCCGCCCTCACAGCGACCGGCAGGCCGCCCCCCGCAGCTTGCCGCCCCAGGCACACGCTTGCCGTGCTGGTGCCTGGAGCCGCCCCTGCCCTCACATTACCCAACAGAAACAGCACAACCGGCTTTTGCTGCCAACGGCCCGTGTTCCTAGCTCCGTGCGATCTGGAACGCAGCCCTGCTGGGCAGGTGAAGGTTGGCCCCATGGACTCACCTTGAAATAGGAAAAAGCCAGATGGTCCAGCGCGTCCTCTAGGCTGCCCTCGTCCTCCGTGTTCCACTCCCCGTAGGAGACGCGGAAGAGGCCGACGGCTTCCTCCAGCCAGGCAATGGAGTGGTAGTAATCCGCCATGTTGTACGCCACCTGCAGGATATCAGACGAGATGCCACATCCACCCAGAGGGCTGGAGCGGGACATGGAGGGTGGTGCGGGCAGGAGGGGAAGGAAACGCGTCCATGGGCCGTATTATAACACAGCTTGGCCTCAGTGCCGCAGCTCAGCAAAGCTCAAACAGAAATCAGTGGGCCAAATGCGTCCCTGGTCTGACTCCCTGCTAGCTATCTTATTGTTATTTGTTCTCCCTTTGCGATCTGGGCCCCATTGTGCAAGGTGCTGTACAGACCCAGAGTAAGAGGCAGCCTGTGCCCTGTAGAGTTTGCAATCGACATAGACAAGACAGACAAAGGACGTATTGTTACTTCCCGAGAGGCAGCGTGGCCTAGTGAATAGACCACTGGGCTGGGACTCAGGAGAGCTGACTTTTCTTTGGTGCTCTGCCACTGGCCTGTTGTGCAAGTCACTTCACTGCTCTGTGCCTCAGTTTCTCCAGGTATAAAATGGGGTTGATGCTGCTGCTCTCCTTTGCAAAGCACTTTGAGATCTACTGAGGAAGAGTGCGGGATAAGAATTAGGATTTTTCCATAATTTTACATTTCTTTTATACATAGGGGAACCGGGAGGTTAAGTGACTTGTTCAGTATCACACAGGAAACCTGTAGCCCAGGTGAGACCTGAACCCACATATCCTGAGTGCCTGTTTAGTGCCTTAGCCACATGACCAGCCTTCTCTCCCTGGTGATGGTTTTGCCTGTCCCTAAGTATCTTAGCACCACTGCTTGCAAGGGGGCTAGTGGCTGAGTCAGACATGCTGGGTGGGACCCCAAGTAATGTCCTTGCCTGGGAGTGTGGGCGCCCCTTTCCCATTAGGGCATAGCTCATGTTCCATTGCTGCTGGGGCTAATCCAGTCAGCGATAATTGCATGCAGTGACCTTTCCATCCAGGTTAAGGACTAGCAGAGGCTAAGCATGGATTGCTGTAAATTCAGCTACTTAAAACACTACAGTGGAACAGCTGTAGTGCTTCAGAGTAGACACTACCTATGCCAACAGGAGGGGTTCTCTGGCTGGCGTAGGTAATCCGTCTCCCTGGGAGGCAGAAGCCGGGCTGACGGAAGAATGTCTGTCTACACTGGGGGTTAGGTGGCATTGCTTCATCTCCTGGGGTGTAGATTTTTCACACCCCTGAGGGGAGATAGCTATGTCAACATAAGTTATCAGTGTAGACCAGCCCTTAGTCTTCCTCCTGTTATTTCCCCCCTGCTCCTTTGCTGTCTCGCTGACTGCATTTTTAAAAGTATTTGGGGGGGCAGGAGTTGAGATTTGAATTATTTGCCGTGTTCAGAACAACACGGAACATTTTAAAAAGTGGTGGTCGGGGGATTTACACAGTATCTGGTCTGGCCAGCCCCGCCCAGAATCATGAGTCTGGCTGCAAAAAATCATGAGATAATCTTCAAAGTAATGAGATTTGAACCGTAATACATTTGGGATCCTTTTTTATTGGCCTTCTGGGTTTTGACCTATTAGGGGGTCACGTTTCCAACCTCTCCTTAGCAAACATGAGGGCTAGAAACTTGCTTTGTTAAATGAAAACTGAGATTTTTCACTTGACACGACACGACTGCTGGAGCCGGGGCTGATAAATATGCAAGAATTGGCAACAGGGTTTGAGGTTTTTTATCCAAAGAAGTGACGGTTTTGCAGTGACATTCCAATGATTGTTATTCACCAGCATAAATGTATTGGTCCAGTACTTTATTTGTGTTTTCTATGCTGATAGTTCAGGTCTAGTCTAGTGGTTAGAGCAGGGGACTGGGCTCATGTCCTCAAGGGTCTATTAGCTCTGCCAATGACTTGCTATGTGTCCTTGGGCTGGTCGCTTAATTTCTCTATGATTCAGTTGCATCCTTTGTAAATGGGGACCAGTGATACTTAACCTAATTCCCAAGGGTGTTATTATTATGTTGTATTTTCATAGCGTGTAGGAGCCCCAGTCATGGCCCAAGACCCCATTGTTCCAGATACTGTACAAACAGAGGCCAAAAAGTCAATCACTGCTCCAAAGAGCTCACAACCTAAGTATAAGTCAAGAAGAGACAACAGGTAAATACAGACAGCCGGGGGAATACACAGAAACAAGGAGGCAGGCAGTGGTCTCAGCACATCCACAGTCTATCTGTTTTCAGGTTGTGGGGCTTAATTAATTGATCATAAAGCACTTTGTAATAGCTGAACGATCGCCTGTGTGCCCTAGATCTACTGAAGGGACCGTGGAGTTCTCCTAAATGATGAGGGAAAAAGAAATCAGGAAATCTGAGTTACGTCTCTGCTGCCCCAGCCCTTCCCTTCCTATAGCCACAGGCAATGAGAAAACCTGTTCTCCGGGCTATAACTGAACTCCCAGACTGTTGTAATTAATCACAGTCAGAGATTGGGACCAGACGTCTCCTTGCCTGGTGTGATTGCATGAAACAGGATCGCAGCGCTTGCTGTCACTGTCTGCCAGGAATGTCTAAGAGATGAGTCAGAAAGGGTCTCGCAATATTTGAGGAAAGAAATATCCAGTGTAATTTCTTATCACTGTAACTTCATAATTTCCCCCAAATGATCAAGGTCACGTGCATCTGAAGAAGTGGGTTTTTTTACCCATGAAAGCTTATGCCCAAATAAATCTGTTAGTCTTTAAAGTGCCACCGGACTCCTCGTTGTTTTTGTGGATACGGACTAACACGGCTACCCCTCTGATACTTGTGCACTTTACAACATCCAGGAACTGTCACCCTTGCAAGGCAAGTCTGATTGTCCCCATTTCACAGCTGGACAGACGGAGGCACAGTGGGGTGAAGTGCCTCACCCAAGTTCACATGGCAGGGCTGGGAATAGAACCCAGATCTCCTGATGCTGCGGCTGGTGCTTCCTCGGGATAAAGAAATTCTGGGCTAGAATGGAGAGAGTCCCAGCTGTTTCTGTCAGCGGCATTCCGAACTCGCTTCCCGCTTGTGCGCCTGAGTTCAGGGCCCCCAGCTCCATCTGGGGGAGCTCAGATGGGAACCTAGCTTAGCCATCACAGCTGGGACTGGGGCTCCCTGGGATGCCTATGCTGCTCTGTTTGGTTCAAAGGGTGATACTTGCTCCGGGTGAACGGGCCCCATGAAGGCGGCGTGTGCTGGGTACGGCAGGCCCTTTATTTAAATCGCATGTGGAGCCTTTCGTAGCAAAGTGAGCTTTGAATCTGTGACAGTGTGACATGAACACGGTGGCGGCAGAGCATCGTATCCGGCCTGGCACACTGACGAGGGACGTAGCCCCCTTATAGATCTGCTAATGCTGCATCTCCTGGTAGCAGCCCCTGCTCCTCGGTGGGGCATGCTCCAGGGGGACTTCCGCCATTTGTCCTGGATTCCCGACCGGGCTGCTGTGTGCCTGCCAGAGGCTCAGGGGTGGCGTCAGGCTTTTCCCAGTGTGTGTGTGTGGGGGTGGGGGGGGGCTGAGGTGGGCCTTAGGCCCCCTCACCACGAGGCCCCATCCCCTGCTGCTCCTCTTCCCCTTGAGGTCCCTCCCCTGGCCAGGCCAAAAGCCAGAGCCAGACAGTAGCAAGAACCACCCAGGGAGCCTGGGCTCCTATGGGGAGCCCCGGACTCTCCACCTGCTCTGGGTGACTTGCCCCAGAGGGTGGGGACATGGGCCAGGGGCTGCTCTTGGGCACCCCAGCTCCCAGCCCAGGGCAGGTGGAGGGTCTGGGGCTCCCCACAATGGCCCAGGCTCCCTGGGCAGCTCTTACCAGTGCCCGGCTCCAGCTTCCGGCCTAGCCAAGGGCCGGAGCCCCTGCATGTGACCCATTTTCACACCCTAACTGCGCCCACCATGCAGTCCAGTCCCTGCGGAGTGAGCTGGGAAGACAATTGTGCGGGGAGATGGGTTTAGCACAGACTGGATTAGAACTAGTCGATCAAGGGGCACTGAGTGGATGCTGTGGACTTGCTACCAGTCATTTCACTGGTGTCTTCTGTGCCTGAAAAGACTAGGGGCCTACACATAACACGTACTCATGGTATCCTAGGCTGGCTTCGTGCATGTGACCATGTCTCCCCCTAGTGGCTGGCCCCAGTGGTGACAAACCCTGCTACTTACAGTGGAAGGGAGCTCTTTAGGGCTTGTGCTGAGGGTCCTGAGTTCAATCCCCCCAGTTGCCAGCAGAGCTAATGCTCCAGTTTCTTACACACACAATTAAACTGACCACTGAATTTGTGGCCAGGAAGCAAATTTCCTCCAGGGCCTATTGGCAATGAGCCTGATGGGAGGGAATTTCATCCCACATTGGCTGCCCTGAGTAGAGATCAGGTGGGCAGATCCTGTCCCATTAGCTAAGGAGGGGCAGGGCATTGATGGACCTGGGTCCTCTTACTAACCCACAGGGACTTCAAGCCACTGCAGTCAGCAGCCCCATCAGCCTTCATGAGATACGTGCAACCCACGTTAACGCAGCCTGGCTTTTTGTCCCCCTCTAGTGGCTGGAGTTCGTCCCCGCAGACGGCTCCATAGGAGATGCTTTTACGTACAAGTTGAGGGACCGCCTGGTAACCCCCTTGCCCGTGCCCCTGCAGTGCTGACCCTATGGCTCCCCCTCACCTTGCCAACGAGGAAGCAGTCATCAGCGGAGAGTGGGAAGAGCTGCCCAGGGCTGTAGATGTCGGGGAGGTGGGTGCCGCTGGCTCTCTGGAACACGCCTTTCGCCAGCCCCTTCACGCTCAGAGCGTAGACGTCCTGCAGCCTCATCAGCGCCCGTGCTGCTCCCTCCAAGTCCTCGAACTCAGGCAGGTCCTTCTCCACCTGCGTGTAGCCGTACTTGAGCGCTGTAATGTCAGTGATTGGGGGGAGAGGAGGGATGTCAGCTGGGCTGTGGAGAATGGAACGCCAGTGCCCAGCTAAGTGCTTACATGGGCTGGAGCTAAGGAGGGATTCATGAAGAAGGGGCTTCCCCTGAAAAGCCGTCCGAAAGCTTTTCAGTGCTGAACAAATGGGACCTTCCCCTTGTTTGCCCACCCATGGCTACCCAGCCTGTCTGGACTTGTGCCCCTTGCTCTCACTCCTCTCCGTCCCCCATACCTGACTCTCCCCTATTGTCTCCTGTTATTCCCTTCCCATTTCCTCTCCTCACCTTCCTGGCCATCACCTTCCTCCCCCTTCCCCCTCATTCCCCACCACCCCTCTTCTATTTCCTTCCCCCCCTCTTTCAATCCCTCCCTTGAGCATCCCCCTCATTATGTCTACATGGAGGTGATGGATCCAGGCCAGGTGACACCAGCTGAGCCTCTAGCCCCAACCCCAACCCCCAGCTCCTCTAGACACACGGTGGGAGATTCACAAAGGCATGGAGGTGCCTAACTCCCATGGGGATCAATGGGAATTAGGCGCTTGAATACCTCTGTGAATCCCACCCACTGCACTCATCTGCTGACTCAAAACAGGTCAAGTGCTGTGGGTACGCGGCAGCTGTGGGTTCGGGACTGCCCCCTCTCCAGTACCTTGGGTGTTCTCACTGGCCTCCAGGCTGTGCACCACATTCAGCCAATCGGACTGCAGCCTCTTGATCAGCGTGTAGGCGAGTAACGGGTTCGCCGCAGAGCCCCCGGTTCCTTGGTGCAAATCCTGCACCTTGTTGTAAAACCTGGAAGGCATGAGCAGGGCAATCCCTCACAGACACTGGAACCAGCCAGCGCGGCCCATTGCAGCAGGTTGGGCGGCGGGCGGGGGAGCACGGAGCTGGGGAAACTCCTCGGCAGTGAGAGCTGGAAAGACTAGGGGATGGTGGCTCGGGGGAAGCGCCATCAGTTGAAACTGGACAGGACAAAGCAGGGGTCAGGTGAGCAGCTCCTGCCCCCTCAGCTGCAGGAAGGACGGGGCTCTGATGGATCTGGGTATCTCTTCTATGCTAACAAGACCAGGGCTGTTCTCTTACTAAGCCCTGGAGAACATGCGTGTGACGGGAATGAGCAGGATGGGGCTAAGCTAACATCTCTAACGACTTTCATTCCCCCGGGTCCCCTCCGCTTGAGCTCAGATCAAACCCACTCAGAAATGCAAGGGGTAGAAGGGGTCACTTTCTGCTGCTCACGTGAGCTTGTGGTGCCTGGTACTTTGTCTTTTCCATGGGCATATCAGCAGTTGCAATGGTCAGCTCCATTGTCTGGCTCAGAGATACCCAAGCCCCAGATCCCTGCTTCGACTTCAGCTTGGATCTAACTTTAGATTTTCTGATGTGCTCAGCTGAGCAGGGGGGAAAGCCATAAAATGGTGCCTAGAGCTTGACTCATTCCAGATGTTAGTCATGTGATCAGTCCTCATAAAAAGGTATTTTCCACTGACCTCATTATTAGACTCCTGAGCTCAAATCCAGACCCTGAGATTGTCTCCCTGCAGTAAATGCCTCTGTGTCAGGAGTCACATGTTGAACCTGCAGCCTGACTGCTCCATAAACAATGATGACTGGAGAGTGTCACCTGGCCAGTCAGAGGGGCCAGAAGGAACCCCCCAGGTCTGCACACCATTCAGCTTTGGGCTGGTACAAAATCTGAACCTGGAACTAGGTATATTACAAATACCCCCTGTCATTATAATGGGATGAACCAAAGCCCCAGAGCCAAACTCCCTTTGTGGTGGAAATTTAGATCCATAGCTTGCACCCATCTCCAGTCAAATGCGAAGGATACTCCTGAGGGAATTCTGCGCCAAAAAATTAAAAATCCTGTGCACAATATTTTAAAATTCTGCGAAGTTCTGCAAATTGTATTTGTCAGATAAATGTGGAGGCTCCAGCATGGCATTGGGTAGCACAGGCCACTGGCTGCACAGAGATGGGACATCACTGTGCAGCTCCCCACCCCGGAACACGGACTCAGCGGTGAGGCTGCACCCAACTCTGACACAGCACAAGGACCAGGTGCACCAGGTGTGGGCAGGCAGGCTCAGCAAGGCAGGATCCAGGTGTGGAGGGGCTTAGTGTGGGGGGATCCAGGTGTGAGTTGAGAGGGTTCTGTGTGGGTCAATCTGGGATCTGGGTGTGGGGGGAATCTGGATGCACAGCGGCTTGTTGGAGGGTTCTGGTGCAACGGTAGGGGAGGTCCAGGTGAAGGTGGTTGGGGCTCAGCGGGGGGAGTCTGGGTATGGGGGGGATAGAGCTTAGAAGGGGAGTCTGGGTGTGGGGGGCTCAGTGGGGGAGTCCAGATGCTGGGGGAGTGGGGATCAGTGGGGTGGGGATCCAGGTTCAGCTGGTTGGGGCTCGGTAGGGTAGGGATCCGGGTGCAGGTGGCTCATTGGGGTGGTCCGGGTGCAGGAGGAGTGGGGCTCATCAGATTCATAGATTCTAGGACTGGAAGGGACCTCAAGAGGTCATCGAGTCCAGTCCCCTGCCCTCATGGCAGGACCAAATACTGTCTAGACCATCCCTGACAGACATTTATCTAACCTACTCTTAAATATCTCCAGATAGGGGGAGTTCTGGGTGTGGGGGCAGTGAGGCTTGGTGGGAGGGTCTGGGTATGAGGGCGTCTGGATGCACGGGGGTTGGGCAGATGGGGGATCCCTCCCCCTGCAGCTGAGGAGCAATGGGTGCAGGAAGCACGGGCGGGGGAGGGGAAGTTTGCAGAGCTTCCTACAGATGGGGGAGAAATCTGAGGGTGGGTCTGGCATGGCCCCAGATGCCGTGCAGGGGAAGAGGAAGTCCCATCCTCCCCAACCCAGCTGGTACTAGCAGCTGAGCCTGGCGCAGGGAGGAGCCATGAGCCAGGTCTTCCCCAGTCCCACCTCCTGCCCCACAGTGATTTACCTCTCTGCTGGCTGATCTGGGCACCCAAAACATACTGCTGGGGAGGGTGGCATAACTGCTCTTGTGGCTTCCCTTTGCTTCCCCATCAGAAAGTCATTTTTCTGCGGGGAAGCAAAGAAATCTGCAGGGTACATACATTCTGCATGCGCGCAGTGGCATAGAATTTACCTAGGAGTAAAATGAGCAACAGATATTTCACCTACCCAGATCTCTCTCATTATTTGTATTGCAGTAGTTCCTTGCAGCCCCAGTGAAGATCAGCACTTCGTTAGCTTGGCCAGTGATTCCCAAACTTTTCACATTGCGCCCTCTTACCTCTGTCCATGCCCTGCCCCCACGAGTTGCCGTCAGGAGCCAAGGCTGGGAGTGGACCCGTGGCCAGAGGCCAAGGCTGGGGGCAGGGCTGGGGCTGAGGCCGGAGTGCTGTGCCACAGTCAGGGCTGGCAGCTGGAGCTGGGGCCGGGAGTGGAGCCTCAGCTGGGCTGTGGTTGTGGCTGGCAGCTGGGGCCGCAGCTGGGAATCAGGGGCCGAGACTGGGGCTGCAGATGGGGACAAGGCCAAGGCTGGGAGCAGAGCCGTGGCTGGGAGCCGGGGTCGTGGTGGAGCAGAGCTGGGGGCAGAGCGGGGCTGGATGGCGCTTCCTCCCCACTCTCTTTGGGGGCTGGCCCATGCCCCACCGTGCCCCACACTTTAGGGACCACTGAGCTATACATTATACATACACAAAGTAAGACAGTCCCCAGAATGAGCCGGGTTTTTGTGACCAAAGAATAAATGTGAGACTTTCAAGATCTATTCATGGACAATTTACAATGAGAAGAAAAACTTGTAGAAACATATTCATTATACATGGATATAAACTGGCCGTGGGGAAGTTCAGGCTTGAAATTAGACGAAGGTTTCTGACCGTCAGAGGGGTGAAATATTGGAACGGCCTTCCGAGGGAAACGGTGGGGGCGACGGACCTGTCTGGTTTTAAGATTAAGTTAGATAAGTTTATGGAGGGAATGGTTTAATGGTAAAACATACTAGCTGAGGAATACCGAGCAATGGCAGGTAAATAGTATAATGGCTAACAAGGGTCAGGCTGGAGACTCTTGCCTACATGCTCGGGGTCTTACTGATCGCCATATTTGGGGTTGGGAAGGAATTTTCCTCCAGGGTAGATTGGCTGAGGCCCTGGAGGTTTTTCGCCTTCCTCCGCAGCATGGGGCAGGGATCGCTAGCAGGAGGGTTCTCTGCCAATTGAAGTCAACAAGACACAGGATTTGGGGACTTCATCAGCAGAGTCAAGGGAAGGGTAGGGACGGTTTTGTGGCCTGCAGCATGCAGGGGGTCAGACCAGATGATCATAATGGTCCCTTCTGACCTTAAAGTCTATGAGTCTATGAGTGAACAGCTGATCTAATCGCTACACTACACTGCTTACACACTGCAATGGTAGGCGCTTTAGAAGTCAGACAGGGAAGATCCATGAAAGACCTGGGTTCTAAAGACAACAGGAATGTATTTAAAATGACGCAAGCACGTGGCTGATCAAACACTTCCTAGGCAGATACCTCTGGCAATGTCTAGAAGACTCATCTTGTATGGAAGCCAACTGGTTAGAGTATCTTTTATTGCATCTATGTTTTCCCTGTGTGGAAGGTAGCCACAGATGTAACACAAGGAAGCAACAGTCCAAAGAAATAACAGAGGAACGGCATATTCCCTGGTCCTTCATTGAGCAAACCTAACACTGATGTCCATGTAAGTTTAGCCTTGTAGAGGGTCCAGACTCACCCCTGCGGCGCCTCCTGCTGGTCATCCAGGGAATTAGCTCACCAGCCTCTGGAGTGCCCTCTGCAGGCCAGTGATCCGCCTTGTCCTCTGCACTGGCCCCAGTGTCCCTCCCAGGACCCCAGTGCCCCTTTGCTCTGGGTGCTGCCCCCTGGCAGTACCCACACACTAAGTCTCCCCTCCCAGGGGAATCCCCACCCACTAACCCCACCTCATCTCAGGATAAGGCCACTGCCAGTCACCAACTAGCCCCCACTCCCTGGGGCAGACTGCAGTATAGGCCAGTCATCATCGGCAAGGTTGGGTTTGGACCTGCTGCCTTGGCCTAGCCCTGGGCTGCCCTCTGCAACCCCCAGTACCCCTTGGCCTATCACCAGGCCGCAGCCTGGGGCTATCCAGGCTGGAGCTCCCCAGCCCTGCTCCACCACAGGTACCCTGTCTAGCTCCCTGCAACCAGGCCCTTCTCTCTCTGAAGGCAGAGAGAGACTCTACTGAGCTCCTGGCTCCCAGCCTCTTATATAGGCCTGCTGAGTCTAGCTGGGCCATGGCCCCAGCTGCAGCCACGTCCCCCAATCAGCTTAGCCTTCACACTACCTGCTCCCTGGGCTCTCTCAGGCCCTTCCAGGCAGGAGCAGGTGTCCAGCCTGCTACAAGCCCCAATAAGGACTGTGTTGAAATTAAGTACAGACCACAAGATCTGGCCCATATTCCTAACTTATGTTCCAGAGCCTGGCTCTCCTCTCACACTAATTCGGTGCAACTCCACTGATGTCCATGGAGTCACTCCTGATTTCGGCCAATGCAATTCAGCAAGGTACCTACACACACGCCCAGCTTAAGCCAGTGAGTAATTAGTGCCCTTGGAGTCGGTGGGAATGTTCTTGTGGTTAAAGGTACCTTGCTGAATCAGGCTCTGAGGGCTTGTCTACACGGAGCAGCAATGCGGACTGTGGGGGTCTGAGTTCTAAAGCACATTCACACCCCTGTAGCTCACACTGCTGCTCCGTGTACACTGTCCTTAGTGTTTTTCAATCCAATAAGAATTATAACCCATCAGACGGTAATAATTACCCTGGATACCAATGAGCCAGATTTTGATTCCCTAACTCCCGCTGGTGGGAAGTTACTCGGCTGAAGTCAATGGGAGTTTGTAGTCTCCACTCTGGTCCAACGAGAGTAGCGTCTAGGGCTGAGGCTACCACCCTCACTCATGCCCAGAAGCACTGGCAGCTCCCAGGAGTAAGTGCTACTCAGTGTGAGCGAGTGCTGCAGGATCGGGCCCCGAGGACGGCCTGGGGGAGGACCTCAGACAGCAGTCCTTCAATGGCAACTCCGCCCGAGGAAGGGCTGAATTAAGACCTTGGGATTTGGCCCAATAGTTGGATCTAGTCTGCTTACGGGAGTACCTAGATCCGAGGTGGAAAGGACAGCCTTGGTCGTCAGCTTCATCCCACTGGAGCAGAGGTGGGCAAAGTATGGCCACATCCGGCCCGCGGGACCATCCTGCCCAGCCCCCGAGCTCCCGGCCAGGGAGGTTCACCCCCGGCCCCTCCCCTGCTGTTCCCCCTCCCCCACAGCCTCAGCTCACTGTGCCGCTCAGCACCAGCGCACCCCCCGCGGGGGGGGGCAGGGGAGAGCAGGGAGGGAGGCTCACCCGCAGCCTCAGGGGAGCAGGTGGGCGGTGCGGGTGGCGGGAGCGCGGGGAATGCGGCCGGAGAACTCAGGAGGACACCGGGCAGCCGCGCAGCTGGCCGGAGAGAAGCAGAGCTTTGAAGGAGAAACGGCTTCTCTCCGGCTGCACGGCTGCCCCGCTCTTGCTGAGTCCTCCGCCCATGTTCGCAGGGCCACATTCCGAAAGGGGCTGGGGGGAGTTGGGGTCCCAGGGGGCGGTTAGGGGCAGGGGGTCCTGGGAGGGGGCAGTCAGGGGATGGGGGGGGGGTTGGATGGGGGTGGGAGTCCCGGGGGACTTGTCAGGGGTCGGGGGTGTGGATAGGGGTCGGGGCAGTCAGGGAACTGGGCTCGGGGGGGTTGGATAGAGGCTGGGGTTCCAGGGGGGCAGTTAGGGGCGGGGGGTCCCTGGAGGGGGTGGTTAGGGGAGAAGGAGCAGGGGCTGTTGGATGGGTGGGGGGCTCTGAGGGGGGCAGTCAGGAGGCAGGAAGTGGGAGGGGGCGGATGGGGGCGGGGGCCAGGCTGTTTGGGGTGGCGCAGCCTTCCCTACCCGGCCCTCCATACCATTTTGTAACCCCGATGTGGCCCTCGGGCCAAAAAGTTTGCCCACCCCGGCACTGGAGCCAGGTGACAGATGCGAACTCCCATCGAAATACCTTTGAGGAACTGGCCCTCGGATACTGCCGTGATGAGTGTATGACAAGAAGCTGCACAGACCTGAACAGAGCTTCATTTCGATCCATTGTTTAGCGCAGTTTACTCCAGGTGGCCTTAGGGTGACCCGACAGTAAGTGTGAAAAATTGGGACAGGGAGTGGGGGGTAATAGGAGCCAATATAAGAAAAAGACCCAAAAATCAGGACTGTCCCTATAAAATCGGGACATCTGGTTACCCTAGGTGGCCTTGAGGTTTAATTTGGTCCCAACAGTCCCCTTTCCCCCACCCCCGCTAGCTCTAACAGCTGAGAACCAGCCCTTCCTGCCCTCCCATTTTTAACACCGGCCCTTCCCCGGGCACCCTGAGCTTTCACAGACAAGCTGCAATTTCCCGAGCTTCAGGAAGAACCCCTGCCCTGACTCACAGTGGAGCATGGCCCATTGGACGCCGGGCTCAGGTGTGACCGCCGTGACCTCCCCACAGCAGGAGCATGCTACTCACGTGGAAGCCAGTTTCACTCTGACATTGGCAAATGGCACTGATTTAAGCAGGGCCCTACCAAATTCATGGTCCATTTTGGTCAATTTCACGGCCACAGGATTTTAAAAATTTTAAATTTTGTGATTTCAGCTATTTAAATCTAAAATGTCGTGGTGTTGTAATTGTAGGGGTCTTGACCCCAAAAGGAGTTGTGTGTGTGCGGGGGTGTTGCAAGGTTATTGTGGGGGACGGGGTTGCGGTACTGCTACCCTTACTTCTGCGCTGCTGCTGGCGACAGCGCTGCCTTCAGAGCTGAGCACCCAGCCACCAGCCGCCGCTCTCTGGCTGCCCAGCTCTGAAGGCAGCACAGAAATACTGTTACCCACCTAAAATAACCTTGTGAACTCCCTGCAACTCCCTTTTGGGTCAGGACCCCCAATTTGGGAATCACTGGTCTCCCCCGTGAAATCTGTAACGTATAGGATAAAAGCACACAAAAGACCAGATTTCATGGTCCGTGATGCATTTTTCATGGCCGTGAATTTAGTAGGGTCCTACTTATTTGCGTGTGTAATGCACTGTGGCCCATACATTGTGACAATTAGTCAGAGAGCCCCCAGAGGCCCCATTGTGCTGTGTAGCCCTAGAAGCAGACATGGCCCTTGCCCCAGAGAGCTTCCAGACTAAGCAGTGAGACCTCAGCAGGCCTCGAATCCAGACACCAAATGTGCAACCCCTCACCTCGTTTTACTCACCCTCACTGTTAACAGCACAGATCAGCCCTTCAACCAGAGCTAGCAGTGACGCCAAGCACCTCCAGCTCTTCTGAGGTCATCGAAGGCCTTGCTAGGCTGGAGATTTGCCCCAGTGCCAGCCACCGTTGCAGTCCCAGCGTAGACAGGCAAAGCTGCTATGAACTGTCATTTGCACTGACGTGACGGAGTCCAGGGGCTCATAGTGGTGCAAATCAGTCTACCCTTGGGGTTTGTCCTGGTGCAGTTACACCAGTGGCTGGCTCTCAATGACTGAAAGCCCCAGTGTAGACAAGGCCTAAGCGTTACTTATAGTCAATCAATCTATGCTGATTTACACCAGCTGAGGAGCTGAACACGAGCTCCCCGGGTGGCGCTGTGGTCCAAAGGGCTAATGCGATCCTCAGGATTTGGCAGTGGCCCACTCCTGGGGGCCTCACTTCAAGAAGGATTTTGCTAAATTAGAAGGGTTTAGAGAAGAGCCGTGAGAAGGATTCAAAGATTGGAAAGCAAACACCTAAGGAGCTCAGTAGTGATACATCCAGGGAGCTCAATCCAGTTAGTTTATCAAAGAGAAAGTTACGGGTTGACTGTGATCACCGTCGAGAAGTAGCTACACGGGGAATAGACATTTGATAATAGAAGGCCCTTCTTCGATCTAGCAGACAAAGGCATGACAAGATCCAAAGGCTGGAAGTTGAAACGAGACAAATTTCATCTAGAAAGAAGGCCCAAAAGAAATTAACATTGAGGGTAATTAACCATTGTCCCAACTTCCCAAGGGTGGTGGTGGAGTCTTCATCACTGGCCATTTGCAAATGAAGATTGGATGACTCTGCTCTAGGAATGATTTTGGGGACGTTCCATGGCTTGTATTATGCAGGAGGTCAGACTAGATGATCACAATGGTCTGTTCCGGCTTTGGAATCTATGACTCGCAGAACCCATTCAACTGCCAATTCTCATGATCTGATCACCTGTCTCACACTATGTGGGGTCTGTCTCAAAGCCCCAGCTCTCAGTGTAATGGGATCACGAGAGATGCTTTCTTTCGGAATGTAACTTTCTAGCTCTCATGACCTCAGAGCAAAGCTTGAAAACACGTCCGCTAAAGGCTCAAATGAAATGACCCAAAATGTGTTGTTTTGAGTCTCATGATTATTTTGGGGGGCAGGAGGAGAGGCTGGTTCATGAGTTTTGAATGATGGGGGTTGGCAATAATGGAGCTGGGAAAATCTCCAGGAGCACAGGAATGTTCTGTCTCTGACAGTGGCCAACATCAGATTCTCAAGGAAGGGGTAAAAACCCCACAGCAGCAGCAGCTGTGGGACAATTTGCCTCCTGTCTCATTGGCTTATGCGCAGAAGCATGAGGTTTAATATCCCTCCCAGCACATTTTTGTAAGCATGAATTAGGATTACACTAGATATCCATGTTATCTCCCTGCCTGGGGCTGCAGATCTGACCCTGCTGCCAATCTGACTGCATCCCACTTTGTTATTTCACATGTCAGAGCAATAATTCTGAGGGATTGAGTCATGTTTGTTATTGGTGGAAAAGCTGTTGCATTTGGGGGCCAGGTCCCGCAGCCATGCATATGACCCGTTCCGTGTCTGTTACAAATAATGCCACAACATTCATCGCTAATGAAATACATCATTCCTGAAATGAGCTTTTGTTTCCAGACATTTCACTGCTCCATGCAGGAAACCGCAGAACGGCTGAATGCTGCATTGTTGGGATCGGAGGCTTTCCACCAGGAAGCCTCAGGCTGAGTTAGCAAAGAACGGAAAGGATTATTGCACAATACTCAGACTCTGGGTTTCCTGGGCAAAGATTTCTTCTGCACTACGGATGACTTGGGAAGTTTCTAGGCCTGATTCTCCTCTCACTTACATCAGTTTTACATCAGTGTAACTCCAGTGACTTCATTGGGGTCATTCTGCATTTATATCAGAGTAAACGAGACCGGGGCCACAAGTAGGTCCTTTGGCACAGCTTCACCCCTGACTGCAATGGCACGGCCCTGCTTGCACCAGGAATAGGCTTGGACCTTTGCATGTTACACACAGTAGCAATGAGCAATGTAAGTGCCCTGCTACTGACTCCTGTCCTGCCCAGTTGGGTTTGTGCAGATGCATAGTAAGACTGAGCAACAAACACCGCAGCTGTGACATCTAGTTTATCCAGTTAGCCTGGTAGTCCACGTACACACACACAATTCCTGATGTGCACGCGCACACACACACTTCCTGGTGCACGTGCACACACACACACAGAGTCAGTCATATGTACACCCCTACATATGCATGCTGTGCACACACTGATACCAGTGCATATACATCCGCATTCACTTGCACAAACACAAAAGCCGGTACACATTCACCCACGTACTCACTGGCACACTTACATGGGACACTCATATGCGTGCATTTTCCTTACATACAGACACGGACAAACATACTTAAGCCCTGTCAGCCCGGAGATCATGAGTCTCAAACCCTGTGTAAGGTAAAACAAGGGCTACCCCTTTAGTCCAGTTAACAGCTGACACAAAGGAAAATTCCAGCACTGGGCTGGGTGAGGCATCTCACAGGACCCCAGTGCACAAAGTATTTCTCCACGGCAGCCGGGGAAGCCTGGGTAGACACTGACAGACACGTGCTGGCTGGATTAGAGCGACACGCTGAAATACTGTGGCTGTTGCAGCACAGTGGCCCGGGCTTGCCGCCCGAGCACAAGCCCACGTGACCCCCTGGGTCTGTATTCTGGTGCTGTCCGCACTGCTATTTTCACTTACTGCTGGGGGGATTCTGCGGGACTGCGCACCTGCAGAAAATGCCCCCCGCAGAATTTCTGTGTTTCCCTGCAGAAAACGGCAGGGAAGCCGCGTGGGGGGAGGACCATGTGCACGGGTTTTTTGAGTGGACTGTCCCCCAAACAGAGGTGAGGCATGGGGGGGCGGCACACGGGGTTATATGCCACTGCCTCCCCAGCTCCCCTTCCTCATTTCTGCAGGCGCAGAGCTGTCCAGCTGAAGGAGGCTGCGTCTCCCGCTCCACTGACTCTGCAGCTGGACGCTGCCTCCTGGGTCTCAGTGCAGTTATGCTCCCCTTCTGTGTGCTGGGAACCTTCCTGTTTTCTGTGCAACAGTGAGTGCCCATGGTGGGGCTGGGTAAGGGGTGTGGGGGAAATGAGGGAAGGGGGTGAGGGGGTGGGGGAAGAGGCATTGGGGAAGGAAGGGGAGTGGAACAGGGCAGGGGGAGGGCAATGTGGGAGCGAGGGGAGAGGGATGGAGAAGAAAAGGGGATGGGGAATCATGGGGGAAAGCGGGAGCCCGGCATGTGGTGTCCCCTCAGCAGCAGCTGGGGCGCCCCTGTTAAACAGGCCCATTGACCCCTCACCCTGACAAGCCCTACCCCCCTACACCTGGACCCCTCTGACAAGTCCCCCACCCCCAGACCCCCACCCCACTGAGCCCCAACAAACTGCACCTGGACCCCCACCCCCATCAAGCCCCACTCCCCCACACACTCAGATCCCCCTGCCAAGCCCCATCTCCCCACACTCAGACCCCTCCTCTGAGCCCAATCACCATCACTTGGATCCCCTGCAGAGTCCCATTGCCTCCCAATGAGCCCCTGTGTATCCAGATCTCTCACTGAGCCACCCGCACACAGATGGCCCCACACAGAAACCTCTCGCCCCACACCTGGATCCTGCTGGGCTGAGCCTGCCCAGCCACACCTGGTGCGCAGGGCCCTGGGGTGTTTCCGGGGCAGGCCCGGCCCTTGCACCGTGTCAGGGGCAGGTGCAGCCTCACTGCCGAGTCCCTGCACTGGGGGCTGAAATGCTTTAGTCTGATTACAGTCCTGGGCTTAACACCAGGTTATTTGTGTCAAATTGAACAGCCTGTGACAGACAGGAGGTCAGAGGATCTAATGGTCCCTTCCGGGCTTCAACTCTATGAAAATACACTCACTCGCACACATGTATTATACACACATGGTCCTGGGCACACACACTCGCACACATGTATTGTTACAAATCCATGGTCCTGGGAGCACACACTCACTCACATGTATTGTTACACACACACGGTCCTGGGCATGTGTAGAACTGATGAATGAAATTGTTTTTAATTGTTCATTTTATTAATATAACTTCATAAGTAAAGTTTTATGAATGAAATAACATTCATTCATAAAACCAGTTACCCCAATAACTGGCTAATTGACCATTAAGATGCTTGTTAAGAGCCACAGTTGTTCAGCCTGCTGCCTTTGTAAATTTCACTATCAATTCAATTCCTGCTTAAATCACTGATATTTGCACTGTTTCAGTATTGTGACTTCTGTTCACCATTCATTACACTTGCCTGCATTGTAACTTCTGTTCACTGTGTCATCCACTACACTTGTCTATATTGTAACTTCTGTTCACTGTTTGCCATATTGTAATTCAAACCCCATTTTAAAACGCTTACTCCATTTTGTAAAAACTGGCTCCAATCTTCATTTTTGCAAACCCTGCTGTAATCTCATTAGTTTAGGTTAAATGTGTGAATGAGGTATGTATGGATGATGGAATCAACCTCCAGCCCCAGCCTGTCCTGGTGAAATAGAGTTCAAACACCAAGGGCTGAAGATGCAGACAAGAGCCCTAACAAAGTAAGAATAGTCCACCCTAAAAAGAAAAGAACAAAGATACAATAGAAGGAAGATCAAAGCCAGGTCCCAGGCTGAAAATCACCTCTGCAATTGACTGGTGATCAGTCACCAAACCCAGAGGCAGCGTGACACAGCAAGACCTATAGACTCTGGATTCAAACTAAAGCCTACAAAAAGGATGGGTGAGATGGAAGACTTTGGAGGGTAACATTCTGCTGCCAACATGGAAGGGCATCGGTGCATGCCCAACAGAGACCCAACCCTTCCTTGTGCCCGGCTGTCCTGGCCAGTTAGCCGCCACAAGCTACGAACCCAAGCTGCAAACTCAAGCCACAGACTCAAGCTGTGTTCAGGACTGGTAACTATACAGCAGCTGCAGAACATCTGATGGATATGTGTGTGTGTGTATTAGGTATTAGTCATTGATCATAAATCAAATTGTGTTATCATAATAAATGTGGCATCTTTGTCTTGCCCCCTAAAACAATCCCGTGTAGTTTTGTCTGCATAACACACACACACACTCCCTCACTCACACACATGTATTGTTACACACACACGGTCCTGGGCATACACACTCACTCACTCACACATGTATTGTTACACACACACGGTCCTGGGCACACATGCTCACTCACTCACTCGCACACATGTATTCTTACACACGCACACACACAGTCCTGGGCGCACACACTCACTCACTTGCACACATGTATTGTTACACACACGCACACAGTCCTGGGCACGCACACTCACTCACGTGCACACATGTATTGTTACACACACGCACACAGTCCTGGGCACGCACACTTCATTCACACATGGTGTCAAGTATCAGAGGGGTAGCCGTGTTAGTCTGAATCTGTAAAAAGACTGAATCTGGACCCTCTGTTGCTTCATTCACACACACTCACACACCCTCCCTGCATGGGAACCCTCAGACTGTGAGCAGGGACCATCCTTCTCAAGTGTCTGGAGAGGACCTGGCACATAGCGGCTGCTACTGCAAACTAGCATTAATAATAATAAGCACAGCTGCATCCATCCCCTCACTCCCCACATGCCCTTTGCTAGCACATCCCTGGCTGGCTCCTCCTGTGTTTGGTTTGCGAACTGACCAGCCCTGGGTGAGACAGAGCCATGATTCTACAAAGCCCATCTCCCGTGGCACCTGGTACTCTCTCTTCTGTCTGTTATCGGTTTGTTCAAACTTGCCTCTCCCGACGCTCTAGGCCCTTGCACGCCGATGAACAGAGACGCAAACCAAATGCAAAATGCTCTCGGGTTCCTTGCTAATCAGGATCACCAAAAAGCCCAAGGGAGTTAGGTGCCTGCATTCGGTAGGAGTTGGGCTTTGGAAAATCCCAGCCCCATTGCTCTTTGGGGCAGGCACCGTCTTTCATTCTGTTTGTCCAGCCCCTAGCACCATGGGGTCCCGCTCCAGGCTCTGAGGCGCCTCTGGATCAGCTGTCCCGCCACTGAAACTAATGGAGCTGCACTGGAGCGATAGGGATGGGAGGGTCCCTTCTGCCCAGCCAAGTGCTGTAACCAGCGGCCAGTAGGGACCCCACCGGGGGCAGCTGAGCACTGGGAAAGTTCATCGCTCCGTCTCCTGGCTGCAGCCCGTGGGGGTCTCTGACCAGTTGCCCGCCTCCCCGAGCCGAATGGCCAGGCTGATCTCGACTTTGCTGGGAGCCGGGTCCCGCCGCAGAGCCAGGCTGCGGGGTGCAGACTCCGGGGCTGCATCAGGCTGCGGGATGTGGGGGTGTCTGGATCGGGGGTCAGCCTTGGGGGGGGGGGCGCTGGGAAAGCCAAAGGGGCCCCGTTACCTCCGCAGGTCCTTCAGCCGGTGGGTCTCCGCCTCCAGGTAGGCTCCGAGGTGCCGCAGCAGCCGCCGCTCGGTGGCCAGCGCCTGCCGGACGGTGAGCATGGAGGTGAAGGTCTCGCCCTGCGCCCGGCGCAGGCAAGCCAGCCACAGCCCCAACGCAGCCACCTCCGCCAGGCGCATCGCTGCTGGGGGCGCGCCGGGGACAGCTCCGCTCCGACTGACCCCCCAGCTCCCCCGCGCGGGGCCCCGGCTCCGGGATCTTCCCCTTCCAGCGCCCGGCCAGCGGCGCGTTCGCCCCCCGGCCCCAGCCCGACGCCGGGCGCTCCGCCTTGGCCAATGGCGGGGAAAGGCACCGCGGGAGGAGAAGAGCCAGATGCGAAGCGGAGAGGAAACTTCCCGCGGGCTCCGGGGCGGCTCTGGGCCAGCAGCTGGCAGCTGTAACTGACAAAGGGGGAGCTTAGGCAGGATCAAATCACTGGCGCTTTCCAGGAGTTACTTTGGCCCCATGACTCGAGCCATCTTCTAGCTAATGGGGCAGGAGGCAACTTTCCCGGGGGAGGGATTTATCCTCCCACCCCTGGGGGCTTCATG
This sequence comes from Malaclemys terrapin pileata, assembly GCF_027887155.1. Lineage (NCBI taxonomy): Eukaryota > Metazoa > Chordata > Testudines > Emydidae > Malaclemys > Malaclemys terrapin. The sequence continues at coordinate 341,974,052 of NC_071505.1, forward strand.
CAGCTTCCCCCGGAGCAGCGTGTTAGAGACACGGGCGGGGTCACAATTCCCCGGAGAGAGCAATGAACATACAAGTAGCGAGTGATGTGCGGCTCCGCGCAAGGAGCTCACCTGATCCCTGCTCGCTTCTGCCTGGCAGCACAGACCAGGGCTGGTCTATACTTCCTCCTTAGAGGCATTAGGTCGAATTTATAATGTGTGTGTCTACACTACCGAGCCCTTTCCGCCGACCTAAAGGGCTCTTAAAATCGACGCCTGTACTCCACCTGGAGGGGAGGAGTAGTGCTAGAGTCGACTTCCCCGGTCGAATTATGGGTAGTGTAGACACAGCACAGTGTAATTGGACGTTTTGGCCTCCGGGAGGTGTCCCAGAATGCTCCAATGTGACCGCTCTGGACAGCACTTTCAACTCCACTGCACTTCAGCCAGGTACACAGGAAAAGCCCTGGGGAACTTTTGAATTTCATTTCCTGTTTGATCAGCGTGGAGAGCTCACCACCACAGCTGACCATGCCTGCTCAGGTACGCAAACGTGCTCCAGCCTTTAGCATACAGGAGACACTGGATCTGATTGCCATGTGGGGAGAAGAGCCTGCCCAGGCAGATGTCTTTGCCAAAATCGCACAGCGCATGGGGGAAAAAGGCTACACCAGGGACGCACAGCAGTGCCGGGTGAAAATAAGGGCGCTCATGCAAGCGTACCAGAAGACAAGGATGGCGAATAGTCGCTCTGGTGCTGAGCCACAGAGATGCCGCTTCTATGAGCAGCTGCATGCGATTCTAAGCAGGGACTCCCTCAGTTTCCCAATATTCGTCGTGGATAGCATCTCGGGCGCCAATTTTTATATGGTGGACATTGTTGATGAGGAGGACTTTCTTGATGAGGAAGAGGAGGAGAATGCGCAGCAGTCAAGCGGACGATCCATTCTCCCTGAAAACCAGGACCTTTCCCTAACTCTGGAGCCAATCGCCTCCCAGGACCCACTGGTGCGGGACTGTGATAGTGGGGAAGGCACCTCTGGTGAGTACACACTTGTAATAACACTACAGGGGTTAAATGCAATTGTGGTTAATGTTTAATTGGTGGGATAGAGTGGTGGCCAGTCCAGCCATGCAAAGGGTGTTCCCCGGAAAAGCCTGTTTATGTGCCAGGAGTTTCCACACCAAAAAATGTCCCCGGGCATGCCCTCACACCACCTATCCTTTCTTGTGTGCTAACCAAACCTGCCTGCAAACCAAAATCTGCTGCCCAGCGCTCGGCCGTGTGTTGTACCTTACTGGCAGGCACTTCTTTTAGAACAGGCCTGCACAACTCATAAAGTGGTGAGGGCCGTATTACTCCAAAGAAAACAGCTGAGGGCCGAAACCCCCGGACCCACTGACCCTCCCCTGTGCCACCGAAACACCCCCCCCAGCGCCGCCCAGTCCCCCGAAACACAACCCCCCAGCACCGCCCGCCCTGCAAAAACCACCCCCCTCAGCACCGCTCAGCCCCCCCCCCCCGAAACAACCCTCTCCATGAAGCGCTGCCCGCCCCACGGAAACAGTGGTATTGAACCTTGGTAATGTGTTATAGTCAGTAGCGTAGCTAGCGGGGTGCAGGGGAAGCAGCCGCTTCCCCCGCCTTTCCAAAAGCGGCCGGAGGAGCAGGGGGGCACGGCATGCGGCCTGCAGCATGGCTGCCAGCCATGGGGGGGAGTGGGCATGGCCGGAGGAGCGGGGGGGGTGCAGCCGGAGGAGCGAGGGGGGGGCGCAGGCTGATGGCCCGCAGCATGGCCGGCAGCCATGAGGGGGGGGGCGGCGGGCACGGCTGGAGGAGCAGGGGGGCGCAGCATGGCGTCCAGCAGCCGCAGCTGGCGGAGCGAGGGGGGGCCATGGGCGGGAGGGGCGGTGCCGCCGGAGGAGGAACCGGGGGGCATGGAGTGGCAGGAGGAAGAGCCAAGGGGGGTTGCCTCTTTTATGTTTGCTCCCCCTCCTCTTAGAAGCTGGCTACACCACTGGTTATAGTGAGCCCCTAAGGTAGTATAATTAAGGTAAAAGAAAAATGTCTTTTTGCTAGAAGTAGAATAAGATCCCCCCCCCACCCCCAATTTGTAATCAATTGCCCTGTTGAATGAATGAGGTGTGAATGAGGAAGGCGTGGAAGGCAGCACCTCCAGACAGCTGCAACCCTTGGAGAGGGGATGGGAGCCAGACCAGATCAGTAGAACAGTTCAGCCACCGACTTGTAGCTTGTCTCTTCAGCCCCCCACCCATCTCCTCAGCTCCCCTCCCCCGGCTCGCCTACTCACCCCCTGCCACTGCCCGCTCGCTCGCCTCCTCAGTCCCCCACCCCGCCTGCCTCCCCCAGCCCCCCACCCCCCGTGGCTCACCTGCCCCCTGCCACTGCCCGCCCACTTGTCTCCTCAGCCCCCCACCCTCTGTGGCTCACCTGCCCCCCCCCCACTGCCTGCCTGCTTGTCTCCTCAGCCCCCCGCCACCAGCTCACCTGCCCCTCCGCCCGCTCGCCTCCTCAGACCCCCACTCTGCCGGCTCACCTGTCCCCCAGCTCGCCTTCTCAGCCCCCCCCCCAGCTTGCATACTCACCCCTCGCCACTGCCCGCCTACGCGCTTCCTCAGTTCCCCACCCCCCGGCCAGTGATGAGCTGCCAAAATCTTAACAACCCGTTCCCTCCTCACCCCACAAGGGGGTCGTGGCCCGCCCCCACCCCCTGGGACTTCTGCCCCATCCAACCCCCTGAGTTCCTTGATGCCACTCCAGGACCCCTGCCCCATCCACCCCCCTTCCCTGTCCCCTGACTGCCCCCTGCCACCCCATCCAACCACCCCTTCTCCCTGTCCCCTGATCGCCCCTGGAACCTCTGCCCCTGACTGCTCCCCCGCCACCCCATCCAACCCCTCCCTTCTTCCTGACGCCCCCCCCGGAACCCTTGCTCCCATTCAACCCCCCCCCCCGCTCCCTGCCCCCTTACCGCCGTGCCTGGAGGTGGCTGGCGGCGCTACAGCCATGCCGCTCAGCTGGAGCCAGGCCACGCCGCCACCGTGCAGCACCTGGAACACTGGGTCAGGCCGAGCTCGCAGCCCCCCTGCTTCCCGCGAATCAGCTGTTCCCCTGGGAGGGCAGAGAAGCGGTGCGGCAGCTTTGCGCTCAGGCCAGCAGAAGCAGAGCGGAGTGAGCTGGGGCGGGGAGCGGTTCCCCTGTGCGCCCCACCCCCCCGGGTTACCTGCTGCGGAGCAGGCGGCCCTCCTCGCGCACCCCCGCCCCAGCTCGCCTCCGCCTCCGCCTCCTCCTCCTCCTCCCTGGGCCTGAGCGCGAAGCCACCGCACCGCTTCTCTGCCCTCCCAGGCTTCCCACGCGAACAGCTGATTCACGGGAAGCCGGGGGGAGGGGGAGAAGCGGGGTGGAGCATTCAGGGGAGGAGGCGGAGCGGAGGTGTGCTGGGGCCAGCTGCCGGCTTACCTGCCCCCCTGCCACTGCCTGCCCGCTTGCTTCCTCAGCCCCCCTCCCCTGCTGCCGGCTCACTTGCCCTCCTGCCACTGCCCCCCCCTCACCCGCCGCTTGCCTAGTCTCCCCCCCCTCCCCCCCAGCGCGGGCCGCACAGTGAGCCCACGTGGGCCGCATGTTGTGCAGGCCTGTTTTAGAAGACAAAATTTGGCCAGGTACCTGGGGGAATGTATTTCCTGCTGTGAATTGTTTCATTCATTGCAACAGTTAATCTTTTGTTTTCAACCATGTATGTTTTTCCTTGCAGCTACAACCTTGTCTCTGGTGGGTGCTTCCTCCACTCCAGCACAAAGGCGGTCCCAGATTAGAAGGCGAAAAAAGCGGACAAGGGAAGCAGGGCCAGCTCAAGGTTTTTTGCCGCCCCAAGCGAAAAAACTTTTGGCTGCTGCCCCCACCCCACCCCTGGGCTCTCCCCCCCACCCCACCCGCACCCCCTGCTGCCCCAGTGCTGGGCTCCCCTCACCAGTGCTGACTCCACCCACTCCCCCCTCGCCTCCAGCCGGTCCGGCGGTGGCAGGGTCGGGGTAAGCAGTGGGGCTCCTGGGCCGCGCCTCAGCCCAGGGTCCCTCCAGCCAGGGCTCCCACCTCCAGGACCGGCTGGGGGTGCAAGCTCAGTTATCCCTTGAACTCAACTTCAGGGGATGGTTCATGGAGCAGAAAGCTCATTCCCACAGCTTTGATTGCTAGATATTGCAATTGTAATAAGTGATGTGTCCTGGCCCCTCCCTCGCTGTGTTATCAGGCCCTTAGACCCTGGTTATCATTACTCTTCATTGCTGTCTCTGGTCAGTGTTTGTTAGCAAAATAAAAATGCATGAATTGAGGACAAGAGGCTCTTTATTCACTGTGCACACTGTGATTGGTGGGGGTTTAGTTTACAGGGCGGTACATGCGAAGAAGGGGGCAGGCTGGTAAGGAACAACACACAGAACTGTCACATCACTGTTGAGTCATTCATGAAACGGGTTTTCAAAGCCTCTCGGAGACGCAGTGCGCCTCAATGTGCTCTTCTTATTGCGCTGGTGTCTGGCTGCTCATAATTGGCAGCCAGGCGATCTGCCTCAACCTCCCACCCCACCGGAAACTTTCCCCCCTTACTTTCACAGATATTATGTAGAACACAGCAAGCAGCAACAACAATGGGGATATTGCTTTCGCTGAGGTCTAACCTAGTGAGTAAACTGCACCAGCGCCCCTTTAGACGTCCAGAGGCACATTCTACCACCATTCTGCACTTGATCAGCCTATGGTTGAACTGCTCCTTACTGCTGTCCACGCTGCCAGTGTACGGCTTCATGAGCTACGGGAGCAAGGGGTAGGTTGGGTCTCCAAGGATAACTACTGGCATTTCAACATCACCAACGGTCATTTTCCAGTCTGGGAAGAAAGTTCCTTCTTGCAGCTTTCTGAAGAGACCGGAGTTCCTAAAGATACGCGTGTCACGTACCTTTCCCGACCATCCCACGTTGATGTCGGTGAAACGGCCCCCGTGATCCACTACCATTTGCAACACCATTGAGAAGTAGTGCTTCCGGTTTCTGGCTGCTTAGTCCCACTCTGGCGAGATGCCTCATTTCTCTTTCCCTTTGTGGCTGCTTCACCTGCTTCTCCCCTCCTCCCTCTTCCCTGCTGCACACTTTCTCCCTTCCCAGGTGGCTCAGTTCATGCCCAGGCTTGAAATTAAGGAATTAAAGCCATAGGCTGGAAAAATCAGTAAAAACATCTTGACAGTGAGCTCTCTCAGGCTGCAGAATAGCCTCCCCAAGGAGGTGGTACGATCACCATTGCTTGGGACATTTCAAACAGGACAAAGCAAATCAGTGGAGTATTAACTACACGCAGCATTTCTAAAACTGGGGCTCCTGACCCAAAAGGGGCTCACAAGGGGGGGCACGAGAGCAGCAGCTTCTGGCCAGGCACCCAGCTCTGAAGGCAGTGCTGCCGCCAGCAGCAGCGCAGAAGTAAGGATGGCAATACCATAGGGCCAGACCAGGCCACCCTTACTTCTGTGCTGCTGCTGACAGCAGCGCTGCCTTCAGAGCTGGGCAGCCGGAAAGCGAACGTGGAGGATGATTTAAGGGTCTGTTTCAGTTCCCTGGAGCCACGATTGAAAAAATGGTGTGCTTCAAAACAGCAGCACCCCTCGCATTAAGTGTCCAGATTCTGGTTTGTATATAGTTGTGTATAAAGCCACAATCAGTGGACAATGTTATGATTATTACCACCAGTTGGACAATGTCATGATTATTGCCACAATCACTGGAAAAGGCTACCAGCTCCTCAAACTGTATCCTGTTGTCTTTTTTTCCAGAAAATGTATTTCTTAAATGCCCACGTTTTTATTCCTGAAAGCTGTTGCTTTACACTTTTAGAAAGGCTTCAGCGCCTTCGCAGGGATAATGATTACCTGCTTCTTTTAATTATCCTATGAGTAGGTACAGTAATTTGCTACCATTTTTGGGGGGAGTTGTCACAGCCTGAAATATTTTCAAAGAGGGACCCAGCAAGAAAAGTTTGAGAACTCCTGAGTTACAGGGAACAATCCTGCACTAGCAGAGGGATGGACTTGCTGATCTAGCTGGTCTTTTCCAGCTCTGCCTTCTATCATTTCTGACTGCACAGGATAAGTGCATTCGCGGGATGTTTCTGCCAGAACAACCAGCTGTGAAATAGTATGTGTAATTGTCATCATTAGGTTCCAGAATGAATAACCTGGTGAGATGAATGGGCATAGATCACACCTCTTTGAGTGAGTTTCAGGCTGCATGCAGACTCCAGCAAACCACAGTGAACCAATCTACACTCAGTTCCCATTTGTGTGGTTAGAAAGGTTGATTTTATTTTTAAATGGAAGTTTTGATTACAGAATCCAATTCTGTGGAAAGGGCTGGATTCCACTGCCATGGAACTACAAAATCCATGGGGCTTTGCTGCTGTTCTGCTCCTGGAGTTCTACGTGTTTTATTAATGTCTTCCCGGTGGCTGGACTGGACATATACTGTCTTTTTGGTGTGTTTTTGTACAGCACTTAGCACAAAGCAGTCCTGGTCCATTCCTGGAGCTCCTACGCTAATAATAATAATAAATTATAATAATTCATTAATAATAAAGAGGAATCGCATTAATAACCTTGTAATAAGCAGTTTGTCTTAGCCCATCTAAGACTATTTTCAATTTTTGGTTTAGGCACCACATAAATTTTATTCCCTCCAGTGATTCATTTTAATTGTACACCAATGATGAAAAGTTAGTTTGTGGTTGACAGTAGATCTATTAATTCAATCCCAATGATTGTTCTCTGAGTGCTGTAGTTGTCACCTGGATAAGCTAGTGAACTGAAGGCAGGAGACGGGAAGAACTGGTTATTTCTCTGTCCATAATTTATCACTGAATATTTTTCCCATCAGGTAGAATGCTGCCACTGTAACTGCCAAGATATAGAGCGTCACTAGTCTTCTTAAACAGCAGGTGTTTATTAAGGGAAACAACACAAATTACAGACATGAATAAATAGGCTTCCACACAGCTTGGATTCTAGCTTTGTCTGCTTTGTTTACCATGGCCATACTCAGGGCTGGCTCCAGGCACCAGCGAACGAAGCAGGTGCTTGGGGCGGTGAATGGGAAGGGGCGGCACGTTCGGGTCTTTGGCGGCACTTCGGTGGCAGGGCCCTCAGTCCGTCTTGGAGGGAAGGACCCGCCGCTGAATTGCCGCCGAGGAATGAATCGGCACGGTTGAGCTGCCGCCGCCACGCCGCCAATCACAGCTTTTTTTTTCCTTCGCCACTTGGGATAGCAAAAAAAGCCTGAGCTGGCCCTGGCCATACTCAGGGCCAGCTCTTTTGCGTCTCGTTGGAGCTATGTTGATTTCAGCTGAGCGACAAATCCCCTATCTGGAACTCTGTATACAGCCTGCAGAGACATTTAGTGGCTGAATAAGATGTTGCAAGTAGACATACCATAGCAGCAAGATAAAGCATTCTGGATGACATCATGCTTTTCCCATTGGGGCCTTCCATGTCCTTTATGGAGCTGTGAGGATCCTCCCCTATCTCCTCCTTCCTCCATCTAGTTTTAACACCTTCAAGGTCCTCATTATGGCCACAAACCATCCGACAGAGAGATCCTAGCCAGAGCTCCCCCAGACCACTCTTTAATAGGCTGATGCTGAAGGGTGACCAGGGAAGCAGTATGGCCTAGTGGACAAAGCACTGGACTGGAACTCGGGAGCCCTAGGTTCCATTCCCAGGTCTGCTGCCGGGTGACCTTAGGCAAGCCATTTCGCCGCTCTGTGCCTCAGTTTCCCCAGCTGTAAAATAGGAATAAAGTGCTAGCCGATCTGCTGATGAAAAGTGCTGTATAAAAGCTATAGGTTATTATGACTCCAGTCCTCTTGCTTCCCTGCCAGGGGCTGAGCGAATGCCAGCTGACTGAGTAGATCCACACGCAGGGGCCAGATCTGCAGCTCCAAGCACAGAGCCTTCCCTTCCCTGTGACCGGGGCCCGTGGAATGATCTTTGCAGCAGTCTGCTTGCTCTGGCCCAGCTGCAGGGCTTAAATTCTCACAGAGTATTTCCCGGAGCCTCCCAGGTGCCCCTCCCCATATGCTATCAAATCTCCAGGGGGGGTTGAAAATATTTACCAGAGCTCTGCTCTGGGCAGCTCTGAGTGAATTTAAGCCCTGATCATACATGAAGCAGGCTACGGGGCCAAATCTCCTGTGAAGTGCAGAGCACCCCCAACCTCCTATTGCAGTGGGAGGTGGGGGGGTGCTCCGCACATGTCAGGATCCGGCCCATCACTTAGCGTGGAAGTTGCAGGTGCAACACGTTCCTCAGGGTTTGGCCTTAGAGAGGCCGTGCTCTATGCTTCACTGGGTTTCAGTGCACCCGGGGCTCTGCGTTAACTCACAAGAAGACCAATGCGCCCATCTAGTGGACAATGAGCAAACCACCACCACAGCTGCAAGGGGAATCTGACTTCAGAGCTCACTCGCAGCTGCACTGTTTGGTAACATTGATAGTGGGGCAGGATGCAAGTGTGGGGATCACCACATAGCTCTAGACTCTAGTGACCTGGCTCCTCAAAGGTATTTAGGCACCTCACTACTGCCATTGATTTTAATGGGAATTAGGCACCTAAATACGTTTGAGGATCTAGCCATGTTGTGATAAGTGGGCCGACAAATTGACACTGGTTGTGAGCTCAACCATAAAACGTACAGGAAAGTTCACAAGTTGTCACATTAACCTACACTAACAAATGTTGATGGGAAAAGATACAAAAATGAGACCAAAAAACTGAATTAGTCCAAACAAAAAGGCCCCCTGATATAACTCAAGGCCTGTGTTCAACTCCTGCTTGGCAAAAAAAGATGGAGATATCCTATCTCCTAGAACTGGAAGGGACCTTGAAAGGTCATCAAGTCCAGCCCCCTGCCTTCACTAGCAGGACCAAGTACTGATTTTGCCCCAGATCCCTAAGTGGCCCACTCAAGGATCAAACTCACAACCCGGGATTTAGCAGGCCAATGCTCAAACCACGGAGATGACGTAGAACCAGAAATGAAAGAATGAAAATTGGTGTGTCACATAGTAGGTATAATTGATGGATAAAATAATGAGAAACTGGGCTGTTCCACCCATCCCATCCTTTTGGGGTCCTTAAAGGAAGACTTTGGGGAAAAGAGGGAAGAACAGATGGAGGCTACTGGAACAAGCTTCACCATGATAGCCCCCATCCCGCCCTCTCCTGGGACCCCGGACCTTCTTTGTCCTAATCCCGAGAGATGTCCTGACCAGACTGGGCCAGAGAGGGGGATCCAGATGACATCACCACCCCGACAAGCTGCAGTTTAGCTGAATCCCAAACACCACCTGAAATGAAACAGGATCCGACTTTAACAGCAACACCAAGAACAGCTCCAGCTCATCGCCACTAACTTCTTCTCTTTTCCCCAAAAGTATCAGCTTTGGTACCATCTAAGAGACAGTCAAACAAGGGGGGTTGCCTTCTAAAAACTCTCCAGCTAAAGGGAAAGGGAACTGTTTGTCCTTTCTGCTGTATCTTTAATATCAGATTAAAAGGATGTTTAATGGTGTGTTTGCCATGGTACTAAGCAGGCTGAGATCTCTGTATACCCAATCCTGAACCTTATTTAACACTGTTTAATGTTAGACAGTGCCCAGGTTACATTGACACCTTTGGCCCATATATTCCATCTAAATGAATACAACTGTTCATTCCCTCTGAAGCATCTGACCACGGTCGGAAGACAGGATACTGGGCTAGACGGACCATTGGTCTGACCCAGCATGGCCATTCTAACAGACTTTGGGAGCTTTGGGAGCCATCGCCATGAACTGTAGAGACTTGTCAATTCCCTTTAATAGGAAAGTTTGCATACATTTGGTCCATCTATTAAAATTCAGTATTAGCAATGCCTTTACAGATTCCTACTGGCTATGTTACATCACACACAGAAATGAGTGAAGATTTCCCAATACAGCCGCCTGGCCGGTTGGGCCTCATTTCACAATTAAAGGTAACCCGCAAAGGAATATGTAACGGCGGGCTTGTGCCGCCTTTATTTTTGGGCTTTTTTATGATTCACAGAAAAGGCCTAATTTTTCCCTGTTCATTGGTTCTGTTACTTCAAAAATATAAAGACTATCAAACTGGTTTTCCAGGAGATCTCACCCACTGTTGCCAGCTCTAGGGATATTTGGTGTTTTTCCTAAAATCACAACTCCTGGAGTCAGATTTGTAGGTGAAAATATCTTTCATTAAAAAAGGTAATTTTCTAGCCCATGTGGCTGCAGGGAAAAAGCTTGAAAAATGTGATCCCCCTCCCAAAGGCTCCAAATCCAGAGGCAAATAAAAAGATCTTCTGTTATTTTTAAGATCTTGTGATTATGATGTTGATCTTGGAATTTTTGAATACATGGGGTTAGTAATATTGCTGATGTGGTTTATGAGCTTTCTTGGCCCCTAACTGGAAAGATAGGGTATAGAATCTTTAACAGTGACATCTCTTCTCCCACATGTTTCTCAAGCATTTGAGTTAAATAGATAAAAAACTGGAAGTGTTTCTTAAGTCCTGCAATTGAAAAAAATGCAGAGATGTCATTAGTTCAAAGGCTCAATAAAAAGAAATTAACAGAGTTTAAATCAGTCTGAACAAAACTTCACTTCCTGTCTAATCAGCTTTCACTTGCTGGATGTCTCTGAGGTCATAATACTATCGGAGTGAGTTCTCCAGTCATCCAGAAAGTCTTCCAGGGAAAACAGGATAAACAATTTTTAATGTGAAAAAACAAGCAGAAAGAAAACTTTATAAAGAAAATAGACTCCTCCCAGGCTCTCTTTATCCATCATAAAGAAGGGCCCAGACCCATTTTCTCCCCTGCTTAAGAGGTCACATTTAAAGCCAAGATTGTCTTTGGCCCTTCTGCATTCATAGACATTGTACAGCAGTGTTCACTTGTCCAGGGCAGCAGCTGAAGGGTTAAATACACAACAGATGCTCTCATGACTGGGCACGGTGGCAGTCACAAGACTGGAGGGGTGCTGATGTTCTCACCATTTCCATATCTGGCTGGACAAACTCTAGGCGCACAGTGACAAAGAGCTCTGCCTAATGCCCTGGGCTGGGCTGCATTCAAACAGAACAAACTAGCGCACCATGGAGATTTGCAGGAAGGACTGACACCCTACACTGTGGGCTAGATTCTCCTTTCCAGCTGATCTCAGGGACAGGGGGGTGAGGCCAAGGTGGCTCAAAGTCCCCTTTGCTTCTCCCTGCATTCGAGATCTGTTGAGATGAGTTCCTGTCTGCATCCTGTAAAACTTGCCCATACCGGTATTGCCCTGGCCTCTTCTTTTGTCATTCAGTGTTGCACGCATTCTATAGCAATATGCATTTCCTCACCTTTTGGGGGCGAAGCCAGACTTTGAGGCACCTGCTCCCCTACTTGGTGTAAACTTTGCTTGTGCCAATCAGAAACGAACACAAACAGGTTTTGGGCCCCGTCCCCTATGACACTTCTATGATGTCATAGTTGGTACTTTATGGGCCTGCCTGCCGTGTGCAGGCAGGGAGAGGAGAAAGAAAAACGAATCCTGTGTATCCTGTGTACACCTGTAACCGAGCCTGATCACCTCGAAGCCTCTCTCTCAGCTCACGTGTTTCAAACAGAGTGTCTACGTTTGCCGGTCGTTATGCGTTGGTTTGTATTTGTAAGTATCAATTATTACTAATTGCTGCATCTTTGTTTATAAATATTGTTAGTAGATATTTTAGTCATTGTGTGTTTTTAAGTTTCATTAACTCTATTAGCTAATCAAACGCTGCTCCCTTATCCCTTGTAATTATCCCCAATAAAACTTTAAATTGATTAATTTTAGTTGTGTGTGTGTGTGTGTCTGCAGTTTGCATCGTGACCCATACTCTCCTTGCATCCCTTACCAATATAGTCTATTGCCACGTGCAGCCTGGTAAATAACAGGTCTGCTTCAAACAGAACAAACTAGCGCACCATGGGGATTTGCAGGAAGGACTGACACATACGCCGTGGGCTAGATTCTCCTTTCCAGCTGATCTCAGGGACAGGGGGGTGAGGCCAAGGTGGCTCAAAGCCCCCTTTGCTTCTCCCTGCATTTGAGATCCAGCCCCTGGCGTAACTTACAGCAGCCTCGGGGCTGATCTAATTTATGTTCGGCTTCAACAGCCTGCAAGAATAGCCAGAGCACAATGGCACCCCAGGAACACACCCTCCCCTGGCCCTGACGTACCCCTCTGCTGGGGGCAGCGAGTGGGCAGCGAGCATAGAGCTGGTTCAGCGGTGCTACACCACCTAGGGCACTTCTTACACCAGGGATATGCCCCGGTGGTCTGTTTCACCGGCTCTACGGCCTCTTTGCGCCAGCAGGTAACTAAATAAAAGGAAATACAGGTCTGCCGCATCTTAGGCGCATTTAACATGCGCGATTTCAGCTTTACGCGGTCGGCAAAAACAAAAACAAAAAAAAACAAGAAAAAAAGAGAAAAATAATTTAAATACTGTTTCTGTAGTGCGGGCGATTCCGCCCGCCATTACACTCAATGTAATTTTGACTATACGCGATTTTCGCTTTAGGCGCTCACTGCAGAACGTAACCCCGGTGTAAGATGAGACAGACCTGTACCAAACCACACAGTGTGAGTTGTTGCCATTGTACTGAGATCCAGGAGCAGGGAGCAGCAGCCACGTCAGTACCACATGGGCACATGCTTGAACAACCAGCACATTTAGCAATCTGCTGTAATAAAACAGACCTGCTGGCCACAGAGCGACACAGCTCTAGGTGGTTAATAGCATCTAAAATTAAGATTGCTGAGTTGGGAGGTGAGCCTGAGAGGCGAGGGGGCAGGTCTCTTCATAGGGGACTGTTTACTGTGACTGTTTACTGGGCCATAGGAGCCATCCTAAACCACACAGCATACGACAGCACCTTCCCCCGAGCATCACAAAGCACTTCACAAGCATTAACAGATGATGCCCCCTCCCAGCAGCCCTGTGATGTACTAGATGAATGGAGGAAACAGACACAGACAATTTGCGTGACTTGCCTGAGGCCACGCATGGAGATTGTGGCAGAGTCAGAAGTAGAACATAATCCTCCTGACCGTCCCATGCCTTCACCACAAGCCCATCTCGCCTCTGCCAGCAACACAGCCTGCACCCTGTGCTATGCCTTGTCCAGGGAATGACACACTCCTCTGGCATGTGGCGCCAACCCCATCACTGTAAATGGCTGGTTGCAGTGAGTGAATGACTTCAAGGTACAGAATCTGGATTAATGGGATACTCTGGTGGAGAGAGAAATACCCTGATTTTCCAGACTTCCATAGCCAGGGATAAATTGAGTTTTCATTATTTACCCCTTTAGACATGACTGATACACCTGCGGTAGGCACGGCCTTGGTACTCACGGTTCATAGACAGGGATCGCCATTATACTCTTTACAAGTGTCTTTGCAAGTAACTAATGTTATCACACTGCTTCCTATCATCTCACACTATTTCACTGACAAAGGCAAAATGGCAAGGGCTTAATGGCTTGCTTGGTTCTTCATTGCTGCTAGATCTTTCTAGGCACCCGCTGTGGGAGTAGCCCAGGGTATTATGTTCACAGCATACATACTGAGATGTTAGGAGTATAACACTACTTAGAATCCAGAACCCTAGCACACAAGAACCAAAACCAGAGAGAGACAAAGCAGGCTGCTCCCCAAACAATGGCAAGACACCGCTCACCTAAGTTCCCTGTAAGATGCATAGCCATGCAACAGCCTATTTAGTGCCACGCAGGCACTCAGGGAACCTGCCTGGGGACCTGCTTCGGCCAGGTACCGGCTGGGGGAGGGGTGCCCCTTCCCCCTCCCCAGCCTAGCCCAGCCCCCAACCTGCTGTGGCCGGGGCGTCCCTCCATCAGCCCCAACTCTGCTGCAGCCTGGCCCTGCCGCGGCCGGGCTGGTGCAGATCCAGGTGTGGCTGGAATGGCCCGGCCCGAACCCAGCCGCAGGAGAGCGGCCTGGCCCCAGGTGTGGCTGGAACGGCCCAGCCCAGCCCAGTGATGTCACATATCACCATTAATTCTGCAATGGGTGGGAAAAATTAGAGGGAACACTGGGCACTCACCCTACCTTGCTCCAGGCTGGCTAGCTTGCAGACAGACTGCTGAAGACCCCAGATCGCACATTTCCCTATGGAGCCCTCTAGCCTGGAAGCAGGACCAGGAAACTCCTTAAAACATTTAGTGATAGGTTGTGATTTCGGCTAAAGTTGAGTGGCCCAGCAGGGCAGGAGAGTAGAGGGTTGCATTGTGTCTATTAGTGGGATTACTGCCCCCTGCCCCTCCTGGTCTCTTTGAATGCACCCCCTGGGGTCTCAAGCCATCACCTCTCTTGCAGTTCTCCAATCTTAGACCAGGTCCTTGGCTGCAGTCCCCTGGGCAGGGCTGGATTTAAGGGCAGATGACCCAGGTGACTGTCTGAGGTGCCAGGCTCAAGGTGCTGTTTTTGTTGTCAGCAACAAAAGGGAAAAGAGAATGTTTGAAGTAACCTGTTTCAGGTATTCCGCACATGGATTCATTTTTCACTAACCTCCTAGAATGTTCTGGACCTTTGTAGAAACTCATGGAACCTTCCAGACTTTCTGAGAACTACATTTTCCTCGAAGCTCCTAGAATGTCGTCAGCCATGTGCGGATAGCTTGGAAGATTCTGCTCACGCGAGTGGGGAGTGGGGAGTGCAGCTTTTCGCAGCTCAGGCTCATTAAAACATATCTTCGATCGACGATGGCCAACAAGAGACTACCATCGCTGGCTATTTTATCGCTTGGAAATGCCATTGGCCAGTCTTTGGATCTCGCTGACGCTGTGCTTCAGTTCGCGAGGGCAAAAAGGCGAGAAAAGGGACCTTTTGAACTAAAGGACTGGGGTTAACATTCTAAGGTTGTCACCTACTGTAACACTAATACTGGCCCACCCAATGTTGGTGCACAGTTCAATTCCTTGATGTTAGTACATTTCAGTTATTCTTCAAATTTAAAAGTTTCTATAAGCTTAGAGGAAATTATTTTATTTGATTTGCTTATATATGGCAGGAATAAATGCAGATTTACAGATCCTAGCATGCAAATATATATGATAGGGATAAATCATGCATGCAAATCATGCATCAAAGTCATGAAATAGGCTGCAAATGCAATAAAAAATAAGGTATCCACAAGTTTAAGAAATGGAGGGGGCACCGAAGGCACTCGTCGCCTGGTGCACCATTTGGTCTAGAGCCGACACTGCCCCTGGGATCCACCGGGATGACCTCAGCAGCCCTGAATTAGCTTCAGTGCCCCCTCTAGGAGCAATGACAGAGCAAAAATCAGTAGCCAAACAGCCGAGTCCATAATGCAAAGTATTTCGAACCAAAGCACTTAAGAGAAAATAGATCTTAAACCAATAAACCAGTCTATATGCCTGCCTGCCTCTCCCTACGGCTTGCCATTCTCTGGACCAGGAAAGGGACAACTCCTTCAGACTCCTTCTGCAGAGCTAGGGGGACAAGCTCCTGGCAAATCACCCTTTCCTCTCCTGAGTGGAGCTTTGTAGCTGTTTAGAGCCCTTTGATCTTAGTTCCCAGCATTAGCAGGACAGCAGAGTCATATTAGCCTGGAAGTAGACCATTGTCCCGTAATTGCCCCCCGATGTTTGCGGGGTGGTTGCTTATCTATAACTATTGTGTGGTTTTCCTGTTTGCTCTCCCCACAGCCCGCGCTCAAGCTAGGTCAATGCATTCATACAGGAAAGACTTATAACCCAATGTGCAATAACTTCCCCTCACTGCCCAGTTAGTCCCATACAGTGTTCAGAACACTATTACATCAGTGTTCTTGGATTATTACGCAGCACCTCCACACCCCTCACACCGTGTCATTGAGATCACATGCTGGCCCCACCGGCCCGGTCGAATGCTGACAAATCGGAGGGAGTTTAGTGAACAGCACTGAAAACGGGGAGGAGACTGGCGGGATTGGGTTCTGAGGACAGACTGAAGGCGTCATATACATATGTGTATGTCACCCATGGGTGTGCAATAGGGTTATCATACGTCCGGATTTTCCCGGACATGTCCGGCTTTTTGGTCCTCAAATCCCCATCCGGGAGGAAATTCCAAAAAGCCAGGCATGTCCGGGAAAATAGGGAGGAGTTGTGGGGCTTGGATCCAGGCTGGAGCCACTGTGGCCGGAGCCGGAGCCACTGGGACCGGCGCCACTTGGCCAGGGCCGGGCCGGAGCCGCTCGGCCGGAACCAGGGCCCGAGCTGGGCCGTAGCCGCTGGGACCGGGGCTGGGGGTGCTCGGCCGGCGCCGCTCACCCAGAGCCGGGGCCGGGCAGGAGCCGCTCGGCCGGAACCGGGGCCCGAGCCGGGCCGGAGCCGCTGGGACCAGGGTTGGGAGTGCTCGGCCGCCGGCCGGTGCAGCCTGGCTGGGGCTGGTGCCCCGGGGCCCGAGCTGAGCTGGAGTCGCTGGGGCTGGTGCCGGGGCAGGCCGGAGCTGCTCGGCCGGAACCGGGGCCAGCACCCCAGGGGAGGGGACGGAGTTGGGGCAGAGACTTTGGGGAAGGGGCGGCGTTGGGTGGGGGCGGGGCGGGCGGGGAAAGGGCAGAGATGGGGCGGGGCTGGGGGCGGAGTTGGGGCAGGGCCGGGGCCCCGTGGAGTGTCCTTTTTTTGTTTTTTTAAAATATGGTAACCCTATGTGCAGTGCCCTTGACAGACGTAATGAGTCAAACGAGCCTGCAGTCTAACACGGGTTGATCTAATATAGCAGGGGCTCGATTCTCCCTGTGCTTACCCCAGGGTCAAGCAGGAGTAATTCCGCTGAAGCCACGGCTGTAAAACTGGTGCAAATGAACGGCGGCTCAAGGTCTCTCCCTTCTCTTGCTGATTTCCCTCCTAGCAGAGTAGGTCTCATAGCTTTGGATTTCCAAAGGATTTCCAGCCAATATTTAAACCGAAGGAGCTTAGCAAATGTTAAGTGTGATGTCTAACCTACCTCCCAAATCAAGGCCCGGATCATGACATAGCTGCTCTTAGCCCTTTGCTAGTGCTCCCATGCCAAACTCCACCCCTCTGCTGCCAGGCACTGAACCGATAAATACAGGCTAGCTGGTTAGAATCAACAGAAAATCAACATCCCGAAAGCCAAGCTCCATCATGAATGCCCTGGGCCTAGGGTTTCTCCTTCTTCTGGCACTGACAGGAACCATCAGTAAGTACCCCTTCAAAAGAGATGGGTCCCCCATCACTTTAACCTACTCAAACTGCTACAGTCTCTAAAGTTCCTGGGTTGTTCAGGGCACGAGATAAGTGTGCATGCATGGAAGGACCCAAAGCTAAAGGACTGCTCAGAGTTGTAACGCTATTACAGCCTCTGGGTCTTTGGCTAGCATTGTCCAGGGGAGGACGCCTGCCTTTGTGAAAGCAGCTCGGGTGATCAGACTCAAAAATCTGGAGGAAGACCAGCAGGATTGGTTTGTTTTGCGTGCTGCAGGAAAATTGCTCAAGACTTTTGAGGTAGGGAGATCGTTCCACTGGGTCCAATTCTGCTCCTATGCAAATCTACTGAAGTTCAGGGGAGTTACTCGGAATTTACGCCAGTACAACGGAGAGCAGAATATGGCCCATTTATGACCAGCATCTCCTGGGAGCACCAGCAATCCCAGACCAGAGTGTCTGAACTAAATTGGGATCACACAGAGACACACTCCACGTGGTCCAACGCTAGAAACAAATGGGCCCAAATTCATCCCTGGGGTCACTCCATTGACTAGTGAAGTCGGGGGGAGGGAGGGGTCATACCACTGCTGAAGTTGTCCCTGGTGCTCTCCTCTCTCTTGGCCTAAACAGTGCTTATAAATGCCTAGGGGAAGGCGTCCAAGTGCTCTGATTATAGCAGCACCCTGGGGCTGGGAAAAAATGACAAGTCACCATTCAGCCCCTGGCAAACAGCAGCAGAGAAGGCCATGGGCATTGTGTGCTAATCACTGGGCTTGTACTGGGGTGACCTAGAGTCAGCTGAGGCAGAGAGACACTGATCTAGCCCACCCCCCTTCCATCCTGCACCTCCTGATGCTCACGTTTGCAACAGCAGCTTGCGGAGGAGGGGAAGGCACCAGAGATGCTGCTCCCAGGGAGTTCACGGCATCTCCCCGGGATTTGAGTCTGTCTGTCTATCCCGTCTATTTATGAACCCAAAAGAGTCAGGAAACTCTCCAGCTTGTGAGATCACACCCTTGGTTTTGGAACATTCCAGGCTCGGAAATAGCTTGTCCTGCTCACCTCAGACTGTCCAGAAAACCCTGGCGTAAGATCAACCTGTTCAATGTCAGACAGACTGCTCTAGTTTTGGTGACATCGTGTGCATGTCAAAATCAGGTTTGTAATCTGAGCCAGAGGCTACAGGCCCAAGCCAGGGCCCCAGCTCCTGGAGTCAAAATCTCTGCCTTTTAAAATATCCTTGCGGATGCAGAGAAAAGGTTGAAACTGTGAGCCCAGTGTAACTGGCCCCTGCCTGAGCATGCAGGTAGCCTGAAACAGTAGCTCCAGGAGGTGTGACCTGCCCCATTCGTCTTATTGCTGAAGTCTTCTGCCACCGTCTCAAGAAGGGGCGAGGCCATGGCTTGGGGTGGGGGCCATGGTGGAGGTGCTGGCATGGGGCCATGGCAGACCCACGTGGATTGCTTTAATTCAGGCCTGTTTATAATGGAAGGGTAGATTCAACCTCTTTTGCTGAAAATTGCCCTGTTCTATTCATTCCCTCTAATGCATCTGGCACTGGCCACTGTCAGAGACGGGATACTGAGCTAGATGGACCATTGGTATGACCCAGCATGGGCATTCTTATGCTCTTATGTGGAGGCATGTTACTCCAGTTTAACAGTGTAGACAGGATCTCTTGCCACCATTTAGCTCCTGAAGGAGAAGAGTGCGGATGAAGCTGTAAATGTAAGTGACGGGAAGGCAATGAGCCTTTGGTTACGGGACTGACAATTGAGAGGGTTTATAGTGCATTTTGTCAGTAGATCTCAAAGTACTTTACAAAGGAGGTCAGGCTCATTAGTTCCATTGTGCAGCTGGGGAAACTGAGACACAGAGCACTGACATGACTTGATCAAGGGTACCCAGCAAGTGAGCATGAGCTGGAATGAGAAACAGAGGCCAGGCCTAGGAAAGGTAGGATGATTTGGTGGTTACAGCACTGGACTGGGATTTAGGTGACCTGGGTTTAGTTCCTAGCTCTGCCACAGATCCTCTGTGTGACCTTGGGCAAATCACTTAAGCTCTCAGATCCTCAGTGCCCCAGCTGTAAAATAAGAATAATAAAACTTCCTTCCTTCCACCCTCTGTCTGCCTTGGCTATCTAGACAGGGACTCTTACTGCGTGTTTACTCTGTACAGGCTTGGTACATGGGGCCCTGAACATGGTTGGACCTGCTAGGTTTTACTATAACACAAATAATGGGAACTGATTGGGAATTTTGCAATGTAATGGGTATTCATCAGAAAATGCTGATTAGCTGAAACGGAAATGCTTTGCAGAAAAGGGTCTGTTTCGAACAATTTTTTGACTTGAAAAAAATTTGGAAGAACGTTTGGAAATTGTCGGAGACTTTTGTTCTGACCTCTTCAAAACAACAAGTTCTGGTTTTCCGCTGCAGGGTGACTTTTCATTTCGAAATGTGAGCTATAATAAAAAAAAAAAATTAAAATGGCCAAACCAAACTGTTTAATCTTTTTCAGATCACAACATTTTTCGCAATTTCAACTTTTTGCCCTGATTCAGGACAAGATTTTTTTTTTTCAATTGTCATATATATAATTGGATATAAACTGGCCGTGGGGAAGTTCAGGCTTGAAATTAGACGAAGGTTTTTGACCGTCAGAGGGGTGAAATATTGGAACGGCCTTCCGAGGGAAACGGTGGAGGCGACGGACCTGTCTGGTTTTAAGATTAAGTTAGATAAATTTATGGAGGGAATGGTTTAATGGTAAAACATAGTAGTCAAGGAAAACCAAACAATGGTAGGTAAATCGTATAATGGCTGACAGGGGTCAGGCTGGTGACTCTTGCCTATATGCTCGGGGTCTGACTGATCGCCATTTTTGGGGTCGGGAAGGAATTTTCCTCCAGGGCAGATTGGCCGAGCCTCTGGAGGTTTTTCGCCTTCCTCCGCAGCATGGGGCAGGGATCTCTAGCAGGAGGGTCTCTGCCGATTGAAGTCACCTAAAACAGGATTGGGGACTTCAACAGCAGAGTCCAGGGAAGGGGTAGGGACGGTTTTATGGCCTGCAGCATGCAGGGGGTCAGACCAGATGATCATAATGGTCCCTTCTGACCTTAAAGTCTATGAGTCTATGAGTCATGGGACAAGAAACCCATTTCTCATCCAGCTCTACACATTACAGCCCAGTTCTCTAGCCACTGCACCCCTCTGCCTTAAAACTTGAGGTTAAATCTGTTCAATAAG
The DNA here is from genome assembly GCF_027887155.1 of Malaclemys terrapin pileata. NCBI lineage: Eukaryota > Metazoa > Chordata > Testudines > Emydidae > Malaclemys > Malaclemys terrapin. The sequence goes on from NC_071505.1 coordinate 341,994,622, forward strand.
CCAGCTGTCCTCAGTAAGGGGCTGATCCAAAACCCACTGCAGTCAATGGGTGACTTTCCACTGAGCAGACCCTAAGTGCATCCCAATCACGGGACTTTAAGAGTCCTGTAATATGGCAGGTGCCACCTGAGTGCCTCCTTGTGGCCAATGGTCGCTCTGTGGCACCCTGCCTTTATTTCCCCCCTTCTTCACTGGGAACCAAAGACCTACGTCACTCCCTTGTTCCAGGGACCCACCACCAGACTTAGCTCCACTCATCTGTGGTCCCTCTCCACAGGCACAGCCTGCCCCAATCCCTCCTCTCCTGTCCTCTCACAGACCTATATAGCCTCGGGTGTAGCCCTGCCCCCTTTAACTAGCTCACATGGGCCCACCTGTTCTGAGGCAGGGGCGCTGGCCCTGGCCCTGGTCTACTCAAAGGGACAGGCCCCCATTGGCGTGCATGCCGAGCAGCAGGACAGAAGGGCAGCGCGTTGTCTTATGAATTCACCCCCATCCCGTGGGGTTCCCAGGCAGCACAGCATGGACACAGGCTCTGGGCAACTCCCGCGTGTTCTTTTCAGCTGCTGCTTGCTCCCTGCCCAGGTGCCCAGGAGGTCGCTCCCATGACCACCTTGACCTGCGCGAACCGGAGAGGGTACTGCCGCCGCTTCTGCCTTGCCCACGAGATACACGTAGGCCACTATGGTTGCCCGCGGCGATACAGGTAAGAAGGGGCTGCATGGCCCAGCTTCTTCTGGTGTGGGAGCGGCCCCCTGCTGTGTGAGGAGGAGGAAACACACCGGTCGGAGACTGGAGGGAAGGGATGAATGGTGTTTCACTGCCTGTGCCCGGGGGCACTATTGGCCCAATGGCCTCGGAGCGCACATGTTATAGCCACCATTTTGGCTGGCACACCGGGGATTGAACCAGATACCTCCACAAGAAAAAAGCAGGAAGTGCTCCTGTTTGAGCTAGAGAGCCAGCCTCCCACAGCTGCTGGCTGTAAGCGGTTCATACCCTCTGCAGACCAACAGCCAGCAAGTGTCACAGTTTCAGGGTAACGACACAATTACAAGGTATTCTCCCCCCACCCCCACCCCGCTCCGTGGTCCACTCCAGGAGGGCCCAGTGAGGTCTCAGGCCTCCAGCCATCGCCTGTCTCTGGGCAGGGCCCCTCCTGACTGTGGGGTTTAAGGCTGCACAGCCCCCTGCCCTACTCTGTGATACTCCCAGCAAACCAATCTGCCTAAAGGCCAACATCTGGGCTGTACTGTCTCTCCAAGCTATGACCCATATATGCCAGCAGTTACAAGTTACCAGCCCGCTCTTTCTCAGCAGAGTACATTTATTCTTCAGATAAAAGCATCCCAGAGAAAACATAAAAAACAATCAGTTCCTACATGCTTACTGAACATGCCAGAAGTCACTCAGCAATCTTATGGGGCCCTATAGACCAGTGGCTCCCCAACTTTTCCTGTCGTCCCCCGCACACCAGTAATGGAATCTGTCTGTGCCCCCCCCCCCATTACTGCTCAGCATGGGAGCTTGAGCTAAAGGCGGAGCTTGGGACAGAACTGGGGATGGGGAAGGACCTGGGGCAAGAGGCAGAGCTGACCTGGGGGTGGAGAGGAAATGGGGGCAGAGCTGGTCTGGGGGCAGAGCGGGGGCTGGAGCGGGACTGGGTGGTGCTCCCTCTCTGCCCCCATAGGGACTGGCTCAGGGCCCACTACACCCCCCCCCAAATGTTCCTCCATGCTCCCCTATGGGGCATGCCCCACCGTTTGGGGACCACTGCTACAGACTACAGTTTTTCCAACCCTTCAGCAAGGGTTGGGAGTCCCCGGAGGCCCAAAGACCCTGTCCATTTGCTAAATCCAAAGGAAGGCCCCTGAGTCTGTTTAAACCCACCCCTTAATACCCAAAGATTTTCTTTGTCTCCCAGCCTCCTTCAAATAGGTAAAACCAGGCCCTCTCTTTGTCCCCAGGCGGTCACACTTCAAAGCCAGCATGGGGATTTGCATTACTTGCCCCAGACTGATTCCAGGAACACACAGTGCACATCACCTGTACTGGCACAAAGGGCCATGGATAGTCGACAGCTGACCCAGCTCAATCTAATGGCTTTTTGAGGTTTTCCTGCTCTCAGTGTTAAATACATAATGGTCCCCAATGCTACTGCAGGGGATTGCCATATCCGTCACGGGGGGGCTCAGAAAACACAATCACCAGTGGGCTACATAGGCAAGGCCTGTTCTTTTATTTCCAGGTGCTGTGTGCCAAAGATCTACCTTGTGGAATGGACCAAGCCCAGAAGTGCCAGATCCATATCAACTCCCCCCTAGGTGTGTGTCATGTTTTCCCCCATTCTCTGGTTTGGCTTGTGCCTCAGCCTTCTAGCAAGTGACATCTGATGGTGTAGCTGGGCTATTTTGCCAATCTCAATCAGTCGATTCAGGCCTGATCCAACTCCCATTCAACCTAAGTCTTTCCATTGACTTGAATGGGAGCCGGATCATGCCCAAGAGTTTGATTCTGCCACCCTTACTCCCCAGGGGCAGCCTCATTCACTGCTAAGTACGGGAGTACGGCTGGGCCATACGGGGACTTCAATTTTTAGTCGATTCCTCACTGATTTCAACGAGGACTCAGATCAAGGCCAGATTGTGCTAGGCACTGTACAAACAAACAGTGAAAGACAGTCCCTGCCCCAAAGATCTTATAGTGTTTTGCTTCAAGACCGATGGTACCACAAGGGCCTGTTTTATTAGCACTAGGTTAACAATCGGTTTAGTCAGAGATGGCTCACTGTATATTTTCCACTTTCCTTGCAGAGGTTAAGAGACATGAGACAGAAGAGTCACACTTTGTCCTGATCATTGATCACTCACACAACTTTTAGGAAAAAGATTCATGATGTAGCTTTGGGCTCAGATTCGGATTTGGTATAAATCTGGAGTAACTCCACTGAAGACTTCAGAGGTATTACTCTGCATTTACACAGGGGTGGATGAGATCAGATGCTGCTGGCCCTTTAGACATACACAGAAAACAAATCAGAAAGATGTAGATGTGGCAGAGTGGAAAATACTGTAAAAAAACAAACCAAGACATGGCCGGTAGGAAACCAGTTAGTATCGGGAGAGAAGGGAACCAGGAAGAAGTCTGGGGCCATCATAGAATCATAGAATCATAGAATATCAGAGTTGGAAGGGACCTCAAGAGGTCATCTAGTCCAACCCCCTGCTCAAAGCAGGACCAATTCCCAGCTAAATCATCCCAGCCAGGGCTTTGTCAAGCCGGGCCTTAAAAACCTCCAAGGAAGGAGACTCCACCACCTCCCTAGGTAACGCATTCCAGTGTTTCACCACCCTCCTAGTGAAATAGTTTTTCCTGATATCCAACCTGGACCTCCCCCACTGCAACTTGAGACCATTGCTCCTTGTTCTGTCATCCATCAATGCAGATGGAAAGAGGAGAAGAGTCTGGGTAACGGGTAGATCTGAGTTATCGAAGGACTGGAAAATACTCCCCACAGGAGAATTCTGATTAAATTTGTGGATTTTCCCATTGATTTGAAACACACATTTTACATCTTGCGTTGGCATGTTAAAACATTTCATTTCAATCAAAAATCCCCACGTTTTTCATTTCGATTTTTCTAAATCAATTTGCACTTTTCATTCCACAACACTTTCAAGAGTTCAACTTTTTGTCCCAAATCGGGACAAGCACAAACGGCAAATTTCCCATGGCAGGAGATTCTGTTTTCCAAACAGCTTTTGCCACAACATGGGCTCTGTTCACACAACTAGAACTGAGCCATCAAAAGGCTGAAGGTTGTAGCATCACCAGAACACGTCCCCCGCTTCTGATTCATCGCCATGGACAGTCCAGGATTGTAATCCATTTTGTGTCATTTCATGGGCCTGGGGCATTGATGTGTCTCAGTCCCTCTTGTTCTCTGCCTGTGGCGCACCATAGGCTCCTGATGGCTGTAATGCTTTGGTCTAATTCTGGCTGTTGGGTTTGGACTTGGGGTGTTTAATAGCCTGTGATAGACAGGAGGTCAGACAGATGATCTGGTGATCCCCTCCGGCCTTAAGCTCTACGATAGTTATGGGGCATGGTTAGGTTCTGTCTCCACTAACACCTCTTAAATGGTCTGTAGCAGTTATGGTTAGCTGAAGTGTTGATCCTGCTCTTATTTGCCCCCTAGCACAATGCCCATCAAAGTCAATAGGGGTTGTGAAGGCTTGAGACACAGACTGGGCCAACACATATGTATGGTTTGTTTTGTGTTGGATCCTGGTCTCACATACACTGGTGTATATCGGGGTAACATCACTGACATCCATAGAGCAGGGTAAAACCAGAGTCTGGGCGCACAGAAGCTAGCCCTGCGTGGCTTGTAAAACTGCTTCAGATTGGCACACTAGGGCTTGCTGCCGCGGGCTCCCATAGCAGCAGACTCATTCCCACCGACTCCTGGTGTATTTTGCCTCCCACACATGCACACTCACAGCACCCTTCTTTTGTCTGTTTGCTTGGTTTGCAGCCGGAGTGCTGAAGCGGCACTGAAGCCATCCTCAGCGGAAAGCACGTCTGACCTGGCTTAATGGGGTGGGGCGAGGGGCCGTGCAGAGGGGGGCCGCCGTCTATTCTGCTGAGCTCGGATGATTAGCTATAAACAATATACACCAGCAGCACAGCCAAACTGGGATCGAATTAGCACAGATCTCAAAATAAACAATCAAGCTAAGGGAGGGTGTGTTTGTTTCATTGCTCTCCCAGGAGCATAAGTATGTGGCATGATTTCCAGTTCAGAGGGAAATTAAGCCTGGAAATGAGCTTTCAAAAATCAGCACTGTTTTTGTTTTTGTAGCAACAGAGTTAAAGACGTGGGAACAAACAGTTAGGACGTTAAAGGGAGTTAAGTGGGGACTAGAACTCACAGCCTCCTGCTCTGAAAGCTCAACACCCAACCAATCAAGCTAAAGAAGAACCTGTTAACAACACCGACTGACATAGCTGAACAATTCCGATTCCATGCAGTAGAGGGCAGTAGTGATATACACACACACTACCCAGCTCACTACACTCCTAATACCCTGCACTTAACACCTCCCATCTGAGGAGCTCATGGCAATTTACAAGCTTGAATGAATTCAGTCTCACATCTACCACCCCCAGAGCGCAGCAGGTAAGTAGTAGCAGACTTATTTTACAGATAAAGCAGAGAGGATTAGAAATATCAGGATGCTGGTTTTGCTGGAGAACTCTTTGGAGGTCTGAGATGTGGACTGAGATCTTTCCGAGTCCTTAACTGAAAGGGCAGGGTGCTGAATCTTTAACAAAGAGAACTTTTCTCCTCCATGGATCTCGGGCATTTGAGTTACCTGGTTATTAACAAAACCAAACAGGCTGAATAAAAATCACTGCCTCTCTCACTCTCTTTTATGCCACTAGGTTCTCCAGTTGTCCACAGCAGTTTACCCCACCACAGCTAGGATGGTATGGGGAGTTTGGGGTGGATGGAAACAGAGAAGGCCCAAATGTCTGACGCAGTGTGGGGAGGCAACAGAGGGTCCTGTAGCACCTTTAAGACTAACAGAAGTATTGGGAGCATAAGCTTTCATGGGTAAGAACCTCACTTCTTCAGATATCATACAGTGTGGGGAGGGGGGTCACCAAATTTGTTTGACCCACCTTGATGTACGTACTTAGTCAATCATCTACTGCTGGGTTAGAAGTTGTAAGTTTCAGCCCTTAAATACAGACCTGGGAAGGTCCCGTTTCTGGTAGGCAACATCTGATTTTGTCCCCCGGGTAGCCTGGCTGCACTCCCTGTTCCTTTGCTCTGCCATGTTGGGAACAGGAGACGAGCAGAAGGACTGAGAGACCAGCACGACTGGGGAGAGTTGGTTCGCCCGCCCGGCAGATTTAGCTTGAGACATCTTGCTCCAGCGGCAATCAGCCCAGCCCGTTCTCATTCCAGGCAGCCCAGCCCCCACAGCGAGTCAGCTGAAGAGCCAGAATTAGAGCGCAGGCCTCCTGCCTTCCCATCCCACGCTCTGACCCCAGAACAACTCTGCCTCCGAACGTAGCAGCAGTTAAACAGGACCACCACGGGAGGGAGGCAGGCATCAGCGGAGAGCTTTATTAATACCACTCTTTCGGAGATCAGCGGCGTAACCGCATCGTACATAAGGCCTTTCATTTTAGACAGTTACAGTCTCAAGCGGTATCTTTGCATGATGCAGAAAAGCATTCAGACAGACCCCGGGGCCATCCTTTGAGAGAGTCCAGTTTTTGGCACAAATCAAGGGCGAGCTTTAATAGAACATCTATTAATAGTGCTGCACAGACTGCCCCAGCCTGCAGCTGCTGTGTTCAGTGGGGTTGGGAATGATGGGTTGGTTTCATCTGCTAAGATCCAGCTCAGACTACACCACCCCTCCTCCTCCTTTGCAAGGGAGGGCTCGACCCTGCATTCGCTTGAGCAGGCATTCAAAGCACCAGGGGCCTGACGCCAACGGGGTGTGGGTCAGGCCCTCTTTGTGGAGAAGAATTTAAAATACGGGCTGTGTTCTCACTTTAGGTGCAAAGAGGCTGTGCATTTTATTTGTTAAAGGCGACGAGGAATAAATAAAACCAGCCCAGAGGACACAGACCCACGTAGAGAAAGTTCCTTACTAACGAACCGCGGCCACGTACACATACAGGCGCCAGGGGCTGCCCATGTGCATCAGGACTGGACGCACCAGCGCCAACCACGCGCCCCAGCCACGTCAGCAGAGAGGATTTAACGCCTAGGTAAATAGCTGTGATAGTTGCTGGGCCCAACCACTGGAAGGAGACATGCTTACATCCTCTCAGACAGTCAGCGGTTCGAGTTTCTAAAATGAAAGCACAGTTCAAGGTATACAAATAGCTTTTGTGTGCTGCTTCCCAGCACAGGGACAGACAGTGGCACTGGGACACTTTTTATAGTGAGGGCGCTGACCCCCCCTTACCCATGTCCGCTCCCCACCCCCTAGAGCTGAGGCTGGGAGCAGAGCCGTGGCTCTGGGAGGGGGGACATGGACAGGAGTAAGGGGGTTGAGGCTGGGGCCACAGCTGGGGGTGGGGGCGGAGCCCCAGGCTCAGGGCCAGGAGAGGATCCCGCGTGTGGGGCCGGGAGCAGAGCCACGAGGCACAGGGCTGGCAGCCGGGACCCTGGGCGCAGGGCCAGAAGCAGAGCCCGCGTAAAACCTGGAGGTGCTGCCAAACCCCCCAGCCCCCTAGTTCCTGCACCTATGAGTTGATGTGATTCTAACCAGCTGGGGGCAGTGGTGGACATTAAGCATTTCCATTGGAAGGCCACCCTGACCAAACAGTTGTCCTGACTCCACAGAAATAAAAATTTGATTAAGATGATGTTGGAAAAAAAAATAGTGAACAGAGTTTGAGCATAAAAGTTTCTGGTTATCAGGGAATAACATACAGATTATCGAGGGTGCAAAGTTTGGTTTAAGATCAGGTGGCATGAGGAATACATAATCTGCAATATCCCCGACTGGGGGTAAAAGGTTGATGGGTCAAAGTACAGACATTGAGATATGAGGGTATGAAGTTCATAGAGTGGCTATGTTCAGGTGTGGATTATAATGAGTGGATATGATGATGAGGATGGATTGACCCTCATTTGGTGAGAGTTAATGTTTAGGGAGTTTATGGTTCCAGTTCATATGATCCAAAGGAGAAGGTCACTTGGTCCCTGTCTCGTAGTGGGAGAACGACGTCTCTCTGGCTCATATTACACTCAGCCATTGAGCCAGCACCTGCCCATTACTGATTTAACCAGGCATCTGGGTCAAGCAGACTCTGGGGCCAGATTCAGTGACATTCTCCAGCTGTTTTGGGCTGCTGGAGACATGCAAATTGGCCAGTGGGGAATGAGTGAATCTAGCCCTTTAAATTCTGTAGCCACTCTCCTGTTGAAGCTGTTTCATGGCAAGTGAGCGATCGGTGCCATTACAGAACTGGTGTCAGTTGCTACCAACAGAGAATCGATATAAAAGTAAGAAACAAAAGTCAATTCATCCTCAAGTGGATCTAAAGCGATTTTCACAGGGCAGCAAAGATCCTGGAGGGACTGATTTCAAAAGAATTGGCCTGGTTTTCATCTCGCTTACACCTGGAATTTCCATCAACTTCTAAGAAACTCTGTCATTTACACCAGAGCAACTGAGATCAGAATCAGGCCTGCTAGCTCGCCAAGAAAGAGTTGGGGCTAGACCCTAGAAATGCAGGTAGCTTTACTTGTGTGAGGAGCCCCATTGAAGTCAATGGCACTTACTCATGCAAGTAGCGTTAAGCAGGTGGATAAGTGTTTGCAGGTTCTGCCTCTGTAAGGGCTAGATATGTACTGCTTGGCTAAGTGCCGACTAAGGGGGGGCGGGGGGGAAGGAGAAATAAGGTAACTGTTTATAAATATATTACTTTTATAATACTATATATTTTATAATACTGTTACTTACTGATTTTCCAGTAGTACCAAGAGGCCCTAACTGAGATCAGAGCCCCATTTGTTGTACAGACACATGGTAAGAGACAGGCTGTGCTCCAAGGAGCTGACAGTTTAAACAGACATGACAAAGGGTGGAAGGGGAAACTGAGGCACAGAGAAGCAAAGTGATTTGCCCAAGGTCACCCAGGAGTTCAGCAGCAGAGCCAGGAGCAGAACCCAGGTCCCCCAAGTCTCAAACCAGCACCACAGACACTACACCACAGGGCTTTCTAGAACTATTTTCAGGAGGGAGAGCCAGAGGTTAACCTGGGGTCTCTAGCACATCAGCAACACAGCAGAGATGCTGCACGGCTTGGGGGTGACATGCACAGACATGATGTAGAGTAGCGTCGGCGTCTGCCTCCAAGCTGGTGCCTGCTTGCTCCCCAGGGCAGAAGCGACGCTGTGGTGCTGATTTATGAAGGGAGGGATGTGTATGCTCCTGGAGCAGTTTACAGAGCGAATGAAGAGACAGCTCACTCACCCACACACCAGGTACACCGGGATGTGCCCAAGGAGAGGAAATACTTGAACAACTTCTCCAGCTGACACTGCAAAGAACGCTTTAAGGAAACTGCTCGGATGGTTCCCTGAACTGAGAAATGGCCAAGATGCTAAGCTACAACTCCTGCAAACATGGGATCTTCAGTGATCATGTCCTTAGTATCACCTTTAATAAGACTGCACCAGTGTTCACGCTAACTTTTCCCACCCATGTGCGGAATGAATTTTGTTATGTGCACCAATATGGAGGCACAGCACCTTCATATTGGTGCACATAACAAAATTCATGTGGTGGGGGTGGGGCTGAGGGGTTCAGAGTGTAGAAGGGGGCTCAGGGTTGGGTCAGAGGGTCAGGGGAGGGGGGGTGAAGGCTCCAGCTGGGGGTGCGGCTTCGGGGGTGGGGCCAGGGATGAGGGGTTTGGGGTGCAGGCTGCCCCAGGGCTATGGCGGGGAGAGAGGATTCCCTCCAGCTCTCTCTCCTCACAGCAGCACCTGGGCTGGGAGAAGCGCCTCTCCCCGCTGCGGCAAGTCCAGGCTGAGTTCGGGCCGGGGGAGCGGCGCCCCTCCTTCAGCGGTGGCAGGGCTGGGGGAGGGGCGGCCGTTCCCCAGCCGTGGCAGGTCCCTGCCAGGCCGGTTTTCCAAGTGCCTGTGTGGCGCTCAATAGGCTGCAGCGCAGCTACGCAGCTTACAGGGACCTTAGGACAGCACCCCCAGCAGCACAGCTGTCACAGCGGATTTTAGCTTTGAGGATCCTCAAAGCAGAAGAGCTGGAAGGCGATCTCCTCACACGCATGATTCACCCCGCACTCAAACAGGCAGCCGAACAAGAGCGGCGCTGGCGCCTCCTGTAACACGGCCAGGTCCGAGTAACCGCACGGCCCTTTGTACAGGAGCCAGGGGTGTTCCCACTTCGCCTCATTCAACGGGGACCGGTTGAGGTAGATGCCAAGATTGACCCGCTTGTGTTTACTCATTGGGTGGGAATAAAGCAGCCACGACACGGTGTTTCTGCGGATGGCGTTCAATGGGCAGGTCGTCTCGTAGGCTGGGGCATCTGGCCCTTCCATGCCATCAGCCTCTAGAAGCCCTGCTGTCGGCGTGAAGCTCACCACGCTGCCCTGGCAGCCGTGAGGCGGCTCGCACAGCTTCTTGCATGAGGAGGGGCTCTCGAATGTCAGCCCCTGGTCTGTGCTGAGCGCCGCTGCCCGGCACCGGCAGAGGGTGCGGGCATTGCAGTACAACACGGGGTCACAGGCCTGGCACGCCACCTCGGCCACCTGGCACTCCCCCGTCTTCATGCCCTTAATCAGCTCACCCTTGTGCCAGCGCTGCCCGCCGTCGTCACTGTAAAAGACCAAGGCCCGGGGCAAGGTCCAGCAGGGCAGTGGCAGGCGGCAGCAGCGAGCGGTAATGTGGAAGGTATAAGCCGGGATCACCAGCCGTCCGGAGCTGAGCTGCACCCCGTGCCCCGGCCCCACCGCAAACGTGGCCCAGTCCTTCAAGTCTTCCCCAATCACCTGCTCCGTCAAGTCTGTCAACGAGCTCCAGGTCTGGCCGGCGTCTCCGCTGCAGACGTAGCACAGCCGGGCGGCGTTCTGCCCGGTGCGGATCTGCCATTGCTCTGTGACGTGCTTCCTCACGCAGATGAAGAACAGGAAAACAGTCTGACTCTTCCGCTCGTACACCGGGCAGGGGTTCATCGTGCGGTGACCCGGTAACTCTGCGCTCCTCAAGGGCTCCCTGGGCCCCCACTGCAGCAGGAGAGAGGGGTTGAGAACAGGTAAGTCAGAGGGGTAAGCGAGCGGGGCCCACTCCTCAGTACATCACGATGACCATCCCGTACGGCTGCCTCAGAACTGGATGGGCCATGGAGCTCACACTTCACCCCACCACCAGGGGGAGCTGTTGGGCCCTCAGCACTTCTGAAAACCAAGCAGGTGCCAAAACAGGGATTGAAGAGCCTCATTTTAGGCTCTTGGTTCTGCCGTCCCCTAAGGGAGCATGGGCGGGGCTGCAGCAGCTCCCCTCACGGCTGCGCTGGCTTCTGGTTTAGTTGCTTGGCTCTGCTTTTCCTCCCTACGTGGATCCAGCCAGACACAAGCTGGCTGCAATTAGAGACGAGACACATGCCAATCACGCAGTCGCTCTCTCCATGTTGCAATCCCAGCCAGATCCCCGGCCCGGCCTCCCTCTCCTGAGCTGCTCTCTTGGATGTCTACACTGCATTTGGAGTGAGCCTCCCAGCCCAGGGCAGCAGTAGGGGTGCCAGGAGTCCTGTTTTCGAGTGGAACGCTTGGTCGAAAAGGGACCCTTGCGGCTCCGGTCGGCAGTGCCAACTGGGCCATTAAAAGTCCAGTTGGCGGCGCAGCAGGGGCCCGGGACTAAGGCAGGCTCCCTGCCTGCCCTAGTTCTGTGTGGCTCCTGGAAGCGCCACTGGCACCCGGCATCCCAACCCCCTGCCCCAGCCCGGAGTCCCCTTCCACACCCAAACTCTCTCCTGGAGTCTGCACCCCCTAAGCACCCTGCCCCGAGCCCCCTCCTCCACCCCAAACCCCTCATCCCCGTCCCTACCTCAGAGTCTGCATCCCCCCGCTGGAGTCCTCACCCCTCCTCCAAACCCCAAACACCTGCCCCAGCCCAGAACCCTCTCCTGCACCCCAAACCTCTCATTCCCGGCCCCACCCCAGAGCCTGCACCCCCCTGCCTGAGTCCTCACCAAACCCCAAACCCCTGCCCCAGCCCGGAGCCCTCTTCCACACCCTGAACCCCTCATTTCTGGCCCCACCCAGAGCCCACACCCCCCAGCCCATACCCCACCCTGCACCCCAACCTCCTGCACCAGCTCAGAACCCTCTCCCACACCCCAAACTCCTCATCTCCGGCCCCACCCCAGAGCCAGCACCCCCCTGCCTGAGTCTCACCAAACCCCAAACCCCTGCCCCAGCCCGGAGCCCTCTTCCACACCCTGAACCCCTCATTTCTGGCCCCACCCAGAGCCCACACCCCCCAGCCCATACCCCCTCCCGTACCCCAACCCCCTGCCCCATCCTGAGGGTCAGGGAGAGCGAGCGACGGAATGAGCGGGGATGGAGCGAGTGGGGGCGGGGCCTTGGCGAAGCGGTGTTTGGTTTTGTGCAGTTAGAACAGGGGTTCTCACAACTAATTTTTTGGTGGCCTCAGCCACCAACTCTCACTGGTGGCTGCACTAACACTTTTTCCTAAAATACTTAATTAACGTTAGGAAAAACAATTAAAAACACACTGAGTCACTGTAATTTATATTTGTAGGGATTTTTGACAGACTCGGTAATAAAAAATAAGGCTGCCTCCCCCTTTGGCCCCCCCATCCAGGGCTTAGTGAGTCATGGGGCTTGCTGTGAAAAGTGATATTTGTATATTTGTTAATATCACAGCACACTTTAGCTGCCTGGGAGACTGTGAAAAGTGATGAGTGATATCAACAAACATTCAAGTATCACTTTTCACCAATAGCTAGTAAGTCTGCTGTTGAAAGTGATACTTGCGTGTTTGTTAATATCACTTTTCTCAGCAAGCCCCAGGACCCATTAAGCCCTGGATGGGGGGGGCAAAGGGGAGGCAGCAGGGGCCAAAGGTGATGGTGGGATGGATGGGGGAGGCCAGGAAGGCAGTGGGGTCCGGGGCAAGTAGGTGGATACAGGCCATAGGAGGCAGTAGGGGTCATGGGCAATGGGGGTGAGTGATGATCCCCACTGTCACGTGGCCCGAGCCAGGGGCTGGTGCCTGCTGCCATGCGGCCAGGACTGGGGCTCAGTGCCCACAGCCAGAACCCGGAACAGAACAGGAACTGTGTGGCTGGAGCCAGGGATCGGAGCCCGCTGCCGTGCAGCCAGAGCTGTGGGTCAGCGCCCAGGGCCAGTGCCTGCCGCCGCACAGCCAGAGTTCGGAGCTGGGTGCCAGAGCCCATGGGTGTGTGGCTGGAGCCAGAAATCAGTGCCCGCCGCTGCGTGGCTAGAGCCAGCGCTTGCTGTTGCGCAGCCAGGGGTCAGCATCTGGGGCCAGCTCTTGCCACCGTGTGGCCGGAGCCCGGGAACAGGGCTGTGGGTCGGTGCCTGCTGCCATGCAGCTGTGGCAGGGGATCTGCACCAGGGGCTGGGGCCGCGTGGCTGGAGCCCAGGGCCAACGCCCGACACCGCACGGTGGAACTGGGGGCCAGAGGCCGACTGAAGCCCCACGGCCGGAGAAGGGGGTCAGCATCTGCTGCCGAGCAGCCAGAGCCAGGGGTTGGCGCCCAAAGCCCCGCAGTTGGAGCCGTCTGCTGTGCGGCTGAGGGTCAGTGCCTGTGGCCACTGCATGGCCGGAGCCCGGGACTGGAGCTGGGGGCCAGCGCCTGCTGCCACGCAGCTGGAACCAGGGGCCGGAGGCTGAAGCCCTGCAGCTGGGGGCCAGGGCCGCGTGGCCAGAGCCACGGGGGTCAGTACCCACTGCACCATGGTTGGAGCCAGGTTCTTGAAGTCCCGCCCCTGGTGCCTGCTGCCCAAATCCCCTCCCCACAATGTGGGACAAGAACTCACCTTGCTCCTGCAGTGTTGTGCCCCACCTCTCTCCAGAGGTGCATCCAGAAGCAACAAGGAGGGAGTGGGAGGGGCCGATGCTTTGCTGCCCTTCCCCCCCTCCCCCATCGCCACCCAGGAGGCTGTCGTGGCTGCATGAAAAGCCCCTGGTGGCCGCATTAGAGAAACGCTGGATTAGAAAGTTGGCAACCCTAGTGGGGTAGCCGGGCTCACGCGAGCGGTGTAGACAGCGCTCTGAAGTTGTGGCCGGGGCTGGAGCTCGGGCTCTGAAGTCGGTGGGGGGTGGAGGGGAGGTTGGGGTTGGCTTCAGTCTGAGCCGTAACTTCCAAGTGCTGTCTACACAGCTATCTTCAGAGCAGCAACATTTCTCACTCAGGAGAAGCGTCTCAGCAATGAGATCAGGGCTTGTTTTCATGGAAGTTTGACTTGGACTCTGAATTCCCCGCTCTGCTCAGGCAAAAGCCGGTGTGAATAAAGAAGGCTCGCACCCTGCCCTGGGAGGGAACAGCTTTCAGCATTTGAGAGATCAGCTGGGAGGGGAACAAAGCGCCCAGCGGAGGATCCTCCACCTAGAACGCCCTGCCCCAGCCCAAGACATGGTGGGGTCCTTAGCAGAGACAAACCGATTGTCGGTGTGGGGGTGGTGGTCCAGCACCAATGGGTGGGCACATGCGGTTGGTGCTTAATAAATCATTCATAATCATCTAGCCAGATGGAGAGGGAGAGAAAAAAGGCTCTTCTAGCCACTGGGGCTTCCAGGAATAAAATGGATCCAGGAGCCCCCCGGCGTATCGTTAAGAGCTGACGATGCACTGGGCCCCGTGCAAGACATATCCAGCTGTGAAAAGTCTCTACCCCAGAAAGCTTGTAAGCTAGGCACAGGGGCAAAGACGCAGCAGGGGATTCTGAGAAGGGAGTTAACAGATGGCTGTGGGCAGGGGAGGAGCGTCGATGGGGGTTTGTGGACGTACCCATCCCCCATCATAGTCCTTAGGGGTGCGATCCTGCAAGGTGCTGAGCAGCCTCAACTCCCTCTGGACTTCAGAAGGCAGGTAAAGGCCCCCAGCACCTCATGGGAGCGCTCTGCCCCTCACAGGAGCTAGCCCTGTGCCAGTATCATTAGCTACTGGGGGGTGAATAGCCTGGAGTGCAGGTATCCAGGGAGAGGCAGAACCCCGGGAAGCGCTAATGCTGAGACACTCGGGCAGAGAGCGGGCACTAAGCGAGGGGGGTCTGCAGGGAAACAATGCGCAAGGAATTACCTCGACCGAAGTCCCTGTCTTCCGACCTCGTCTCAGCACCAGGTACTCAGCGTCCTCGTCCCTGGCAGAGGAGCGCTTCTCTGCGAATGCCAGGAGCGTGTCTGTGGGGATATACAGCAGTGCGGGGATCCGATAGGTGACCCCACTCCGTGGATCCTGGTGGAAGAGAGTCACCTTCCCAGAGCTCATCGAAGCCTTGATCATGATGTCTCGACGTACCAGAGACCTCAGCTGGGAGAGAAAAGGGATCAAGGGGGTTAAAACAATACTAGTTACGGAGCTTCTCTCAGCCACAGAGCTGCACCCACCTGCTCAGACAGGAAACATACTGGGCTCCTTCTTCCCCATCTCTGCCATAGACTCACTGCACCAGGCAACCAGGTCAGGGACCAATGCTGCAAGGGGCTCAGCACAGACTTAGCTCCTACTGATTTCAATGAGAGCAGGATCCAGCCCTGATCAGCAGGGGGTGGGGGCCAGGACACTGAGATAGGGCCAAATTCTGCTCAGTTACGCCAGAGGAATTTCTGGCTCTGGGTTTACACCAGCGTCACAGTGATCAGAACCCGGCCCCCACTGTCTCCAAGTGACAAACAGGGGCCTCCCTCCAAGCCCAGACCTTCCCAGCACCAGCCCAGGGCAGCAATTTACCATCAGCCGGTGCCTGTCCTGCTGGAGGGGATCCCCGCAGCACTGACTCCAATGCAGACCGGCTCTGGCCTCTCCCTCCTGGGCCGGCTTTCTGCTCTTTCCTGCGGGGAACGGGACAAACTAGACCAGGGAGCCTAGAAACAGCAAGAGAAGTGAGAGGAGAAGCTCTAACCCTGGCAGGATTCAAGCCCTACTGAGGTGAGCCCAGCCCAGCCCAGCCCAGCCCACTGGTCCGCCCCTCCCCACCCCTGCAGACACAGCTTCGCCCAGGATTCCTGCTAAAGAGACGCGCTACAGCGCCCCACCCCCAAAGCGGCCTCTGCACCGCCCCCAGTCATGGCGTGTCCCCCCAACAGACCTGCCCCCCACCCCCCATTGCACCGAGACCCCCCCGCCCCCATCAGACCTGCCCCCCACCTCCCATTGCACCGAGTCCCCCACCGCCCCCATCAGACCTGCCCCCCACCCCCCATTGCACCGAGTCCCCCCGCCCCCATCAGACCTGCCCCCCACCCCCATCAGACCTGCCCCCCACCTCCCATTGCACCGAGTCCCCCCCGCCCCCATCAGACCTGCCCCCCACCTCCCATTGCACCGAGTCCCCCCCGCCCCATCAGACCTGCCCCCCACCTCCCATTGCACCGAGTCCCCTCCTGCCCCCATCAGACCTGCCCCCACCTCCCATTGCACCGAGTCCCCCCCGCCCCCATCTGACCTGCCCCCACCTCCCATTGCACCGAGTCCCCCCCGCCCCCATCTGACCTGCCCCCCACCTCCCATTGCACCGAGTCCCCCCCCGCCCCCATCTGACCTGCCCCCACCTCCCATTGCACCGAGTCCCCCCCCGCCCCCATCTGACCTGCCCCCACCTCCCATTGCACCGAGTCCCCCCCGCCCCCATCTGACCTGCCCCCACCTCCCATTGCACCGAGTCCCCCCCCGCCCCCATCTGACCTGCCCCCCACCCCCCATTGCACCGAGTCCCCCCGCCCCCATCAGACCTGCCCCCCGCCCCCATCTGACCTGCCCCCACCTCCCATTGCACCGAGTCCCCCCCCGCCCCCATCTGACCTGCCCCCACCTCCCATTGCACCGAGTCCCCCCCCGCCCCCATCTGACCTGCCCCCACCTCCCATTGCACCGAGTCCCCCCCCGCCCCCATCTGACCTGCCCCCCACCTCCCATTGCACCGAGTCCCCCCCCGCCCCCATCTGACCTGCCCCCCACCCCCCATTGCACCGAGTCCCCCCGCCCCCATCAGACCTGCCCCCCACCCCCATCAGACCTGCCCCCCACCTCCCATTGCACCGAGTCCCCCCCGCCCCCATCAGACCTGCCCCCCACCTCCCATTGCACCGAGTCCCCCCCACCCCCATCAGACCTGCCCCCCACCTCCCATTGCACCGAGTCCCCCCGCCCCCATCAGACCTGCCCCCCACCCCCATCAGACCTGCCCCCCACCTCCCATTGCACCGAGTCCCCCCCGCCCCCATCAGACCTGCCCCCCACCTCCCATTGCACCGAGTCCCCCCCGCCCCATCAGACATGCCTGCCACCTCCCATTACACCGAGTCCCCCCCGCCCCCATCAGACCTGCCCCCAACCTCCCATTACACCGAGTCCCCCCCGCCCCCAACAGACCTGCCCCCCACCTCCCATTGCACCGAGTCCCCCCCGCCCCCATCTGACCTGTCCCCCACCTCCCATTGCACCGAGTCCCCCCCGCCCCCATCTGACCTGCCCCCCACCTCCCATTGCATCGAGTCCCCCCCGCCCCCATCTGACCTGCCCCCCACCTCCCATTGCATCGAGTCCCCCCCGCCCCCATCTGACCTGCCCCCCACCTCCCATTGCACCGAGTCCCCCCTGCCCCCCACCTCCCATTGCACCGAGTCCCCCCCGCCCCCATCTGACCTGCCCCCCACCTCCCATTGCATCGAGTCCCCCCCCGCCCCCATCTGACCTGCCCCCCACCTCCCATTGCACCGAGTCCCCCCCGCCCCATCTGACCTGCCCCCCACCTCCCATTGCACCGAGTCCCCCCCGCCCCCATCTGACCTGCCCCCCACCTCCCATTGCACCGAGTCCCCCCCGCCCCCATCTGACCTGCCCCCCACCTCCCATTGCACCGAGTCCCCCCCGCCCCATCTGACCTGCCCCCCACCTCCCATTGCACCGAGTCCCCCCCGCCCCCATCTGACCTGCCCCCCACCTCCCATTGCACCGAGTCCCCCCCGCCCCCATCTGACCTGCCCCCCACCTCCCATTGCACCGAGTCCCCCCCCGCCCCCATCTGACCTGCCCCCACCTCCCATTGCACCGAGTCCCCCCCCGCCCCCATCTGACCTGCCCCCCACCTCCCATTGCACCGAGTCCCCCCCGCCCCCATCTGACCTGCCCCCCACGTCCCATTGCATCGAGTCCCCCCCCCGCCCCCATCTGACCTGCCCCCCACCTCCCATTGCATCGAGTCCCCCCCGCCTCCAACAGACCTGCCCCCCACCTCCTATTGCACCGAGTCCCCCCCGCCCCCATCTGACCTGCCCCCCACGTCCCATTGCATCGAGTCCCCCCCGCCCCCATCTGACCTGCCCCCACCTCCCATTGCACCGAGTCCCCCCCGCCCCCATCTGACCTGCCCCCCACGTCCCATTGCATCGAGTCCCCCCCGCCCCCAACAGACCTGCCCCCCACCTCCCATTGCACCGAGTCCCCCCCGCCCCCATCTGACCTGCCCCCGACCTCCCGGCACCGAGTCCCGCCCGCCCCCATCAGACCTGCCCCCCACCTCCCATTGCACCGAGTCTCCCCCGCCCCCATCTGACCTGCCCCCCATCTCCCATTGCATCGAGTCACCCCCCCGCCCCCATATGACCTGCCCCCCACCTCCCATTGCATCGAGTCCCCCCCGCCTCCAACAGACCTGCCCCCCCACCTCCCATTGCACCGAGTCCCCCCCGCTCCCATCTGACCTGCCCCCCACGTCCCATTGCACCGAGTCCCCCCCGCTCCCATCTGACCTGCCCCCCACTTCCCGGCACCGCAGGGCGCTGGGAGCAGCAGGACCCGCTCCCTGCCTGTCCCCGGCTCCCTCCTCCCGCGGCCGGTGTGCAGCTGAATCGCTTCCCCCGGCACCGGAGGTAAATCCTAAGCTGCCGGGGGAACCGAGCTGCTCTCGCGAACTGCCCAGATCCTGGCTGGTGTAAAGCCCCGTGAACCCCGCAGTCCCAGGGGTGACCCCGGGGGGGCTGAGCCAGTCCCTGGGCTCAGCCCTTCTGACCCAGCGAGCCCCAGCCAGGGTCCCAGGCCAGCAGGGACCATTGTGATCATGGAGTGTGGCCTCCTGCATCGGCCGCTTGCCCTCCCTGTTCGATATTTCCAGCTCTCCCAGTGCTTCACAGCAGGGGGAATCTCCTGGTCCTTCCCGGGGAGATCGATGGGAAAACTGAAGCACGAAGCAGGGCGGTGACCTGCCCCAGGTCTGGCAGTGAGTCAGGGGCAGAGCCCGGGCTAGAACTCAGTCCTGGGGCTTGTGCTCTAACCATTAGGCCAGGCTGTTTCCAATACCAGGTGATGAATTTTCGCTGCAGGCGCTTGGCCTCTCAGCTGCACAGAGAAAGCCCCAGCGCTGCTCATCCCAGACAGGCAGGCTTCCAGCGTGGGAACCTGCCTATCTGGGGCCACCGCTTCTGCGCCCCCCGTTATCCTGTAGCACCTCTCATTTCCACCCCTCAGTCAGTCCCTCCCTGATTTCCCGCATCTGGCAGTCTTGCTTCGCCACCTAGTGGCGCTTCTCAATTTTGAAGTACGTGAAGGAGAGGAAGGTGATCAGAAACAGCCAACGTGGATTCATTTCACCAAGGGCCAGTCATGCCTGACCAACCTGATTGCCTTCTATGATGAGATAACTGGCTCTGTGGATATGGGGAAAGTGGAGGACGTGATATATCTCGACTTGAGCAAAGCTTTTGATACGATCTCCCACAGTATTCTTGCCAGCAAGTTAAAGAAGCATGGATTGGATGAATGGACCATAAGGTGGATTGAAAGCTGGTTGGATCATTGGACTCAACGAGTAGTGATCACCAGCTCGATGTCTAGTTGGCAGCTGGCATCAAGTGGAGTGCCCCAGGGTCAGTTTTCTTCAACATCTTCATTAATGATCTGGATGATGGGATGGATTGCACCCTCAGCAAGTTCGTGGATGACATTAAGCTGGGGGGAGACGAAGATACACCGGAGGGTAGGGATAGGATCCAGAGGGACCTAGACAAATTGGAGGATTGGGCCAAAAGAAATTGGATGAGGTTCAACAAGGACAAGTGCAGAGTCTTGCTGTGATGGGTTCCGTCACAGAGACCCCCTTGGGAATGTCACCTGATGTACTGGAATTACCTTTGAGCCCATTTTCCCTGCCAGCTTGGGACTCCAGAACCCTGCCTTGTTGAGCCAGATATGCTAGCCTGCTGCAACAGAGACCCAGGTCTGGTCCACATCGCCAAAGCCAGGATTTAATCAGGTGACCTGCTGAGCAGTTTTTATCTCCAGCACCCAGACACCCAGTTCCCAATGGGATCCAAACCACAAATAAATCCGTTTTACTACCTACAAAGCTTATACACGGTAAACTCATAAATTGTCCGCCCTCACTGATAGAGAGATATGCACAGCTGTTTGCTCCCCCAGGTATTAATCACTTACTCTGGGTTTACTAACAAAAGTGATTTTATTAAGTATAAAAAGTAGGATTTAAGTGGTTCCAAGTAATAACAGACAGAACAAAGTAAGTTACCAAGCAAAATAAAACAAAACATGCAAGTCTAAGCCTAATACATAAAGAAACTGATTACAAGTAAATCTCTCCCTCAGAGATGTTCCAATAAGCTTCTTTCACAGACTAGACTCCTTCCTAGTCTGGACCCAATCCTTTCCCCTGATACAGTCCTTGTCAGTTCCAACAGACATCTTAAATGGAAAGCCGGGGTGTTCTCATGACTGGAAGCTCCCTTTGTTCTGTTCTACCCCCTTTTATATCTTTGGCACAAGGCAGGAATCCTTTGTCTTTCTCTGGGTTCCCATCCCTTCTTCTAAATGAAAAAGCACTAGGTTTAAGATGGATTCCAGTATCATTTTTATAGGGGGGGTGCTGCACCCCCCCTTACCCATATCCGCTTCCCCCGCCACCACCTAGAGCTGAGGCTGGGAGCAGGGCCGTGGCTCTGGGAGGGGGGACATGGACGGGGTAAGGGGGCTGAGACTGGGGCCACAGCTGGGGGTGGAATCCCAGGCTCAGCGCCAGGAGAGGACCACACATGTGGGGCCAGGAACAGAGCCCCGAGGCACAGGACCGGCAGCCAGGACTCTGGGCGCGGGGCCAGCAGCCGGAATCCCAGGTGTGGGGCCAGAAGTGGAGCCCCGCATAAAACCTGGGGGCACTGCAGCACCCCCCAGACCCCTAGTTCCTGCACCTATGAGTTGATGTGATTCTAACCAGCTGGGGGCAGTGGTGGACATTAAGCATTTCCATTGGAAGAGCATAAGAATTTTGGCACAAGGCCATGGTGCATCCACCCTGACAAAACAGTTGTCGCAACTCCACAGAAATTATTACACTCATTCCGCGGGCTGTAGTTTGCTCCTCCTTGCCCTAGGAAGTCCCAGACCCCAAACCAGAGACACCCGAAAGAGGCTGCTTTCAGAAGCCCAGGCCTCAGGGGGTGAGGATCTTGGGGGGTGGTGTTGCCTCACTTACCCCCCCGGAGGAGATTGCTAGTTGCATTTTAGCTTTGCTTCGGGCTGCTGCTCCAAGGAGTCTCTGCCCTTCTGGAGATCCTCAAAGCAGAAGAGCTGGAAGGCGATCTCCTCACACGCATAATTCACCCCGCACTCAAACAGGCAGCCGAACAAGAGCGGCGCTGGCGCATCCTGTAACACGGCCAGGTCCGAGTAACTACACGGCCCTTTGTACAGGAGCCAGGGGTGTTCCCACTTGGCCTCATTCAGTTGGGACTGGTTGAGGTAGATGCCCAGGTCGACCCGCTCGCATTTATCCATCGGGTGGGAGTAAAGCAGCCATGACATGGTGCTTCTGCGGATGGTGGAGGGGGCGTTTTCATCGTTCAACAGGCAGGTCGTCTCGTAGGCTGGGGCGTCTGGCTCTTCCACGCCATCTGCCTCCAGAAGCCTTGTTGTTGGTGTGAAGCTCACCACACTGCCCTGGCAGCCGTGAGGTGGCTCGCACAGCTGTTCACACGAGGAGGGGCTCTCGAATGTCAGCCCCTGGTCTGTGCTGAGAGCCGCTGCCCGGCACTGGCGGGGGGTCCGGGCATTGCAGTACAACACGGGGTCACAGGCCTGGCACGCCACCTCGGCCACCTGGCACTCCCCTGTCTTCATGCCTTTAATCAGCTCGCCCTTGTGCCAGCGCTGCCCGCCGTCGTCACTGTAAAAGACCAAGGCCCGGGGCAGGGTCCAGCAGGGCAGTGGCAGGCGGCAGCAGCGAGCGGTAATGTGGTAGGTATAAGCCGGGATCACCAGCCGCCCGGAGCTGAGCTGCACCCCGTGCCCCGGCCCCACCGCAAACGTGGCCCAGTCCTTCAAGTCTTCCCCAATCACCTGCTCCGTCAAGTCTGTCAACGAGCTCCAGGTCTGGCCGGCATCTCTGCTTTGGACGTAGCACAGCCGGGCGGCGTTCTGCCCGGTCCAGATTTGCCATTGCTCTGTGACGTGCTTCCTCACGCAGATGAAGAACAGGAAAACAGTCTGACTCTTCCGCTCGTACACCGGGCAGGGGCTCATCGTGCGGTGACCTGGTAACTCTGCGCTCCTCAAGGGCTCACTGGGCCCCCACTGCAGCAGGAGAGAGGGGGCGAGAACAGGTAGGTCAGAGGGGTAAGCCAGCGGGGCCCACTCCTCATTATGATGACCATCCCGTACAGCCGCCTCAGAACCGGATGGGCCATGGAGCTCACACTTCACCCCACCACCAGGGGGAGCTGTTGGGCCCTCAGCACTTCAGAAAACCAAGCAGGTGCCAAAACAGGGATCGAAGAGCCTCATTTTAGGCTCTTGGTTCTGCCTTCCCCTAAGGGAGCACGGGTGGGGCAGCAGCACCTCCCCTGATGGCTGCGCTGGCTTCTGCTTTAGTTGCTTGGCTCTGCTTTTCCTCCCTACGTGGATCCAGCCAGACACAAGCTGGCTGCAATTAGAGACAAGACACATGCCAATCACGCAGTCGCTAGCTCTATGGGAAAGGGACTGTCGCAATCCCAGCCAGATCCCCGGCCCGGCCTCCCTCTCCAGAGCTGCTCTCTCGGACGTCTACACTGCATTTGGAGTGAGCCTCCCAGCCCAGGGCGGCAGTAGGGTTGCCAGGTTTCCTCCCCCATCATAGTCCTTAGGGGTGCGATCCTGCAAGGTGCTGAGCAGCCTCAACTCCCTCTGGACTTCAGAAGGCAGGTAAAGGCCCCCAGCACCTCATGGGAGCGCCCTGCCCCTCATAGGAGCTAGCCCTGTGCCAGTATCATTAGCTACTGGGGGGTGAATAGCCTGGAGTGCAGGTATCCAGGGAGAGGCGGAACCCCGGGAAGCGCTAATGCTGAGACACTCGGGCAGAGAGCGGGCACTAAGCGAGGGGGGTCTGCAGGGAAACAATGCGCAAGGAATTACCTCGACCAAAGTCCCTGTCTTCCGACCTCGTCTCAGCACCAGGTACTCAGCGTCCTCGTCCCTGGCAGAGGAGCGCTTCTCTGCGAATGCCAGGAGTGTGTCTGTGGGGATATACAGCAGTGCAGGGACCCGATAGGTGACCCCACTCCGTGGATCCTGGTGGAAGAGAGTCACCTTCCCAGAGCTCATCGAAGCCTTGATCATGATGTCTTGACGTACCAGAGACCTCAGCTGGGAGAGAAAAGGGATCAAGGGGGTTAAAACAATACTAGTTACGGAGCTTCTCTCAGCCACAGAGCTGCACCCACCTGCTCAGACAGGAAACGTACTGGGCTCCTCAGACAGAACAAGCAATAACCCTGAGCTGTAAAGGTCGGAGTGCATTAGCTGCGTGCTGCAGAGCTCAGCCATACGTGGTTACAGCCCACCTCCAGCTATGCACATCCTTATTTCAGTTTCCTTTTGCTGCTATTTCTTTTGCTCCCAACTCCCCAAAATGGACTTTGTTTCCTTTATACTCTGCCGCTGCTGCCCAGAGTTTCCCCGCACACTTCAAAGGGAGATGGGGCAGTTTAAGCCCCACATTGAGGTTTTGCAGATAACGACGGGAGAAATGCGATCACGACATTTTTAATTAAAGTGTCAGTGAAAAACTTTGGCCTCTCTTTCAAACACCTCCACGAACAACAGCTCGGAGGGAGGGAGTGCAGAGCCAGGAAGGGAAAGAAACAGAAAGAGAAGCCCCCAGGGATCAACCTAGATTAGAAGGACATTTTACCTTTGTTAAAAAAGAACAAATGCTGGCCACAGCGAAACATGGATGAAGGCAGGATGGCCCTGTGGTTAAGCCACAAGTCAGGTGATCTGGCTTCTCTCCCCATCTCTGCCATAGACTCACTACACCAGGCAACCAGGTCAGGGACCAATGCTGCAAAGGGCTCAGCACAGACTTAGCTCCTACTCATTTCAGTGAGAGCAGGATCCAGCCCTGATCAGCAGGGGGTGGGGGCCAGGACACTGAGTTAGGGCCAAATTCTGCTCAGTTACACCAGAGTAATTTCTGGCTCGGGGTTTACACCAGCGTCACAGCGATCAGAACCCGGCCCCCACTGTCTCCAAGTGACAAACAGGGGCCTCCCTCCAAGCCCAGACTTTCCCAGCACCAGCCCAGGGCAGTAATTTACCATCAGCCGGTGCCTGCCCTGCTGGAGGGGATCCCTGCAGCGCTGTCTCCAATGCAGACCAGCTCTGGCCTCTCTCTCCTGGCCCGGCTTTCTGCTCTTTCCAGCGGGAAACGGGACAAACTAAACCAGGGAGCCTAGAAACAGCAAGAAAAGTGAAAGTAGAAGCTCTAACCCTGGCAGGGATTCAAGCCCTACTGAGCCAAGCCCAAGCCCCTCCCTATGCCACTGCTCCGTCCAGGATTCCTGCTAAAGAGACGTGCTACAGCGCCCCACCCCCAAAGCGGCCTCCGCACCGCCCCCAGTCATGGTGAGTCCCCCCAACAGACCTGCCCCCCACCTCCCATTGCACCGAGCCCCCCCGCCCCCATCAGACCTGCCCCCCCCACCTCCCGTTGCACCGAGCCCCTCCACCCCCATCAGACCTGCCCCCCCACCTCCCGTTACACCGAGTTCTCCCGCCCCCATCAGACCTGCCCCCTCCACCTCCCGTTGCACCGAGTTCCTCCCCGCCCCATGTGACCTGCGCCCTCCCCCCCCCCCCCGCTGCTCACCGCACACTCTGCTCCACACTCACGGCTCTGCAGGGCACTGGGAGCAGCAGGACCTGCACACACCCTAATTGGAATCGATATGAGCAATCACTCGAAGAAGAAGAATCGCTTCCCTTGATCTGCTGGCAATGCTCCTGCTAATACAGCCCAATATGCAATGGGGAGTGGCGGGGGCAGGTCTGATGTGAGGGACTCAACGCAATGGGGGGCAGGTCTGATGGGGGCTGAGGGGAACTTGGCTCATGGGGGGAGGGACCAGGAGTCCCCCCGCACCCCCATATTGTACCGAGTCCCTCCCGCCCCCATCAGACCTGCCCCAGCCGCCCCTCAGCACAGACTCTGCTCCTCACTCACGGCTCCACGGAGCTCGGGCACCGCAGGGCGCTGGGAGCAGCAGGACCCGCTCCCTGCCTGTCCCCGGCTCCCTCCTCCCGCGGCCGGTGTGCAGCTGAATCGCTTCCCCCGGCACCGGAGGTAAATCCTAAGCTGCCGGGGGAACCGAGCTGCTCTCGCGAACTGCCCAGATCCTGGCTGGTGTAAAGCCCCGTGAACCCCGCAGTCCCAGGGGTGACCCCGGGGGGGCTGAGCCAGTCCCTGGGCTCAGCCCTTCTGACCCAGCGAGCCCCAGCCAGGGTCCCAGGCCAGCAGGGACCATTGTAATCACGGAGTGTGGCCTCCTGCATCGGCCGCTTGCCCTCCCTGTTCGATATTTCCAGCTCTCCCAGTGCTTCACAGCAGGGGGGGGGGGGGAGATCTCCTGGCCCTTCCCCGGGAGATCGATGGGAAAACTGAAGCACGGAGCAGGGCCGTGACCTGCCCCAGGTCTGGCAGTGAGTCAGGGTCAGAGCCCGGGCTAGAACTCAGTCCGGGGGCTTGTGCTCTAACCATTAGGCCAGGCTGTTTCCAATATCACGTGCTGAATTTTCCCTGCAGGCCTTGGCCTCTCAGACAGAGAAAGCCCCAGCGTCGCTCTCCCCAGAAAGACAGGCTCCCAGCATGGGAACCTGCCTGTCTGGTGCCACCGCTTCTGCCTCCGCCCCACCCTCCCCCGTTATCCTGTAGCACCTCTCATTTCCACCCCTCAGTCAGTCCCTCCCTGATTTCCCGCATCTGGCAGTCTTGCTTCACCACCTAGTGGCGCTTCTCCATTTTAAAGCACTTGGAGGAGAGGAAGGTGATCAGAAACAGCTAAGGTGGATTCATTCACCAAGGGCCAGTCATGCCTGACCAACCTGATTGCCTTCTATGATGAGATAACTGGCTTTGTGGATATGGGGAAAGTGGAGGACGTGATATATCTCGACTTGAGCAAAGCTTTTGATACAGTCTCCCACAGTATTCTTGCCACCAAGTTAAAGAAATAAAAATCTGGCTAGATTGTTGGGCTCAACGGGTAGTGATCAATGGCTTGATGTCTAGTCGGCTGCCGGTATCAAGCGGAGTGCCCCAGCAGGGGTAGGACCTGGGGCCGGTTTTGTTCAACATCTTCATTAATGATCTGGATGATGGGATGAATTGCACCCTCAGGAAGTTCATAGATGACACTAAGCTGGGGGGAGAGGTAGATACGCTGGAGGGTAGGGATAGGGTCCAGAGTGACCTAGACAAATTGGAGGATTGGGCCAAAAGAAATTGGATGAGGTCCAACAAGGACAAGTGCAGAGTCCTGGACTTAGGATGGAAGAATCCCATGCACTGCTACAGGCTGGCGACCGACTGGCTAAGCAGCAGTTCAGCAGAAGAGGACCTGGGGATTACAGTGGACGAGAAGCTGGATATGAGTCAGCAGTGTGCCCTTGTTGCCCAGAAGGCTAACGGCGTATTGAACTGCATTAGTAGGAACATTGCCAGCAGATCGAGGGAAGCGATTATTCTTCGAGTGATTGATTGCTCATATCTACTCCAATTAGGTGTGCGCACACCGCGTGCACAGCCATCGGAAAGCTTTTCCCCTAGCAGCACCCGTCAGGTCAGCTGTGGAGCCCCTTGGAGTGGCGCCTCCATGGCGCTTAATATAATGACCCTGCCAACCCGGTGCCTCTCCAGTTCCTTCTTAGCGCCAGTGACGGTCGTTGGAACTGTGGCGTCTTGCTTTGAAAGTGCTCCACATTTCCCTTGCTTCTGATTAGGACTGTTTGATTTTACAGTTGTTTAGTTAAAAAGAGAACTAGATAAATTCATTAGTGGCTATTAGCCAGGATGGGTAAGGAATGGTGTCCCTAGACTCTGTCGAAGGGTGGAGATGGATGGCAGGAGAGAGATCACTTGATCATTACCTGTTAAGTTCACTCCCTCTGGGACACCTGGCATTGGCCACTATCGGTAGACAGGATACTGGGCTGGATGGACCTTTGGTCTGACCGCCAGGCCGAGGGTGCCCAGTCCAAGGCCTCACGCTCAGTGGTGTCCGAGCCTAGGGTGCCGGAGATAGGAGCCAGTCGCCCCACCTCTAGGGGTGCAGAGGAGTCGGCAGTCGCACCACCTCCTCCAGAACACACCACAGTTCCTGAGCCAGACACTGGAGTGGCTGGCACGGTGCTAGAGGTGGGGCAAGAGGTCACCGAAGACCAAGAAGGTGTGGCAGACCCAGTTCCTCCACTAGCGCCCTCGTCATCCTCCCCGGACGAGGCGATGGCAGGTACCTCTGTCTCAGGACCGCCCCCTATAGATAGCTGTGCCCACCAGGAACTCCTGTGCAGGGTGGCACGGAATATGAACCTGCAGGCTGAGGAGGTGATAGAGCCGAAGGACCCTATGGTGGACATCCTAGCACCAGAAGGACCATCCAAGGTCACTCTACCCCTCATCAGAACTATACAAGCCAATGCAAAGACCATTTGGCAGACCCCAGCCTCCATCCCTCCCACCACTAAGGGTGCGGAGAGGAAGTACTTTTTGCCCTCCAAGGGGTTTGACTACCTGTTCACACACCCACAGCCTTGCTCATTGGTAGTGTCGGCAGTAAAGGAGAGGGAGAGGAGAGGCAGGGTCAGCAAGCCCCAGTGCCTAAAATCTAAGGACGGCAAGCACCTGAATTTATTCAAACACAAAATTTACTCCATGGGGGGCTTGCAACTCCAGGATTGCCTGTTGCTTGGCAATCCTGAGCAGGTACCTTTAACTCCTGGAACTCAATGCTGAAGTTTAGGGAGCGGGAGAAGTTTGGGGCAGTTGTCGAGGAGGGCAATGTTAGGTCAAGGAATAAAATATGGAAAGGCTGCAGGGAACCCCCCCAACAAAAATATAGTCCTTTACTGCAAGCTCCAGTATCTATCACCTGGTTGGTAGCCAAGCTAGCCCTCCTTATGTAACCTCCCTTCCCCTCCCTCTGCTGGAATGAGGCAAGTGGAATCAGGTGTATATAAACCAAACACATTGTGTTTATTTGGGGGAAACTGAGGTACATAAATGGGAATGGGAAAAATGCATAAAACAATAACAGAAACTTATTCTCTCTATCAGTACAGTAACTCAGAACATCTGTGACCTGAAGCCAAGACCCAAACTAGACCCCCGTGGAGTACAAACAGTAAGTAAACATACAATGTCACCCTTCTGATGGTCGCTCAGGACCTCGATCCTTTGGCTCGTACAGAGCCTCTGGAGAGGAACTCTGAGGAGATCCCTCGATGACTCGTCCTTCTCACTGGCTCCAGATGACACAGCAGCAGGCTCACGAGATGACAGCGGCTGTTCACAGGCGAATGACAACGGTGGAAGTTAACTGCTGCAGATGGTAAGTAATAGCTGGAGATGGCACTTGTCCGGAGTTTCAATCACCTGTGGAAGCAAAACCCGCGCGCACCTGCCACTCGGATGGGCAGCCCCGAACTGAGGTCACTGCCGCTCTTCTATAGACTCTATAGCGCGAAACCCCTCAGGGAAACCCCATAGAATCCC
The DNA here is from genome assembly GCF_027887155.1 of Malaclemys terrapin pileata. Classification (NCBI taxonomy): domain Eukaryota; kingdom Metazoa; phylum Chordata; order Testudines; family Emydidae; genus Malaclemys; species Malaclemys terrapin. Next base: position 342,023,425 of record NC_071505.1, read on the forward strand.
CGGGAAAATCCAGTTAATACTGGAACTTGTTTACTACTTGGGCCACTGCTGACCGTTGGAAAGGGCGGGAAAACACTCCAACTGCCCTCCTGATCACATGACCAAGTCCTCCATTTTAGATAACAAAATGGGTTCCTGTGACAGGTTCTCTGCCCCTAGGGTTACCATATCCAGCAAATAAAAAAAGAGGACCCTCCACAGGCCCTGGCCACGCCCACTTCCCCACCCCAGCCCCGCCCCAACTCCACCCCTTCTCCGCCCTAACTCCGCCCCCTCCTCCCTCCCACTCCCAGCCATGAGGAAAGGGCTGCCCCAGCGCTACCGGCTTCACGGTTTGCCGGGCAGCCCCCAGACCCTGCGCCCCCGGCCGGCACTTCCCCAGCGCAGCTGAAGCCCGGGAGGGGAAGCGCCCAGCCGAGGCTTCGGGCAGCCCCCTTGCCTCCGGACCCTGCGCCCCCAGCCGGGCACTTCCCCTCCCGGGCTCCGGCGGCGCAGGGTCCGGAGGCACGGGGGCTGCCCAAAGCCGGTAGCACTCGGGCAACCCGGCTCTTAAACAGAGGCTAAGAAGTTGGCTAGAAAAGGGCAGGGGGGTCCCAGCAGACACAGTCCGATCTGGCCCCAGACAGAACTCGGGTCTCTCCCAGAACCGGGCACTTCTCCAGCTCGGGAAGAAACCCAGTGCAGTGACAGGAGCCGTCACCTCCCTGGCTGGGCTGGGGACTCAGCGGATCGCAATGAGGTAGGAGCATTGGGGTCGCTGGGCGGCGGAGGCATTTCCAGCAAGGGCTCAATCCAGACACCTTCCCACCCCTCTGCGCATTTCTGGGGCTGCCCATCTCCGGCTTTTCTACCTCTGGGGCGGGGTGAATCTGGGGTCAGTGTGCAGCCTGTTGCTGCTCCAGGCTGGTGACTCCCAGGGCTAGAGCAGGTCACTGTTTACACCTCACCCTGCGAGCTCAGCTTGCTGTCACTTTCCGGAGAAGTCCCCGCTCTGGCCAGGTGTCACTCCGGCTTCACTCCACATCAACCGAGGAGCGGTGAGAGAGCCCCGCCCGTCCCCTCTCCCTGTTGTGGTTTTAAACATCCACGTGGGTGTTACCAGACTAGTCACCGGCCTTAACTCCTGCTCCCCTCCGCACAAAGCGGGGGAGGGGGGATTAACTCCGATCCCCGGGGGGCTGGAGCCAAGGGGCAGCCGGGGGGCGGGACGGGCCCAGCCCGGGAGATGCAGAAAGAAAAGCCAGCAGCAGGAGAACGGAGCTATGGAGGAGGAGGCTGCAGGGAGGGGAAACCAGCTGCTTGCAGAAGGGGGCGGGGGGGCTCTTGTGAACGCTCAGCCTGGACTGAGACCACGTCACCCCCCCCCCCCCGCGCCCCTCAGCTCAGGGCACCGGCCCCAGACCAGAGAGCGGGCACAGCTTGGGGGGGGGGGGGTGTCGGTCTGTCTAGCAAGGCGGTGGGAGGTGTCGGGGTGTCTAGCAAGGCGGTGGGAGGTGTCGGGGTGTCTAGCAAGGGGCCAAGGGGTCGGTGTGTCTAGCAAGGCGGGGGGCGGTGCTTGTTCCCAGAAAGAGGACACTGCCGGGTGGGGAGGGGGAGGGAACGGGGGTACAGTTGGGGGGTGCTGGAGGGGGTACCTGCAGTGGGGTACTCACTGGAGGTGGGGGGCAGTGTCGCTCCCTGTCAGAGTGGTGGGGATGATTCTAGCGTTCAGTGGAAACTCATTCAGCCCAGATGGAGTCTCATTTCCCCCTCTCTTTGCAGCCCCCTGCGCCTGAAGGAGAAGCTGCAGGCCCTCCAGTGCCACTTCACCTGGAACTTTGAAATCAGAGACAAGGTAGATGCAACTCACATCCTCCAAACTCTGACTCTCAGGATTGCCCACACTCACAACCAGAACCAACCCGTGCTCCTTGCCATGCAAGCTTATCTCTACCACCTGCAAGGGCAATATGAAGACGCTCTGCAAAGCCTTAGAGAAGCCAAGGCGATTCTGCAAAGAGATCACCCAGATAACTTCCCCCGGCAGGTCCTGGTCATTTACGGAAACTACGCCTGGCTCTATTTTCACTTGGCCCACTATGATTTGGTTGAGCTTTACCTGGATAAGGTTAGAAAGATCTGCAGCTCCCTGAAGAGCCGCTCTCCATATGCAGCTCAGATCACTGAGATACATGCACAGAAAGGCTGGTCTCTTCTGGCAGCAGGCTTACGCAACGGCAGAGAAGCCACAGAGTGTTTCCAAATGGCATTGAGAGAAGACGAAGCAAATGGGGAGTTTCTTGCTGGGTTGGCACTCGCAGCCTTTGCATCATGGACTCACACACGCAAGCCTGTATTTTGGGAAGCAGCCAAAAAGAAGTTGGGTGCCATTATCCGTGAACAGCAGCAAAACTATGAAGCTAAGGTGTATTTAGCCAGGATCCTTAAGAGGGCGGATAGACAGCAAGCAGAAGCCCTCTTAGAAGATGTTGTCCAGAATAGCCTGGACCCTGAGGTCCTGAGAAATGCAGCCATGTTCTTTCAACCAGAATTCATAGAAAAAACAATCTCTATTCTAGAGCGAGCAATATCTCTGAACCCCAATTATCATCTCCTTCACTATGACCTTGGGTATTGCTACAAGATACAACTGAAGGAGGCCAAGTCAGGCAGAGGAGAAATATTGGCAGCAGCTATTGAGGCCTTCAAAGAGGCTGTGCAAAAAGATCCAGTCTCTGTATTTTCAAAGCTGGCTTTAGCTGGAATGTATGGAGAAAATACACCTCACTACCAAGAAGAGATTTATCTCAATCTCATGAGTGAAATGCCCAGCCTCAGCAAGAAGTGTCAGCAGGCCGTCTACCTTCACTGGGGGGATTTCCTCTTCTACAAGCAGAAGTCACTGTGGGAGGCAGCTGAGATGTACAAAGCAGGTTTCGCCATTCCAGACGACTATCTGGAGAGGCTACAACTGAAAAAAAGGTTGGAAGAGGTGGCAGGAGAATTCCAGCAGAGCTCCCAAACCGCTGAGGCAGAGGACATACGTGACTTCATTCAACAGACTGAAACTCCACGGTACTTTCCCCACCTGTGTAACAATGACATTTGTGTTGCAAATGATTCTGGGTCCCCTGAATAGTTCACAGCACGGCACATGCTGCTGTTGCTTCTTATCATTATTATTAGCTACCTGAATTGTGATAGCGCCTAGAAGCCCAGACATGGACCAGGACCCCATTGTGTCTGGCCCCAAAGAGTCTTCAGTCTGCGACAAGAGACAACAGGAGGGAACCAGCAGACAGATGGGGGAGCACAGGCAGACGATACTGGTCAGCAAAATGGACAGTGGTCTCAGCCCACCAGCTACCCAGCCCCTGTCAAGTGTTTTGTAAGCATCACCGCAGAGGAGAGTTTAGCTTCTGATACTGAGCAGCTGTTTCTACCCAGAGGGGACGGTGGGACCATCCTTGTCTCTAAGCAAACCTACCTTCCAGATCTGCTGCCTTCTAACATCCACACAGCAAATAGGTGTGGAGTTTCTTCTAACAGCGTTGAGTTCTTGTATCTGCATAGCTGAGGGCCTGTAGTGTGTCTATATCATGATTCCCATCTTTGCTTTCTGCACCTCTCACTGACAATGACTCACATTTACATGGCACCTTCATCCCCAGCTTGTCAGGGATCTGCTATGTTTTTATTTCATTTACAATAAAAGTAACGGAGAAAACAGAAATAAATCAATTCCACCATCTTGGAACATTCCTTTCCCGCCTAGGTTGCCTAATGAGTTGCACCGGCCCTGATTGTTCCCAGTGGGGGTGGGGTGAGGAAGATTCTCCATTGTTCGCAGTGGACACTGCTAGCACTATTGAAAAGCGGCCATAGAAGCTTAGGCTGCTAACGGGGTATCTTTGAGGTCTGCTGGGCACTCAAATTATTACCATAAAGGACCCTAAGCTCCCAGGTGGGTGAGGTGGACAAAGGGATGGGGCAGAGGCGTGGGTAAAGGCTCCTTACCTGGCATGTTCAAAAGCCCTCCCGGGGTCCTGTGTGCTTCAACCCCTCAGGGACAGGGACCCCATCAGATGCAGGGGAACACGCTCGCCCCAGCGCTGCCGACTGGCCAGGCGCGTCCAAACACCACGGGCCCCTTCGCGCTGCGATGAAGGGATCAGCAGACAGCCAGAGCAGGCTGGGTGCGAGTGATGGGGGGTGGGAACTGGCAGGTTTCCCCTGTCGGGGGGTGCTGGAGGGGACGGGGCGTAGATCCACAGGGAGCTTGGGGAAGGGGCAAAACACAGGAAGGTTCTTATCTGGTTGGGGGCTGCTTCACACGCAGAGCAGGTGCCCTGCTTCCAGCCCCGATCCTTTTCCACAGCAAACCTGGGCAGTCAACAGGTACCTGCCCTGGGGCTGTCCAGGGTTGGGGGCCCCTCCCAGCAGCTGTTTGTGGCTGGATGTATCACCACTGGGAGCCGGGTAGAGACCCACCCCCCGGCTGCTCCGGCTCCAGCGCCGCCCCAAACCCCACCCCGGGGCTGCTGCAGCTCCAGCGCCGCCCCCACCCCCACCCCGGGGCTGCTGCGGCTCCAGCCCCGCCCTCCCCTTAGCTCAGCCCTGCCCTGGGTCAGGCAACTCCAGCTCACACAGGATGGGACCCCGGGCTTCTGACTCCCTCATTGGCCTGCCCGCCCTGTCAATCAGCCTGTCCTGGAGCATTGGCCCCAGGGACTCAGTCTCTGGATGCTGATTTCTCCATGGTCCTTTCCCAGTATTGGGACAGGGCAGCCAAACAACCCCACTCAGTTCCCGTGGGGGGCCAGCAGCCCCCTTACACCGAGACGGCTTCTGGCTGACTTCAGCCCCACTGAGAGTAATGGGAGGTAGCAGCCAAAATGGCTGCGGAAAACGTCACTCATTGGCAGTGTGGCTGGTGAGGGCAGGGCCTAGAGGGCAATGCAGGCCTGAGCTAGGGTTACCATACGTCCGGATTTCCCCAGACATGTCCGGCTTTTTGGTGCTCAAATCCCCATCCGGGGGGAATTTCCAAAGAGCCGGACATGTCCGGGGAAATAGGGAGGCATAAACCAGGGTCTGCCCAGCACGATCCACCGGGTCCACAGCGCAGCCCAGCTGCCCCAGCTACAATGCTCACGTGGGGAACGGGGTGGGGCTCAGGCTTCCCTCGTGGGCGGGGACCCCCCCGACCACTGGGGGACCCTTCCTGTGGCCCCGTTGCCCCGTGCAGCTTGGAACCCGGCGCCACGGGAGCTGTTTCCCATGGGGACAGACAGGCCAGGGAACGAGCTCGGCGGCAGGAAGGAAGCTGCGGCCGGGGCTGCAGGGACCCGCGCTGCCAAGCGTCTGAAGCCTCCAGCAGGCAGAGGCTGCCGGGGGAGCAGGACAGGCGGGGGGCGCAGAGGCTCCAGGGGCAGGGGGGTGCAGAGGCAGCAGGGGGGTGCAGGGGCTGCAGGGTGAGTGGGGAGCAGGGGTCTAAGAGGCTGCAGGGGTGGGGGGGTACAGGGGCTGCAGGGCGAGTGGGGAGCAGGGGTCACAGAGGCTGCAGGGGCAGGGGGGTGCAGGGTGCAGGGGCAGGGCAGGCGGGGGGCGCAGAGGCTGCAGGGGCAGGGGGTGCAGAGGCAGCAGGGCAAGTGGGGAGCAGGGGTCTAAGAGGCTGCAGGGGCGGGGGGATGCAGGGGCTGCAGGGCGAGTGGGGAGCACGGGTCTCAGAGGCTGCAGGGGTGGGGGGTGCAGGGGCAGGGCAGGTGGGGGCTCAGAGGCTGCAGGGCGAGTGGGGAGCAGGGTCACAGAGGCTGCAGGGGCAGGGGGTGCAGAGGCAGCAGGGCGAGTAGGGAGCAGGGGTCTAAGAGGCTGCAGGAGCGGGGAGGTGCAGGGGCTGCAGGGCGAGTGGGGAGCAGGGTGACAGAGGCTGCAGGGGTGGGGGGGTGCAGGGGCAGGGCAGGCGGGGGGCACAGAGGCTGCAGGGGCAGCGGGGTGCAGGGGCTGCAGGGCGAGTGGAGAGCAGGGGTCTCAGAGGCTGCAGGGGTGGGGGGTGCAGGGGCAGGGCAGGTGGGGGCTCAGAGGCTGCAGGGGTAGGGGGGTGCTGAGGCTGCAGGGAGAGTGGGGAGCAGGGGTCACAGAGGCTGCAGGGCGAGTGGGGAGCAGGGTCACAGAGGCTGCAGGGGTGGGGGGGTGCAGGGGCAGGGCAGGCGGGGGGCACAAAGGCTGCAGGGGTAGGGGGGTGACGGGGCTGCAGGGTGAGTGGGGAGCAGGGGTCACACAGGCTGCAGGGGCAGGGGGGTGCAGGGGCAGGGCAGGCGGGGGACGCAGAGGCTGCAGGGTGAGTGGAGAGCAGCGAAGCACTTAGCAACCCCCAACCAAGATCAGAGCGGGAAGGAGGAGGGGGAATGCAGGGTGCTCAGAGGAGGGGGCAGAGGGGCTTTGGGGAAGGGGCGGGGCTGAGGTGGGGCCGGGGGTGGGGAAGGGGTGGAGTTGGGGCAGGGCCAGGCCCCCGTGGAGTGAGCATTTGCTGGTCTTGGTTGGAACTAGTGTCCAACTTCAGGGTTAACAAGTAACAATGCACTTAACATTGGCCTCCAGTTTGTAGGATGTGGTATCTTTTGCTTAAATAGAAAGTATGATACGACAGCCATGTTTGTTTGCATAAACTGTGTTGTGTCTCCAGCATTCTTAACAGCCTCATTAAGTACTTCTGGCAGTGACTGGCTTAGAAGGCTTTCAGCAGGCTTGGTGTTTTGCAGCCTTTTCATGTAGTTTGTCAGCTCTGGCTTTGCTGATCGGTCCAGCAAACCAAGCTCCTCCAGTTTTACCAATTGTAACAGTGGGAAGCTTTCCTTCTTCGTAAGCTTATTTGCAAGAGGTGCACCAGCAGCCATGTTTTGTAACTTCAATAAATGGGACAAGTTTGACCGTCAAACATCAGGAATTGCCTTTAGATTGTGGAGACTTTCTTCAGTAGGTAGCTGTATTTGTGTTTCGGGCTGTTTGGATGTTTTGAACCTGCAGAGGACAGGTTGGTATATTCCTGGTTCTTGGTATGTTCTTCAGCTTGGTTGGGTTGACCCCTGGGAGGGTGATGGGGGAGTTTTTTTGGGGGGTGGGGTGTAGGGAAATTCCTGGTGTGGCTGTAGAGGATGTGGAAACCGCAGGAGGGCATTGATATTTATGCTTCCTAGTGAGAGCAGCTACAGAACTGTGCCGTTTCGACACTGACGGAGTAATGCTGGATTCTACGAGGAAAAGGCATTATCGGTGATGTGACTCCAGGGGACCCAGATTCTCTGAGTTTGGTGCATCCAGCTATCATAGAATCGTAGAAGATCAGGGTTGGAAGAGACCTCAGGAGGTCATCTAGTCCATGAAGCTAAGAAGCTATCTGTTACCATGCCGGGAGTCTGGGTAGCTGAGGTACAACCTATCCTGCCTGGCGAAGGCGGAAGATCAACTCAGCACTTACAACAACTAGTAGAGTGTGTGGGTCAACTAGCTGCACCTGCAGATGCTGCTTCAATTCCCCAGCAACCACAAAGAGGGTGGGGGGGAAAAAGTTTCTTGCTACATATGGTCACAGATGGGCCATTTATTACAATATGAATGCAGGACTAAGAATAATGCCTGGAAGCCATCAGGAAATTAGGGGTGAGGGCTGGGCTTATTGGCCAGACCCTCTGTTATCATGGTGATGGATACGGTGATGGATACGGTGAATCAGAATAGACTAGGAACTAACTGAAGCAGAGCAAAGGCCATTTACTGAAGTAGCATTACCTCCGTTGCTGGCGTTGTATGGGTCACTGTGAATCAGACAGCTGCTGCCTGGTTTAGTGGCTATGGGAGCTGCTGTTTCTCTAGTGACTTGAGAACTTTGAGCAAATATCCCCCTGACCTATCCTCATCTGCTTCCTGTCCACGGAACTGAGGGCCAAGAATTGTCAGTTAAAGGCAAGGCAGATCTCACTGTACATATTGGTGCCTCAGCAGGGGACACCCCTTTGTGGTCACTGATATGGTCCAGTTTGGGAGTAGATTTTTGTAGACTGGAATCCGATGGCGATTCCATGTGCGTAATCAAACATCAGAGTGAGATGAAGATCGTGCTGAATTACACACTAACACCAATGTATCAATTTCATCTTCTGTGACTGATACAACAGTGCCCTTGGAGGATGTGAATATCATTTTGTCCAGTTACAAAGGCATCTTCATTATAGGACTTAGCGCCAAGCTGGGATGGACTCATTTGACAGCACTATATCGATACATCGAGATGTACACCCCATAAACAGAGACCCTCTTGCACAGCTGTGCCAAGACAGTAGAAAACCTGTTACAGGTCAAAAAGAGAGTGATTTGGCCATCTCATGGACATCACCCGTTTTTCTAGTCACAAGGGAAGATAAAGTACACTGCTTTTGTGGGGTTGTTAGACAGCTAAATACTGTTACAAAAAACATACCCCGCCAATCCTACAGATTGATGATGTTCTGGGCCAATTTGGGGGTGCTCAGGAATCCATTACTCTGGATTTGCCCAGTGGATATTGCCAGGTTCTCTTACGGAAGTTCTGCATAAAGATAACCTTCACTATTGGGCTGCGTCATTATAGTTCAGTTCAGCTTTTTGGGAAGACCCAGGGGCCTGCTGCCTCTCAGAGATTAATGACTTAAGCAGATGTTTCTTCTACTTGGATGGTATCATTGTGTACACCATCCAGCTGGATGGAGCATCCGCAATGTCTATGAGCAGCATAGGAGTGTCGACAGTTAGAACCAATGAGGCCACCATCTTCAGGGGAAGTTCTGAGTGGCAGTTGGGCCCAGAGTTTTGCAGGTATTTATATGCCTAACTCCCTGACTGAGTAACGGTCAGAGTAAAGGTTAATCCATACTGGTTAACCACCTGCTCATAGGGAAAAGCAGGAATTTATGCCCCATTTTAGACAAAACCTTAACCTTAACCTTAACTGGAGTCGCCACCAGGCACCTCCATAATACTTTATGTCGCTTATATTCATAGATTCATAGATTCTAGGACTGGAAGGGACCTCGAGAGGTCATCGAGTCCAGTCCCCTGCTCGCATGGCAGGACCAAATACTGTCTAGACCATCTCTGATAGACATTTATCTAACCTACTCTTAAATATCTCCAGAGATGGAGATTCCACAACCTCCTTAGGCAATTTATTCCAGTGTTTAACCACCCTGACAGTTAGGAACTTTTTCCTAATGTCCAACCCTTGCTGCAGTTTAAACCCATTGCTTCTTGTTCTATCCTTAGAGGCTAAGGTGAACAAGTTTTCTCCCTCCTCCTTATGACACCCTTTTAAATACCTGAAAACTGCTATCATGTCCCCTCTCAGTCTTCTCTTTTCCAAACTAAACAAACCCAATTCTTTCAGCCTTCCTTCATAGGTCATGTTCTCAAGACCTTTAATCATTCTTGTTGCTCTTCTCTGGACCCTTTCCAATTTCTCCACATCTTTTTTAAAATGCGGTGCCCAGAAATGGACACAATACTCCAGCTGAGGCCTAACCAGAGCAGAGTAGAGCGGAAGAATGACTTCTCGTGTCTTGCTCACAACACACCTGTTAATACATCCCAGAATCATGTTTGGTTTTTTTGCAACAGCATCTCACTGTTGACTCATATTTAGCTTGTGGTCCACTATAACCCCTAGACCCCTTTCTGCCGTACTCCTTCCTAGACAGTCTCTTCCCATTCTGTATGTGTGAAACTGATTTTTTCTTCCTAAGTGGAGCACTTTGCATTTGTCTTTGTTAAACTTCATCCTGTTTAACTCAGACCATTTCTCCAATTTGTCCAGATCATTTTGAATTATGACCCTGTCCTCCAAAGCAGTTGCAATCCCTCCCAGTTTGGTATCATCCGCAAACTTAATAAGCGTACTTTCTATGCCAATATCTAAGTCGTTGATGAAGATATTGAACAGAGCCGGTCCCAAAACAGACCCCTGCGGTACCCCACTCGTTATGCCTTTCCAGCAGGATTGGGAACCATTAATAACAACTCTCTGAGTACGGTTATCCAGCCAGTTATGCACCCACCTTATAGTAGCCCCATCGAAATTGTATTTCCCTAGTTTATCGATAAGAGCATCATGCGAGACCGTATATGGTTAACAACCCTTGGTCCTTCCTTTATTACCCACCCGTGTTCATGGCAACAATGACATACGTGCTGCGGTGTGACCTCACTATGCTGTGATTTGAACACTGGCAGTTGGCCCTCAGTGTCAGTTGCTTTTACTTGGACAGAAGGAGAGGCTGGGTATTGTGCTGGCTAAAGTCGATTTCAGATCCAAGATCTAATCTATTACCGAGGGGAAAAAGTAAGTGGGCTTTCTTACTCCCCATGGCTGTCGTACCTCTGACCAACAGAGACCCACTTTGCTTAACTTCTGTTTGAAAAGGGTCACCAAATTAAATTCGTTTTTTTGGCCCAGAACCTCAAAGGTATTTAGGCACTTAACTCCCACTGAAATCCATGGGAGTTAGGAGTCTAAATACCTTTGAGAGTCTGGGCCTTTGTTCCATTTTATGTCTCTCTCGCTCTGGCATGACAAGTGCCATCCTAACAGAATCCAGGAGGGAATCCAGCTGTCTGATCAGGGGCTACTTGTGCCCTACCTCTCTCTTACACTCAATTCTTTAGTTCAGCTGTAAAAATTGTGGCAGATAGGGAATAACTCCAGAGTTGATAAGGCTGCATGGTAAGGTTATATTTCATTAACCCAGCAAGGACTTCTGGAGATCACTGAGATCCCTAGAAATACTTGCCCCCTCTGGGAGTCTCTTCCACTGATCCCTCTCTGAGACCCTGTTCTAGGATCTCACACAGGGCCCTTGTCCCTGAAGTGGGGAATGAAAGGAAGTGGGTTCTGTTCCAGGCCTCCATTCATCTGTAGACGAGCTCCATACGCACAGACCCCAGAGGACACAATTAGGGGAGTCGCCCACTAACTTCAGTGGGCTTGGATCAGGCCCAGATATAGGCCCAATAAAAAGATGGCTCCTGCTGTCCCTGCAGCAGAGTGTGGAAAGGAGAGGCTCTTTGCTGTGGCATTATTCCCTCCAGGTGCAGAATGGACAGTAGGGGATTTCCACTTCAGTTCCTGGAGATTTAGGGAAGCTGATCCCCATTCTGTGGCCTCACCCTCACAGCTGGCATGAGAGGCAGCAATTGGGCTCCAGACATGGCCCTTAAAATCTGCCTTCAAGTTGATTCTCCATAATTCTCCATCTTGGATGAAGAATAACATTTCCTTTCCCCACTGTGGCAGATCATTTTGGTTTTGCGCTGCCCATTTCAATGTTTAAAATTTTCCAGGATTAGGAAGGAATGAGGAGATACAGATACATGCTCTTTAATGCTTTTGGGGGTGCAATTCTCCCCCGGGCTGAGGTCAGCAAAAAGTCATGTACCTCTTACATCCCACTAAAATCCAGAGCCTTGGAGAGTGCAATGAAATTTTGCGATGAATGTGAAGAGCTGTAATTTTTCCTGCTATCTCCAGTGGAGCACAAGCAGCGGCGGCTCCAGGCACCAGGGCTCTAAGCACGTACCTGGGGCGGCAAAGCGCGGGGGGTTCCCTGCCGGTCGCTGCGAGGGCGGCAGTCAGGCTGCCTTCGGCGGTGCGCCTGTGGGAGGTCCGCCGGTCCCGTGGATTCGGCGGTAATTCGGCGGCGGGTACGCCGAATCTGCGGGACCGGCGGACCTCCCGCAGGCGCACCGCTGAAGGCAGCCTGCCTGCCAGGCTTGGGGCGGCAAAAAAGCTAGAACCTCCCCTGAGCGCAAGCATGTAGATTAAAATTGAAATCTTTGACAGAGGATTTCAGTAATATTGGAGCACAATGTGATATTTTGAATACAGCTAAACTTTGTGTTGCCCACTAGACTAAGAAGTATATTGTGATATTGATTGATGACCATCAAGCCTGTAATCTTAGCTTTGTGAACTTCTTTCTCCATCTTTGTTCATAGCTCAAGTATTGGAGGAAACCAATGATTGTGAAATTAGTTAAGAGTCCCAACTTCTAAAGCAAGTAAACTTTGGGCTTAAAATGTGTTGGGTTTTATGGGCCAGATCTTCAGCTGCTATAAATCAACAGCTCCATTGACTTGAATGAAGTATTCTGATTTCCAGCAGCTGCGGATCTGACTCAACAAATGTATTATTCAAATGAAACACGTATGCGATGGACAGTGTTCAATGTGGGTTTTTTTAGAAGCACCATAACTGAATTTTGGGTTGGCAAATATTGTGATACATGTATATTTGTTTGGATTTTTAGGTGCTTTATAATTCCACTCTTGGTACCATCATTGTGTCAGGTTAGTTTTGTCGCCTATTTTCTCTTTACAAATATTAACTAAGTAACCTTCCTCATCCCTGGGAGGTACAGAAGAGTCAGTATCATCCCTTTTTGGTATATTGGGAAACTGAGGCACGGGGCGGGGACATGAGTTGCCCAGCATCACACAGTGAGTGAGTGGCAACGCCAGGATGAGAAATCTATTTCTGGTTGCCAGTCCCATACTCAAACCATTAGACCACACTGCTTATCCTTTGCATAGTTTTGAGTATATTTATTGACTTTATTAAAACAACAAAGTTCCAAAAGGAACCCCCAAACCTTTGCTAATATACAATTTGAGTCGAGGATTTATTTCTGTATTTAAAAGAACTAGATTCATTACAGCTGAGCATTTACATGCTAAAAAGGAAGGCAATTCTCAACTGAGGTTCTGGCACCAACCTTTAATCTGGCCCCAGCACTTCTCATTTTGTAGAATCACAGAACTGTGGGGCTGGACGGCTCCTCAAGAAATCATCAAGTCCAGCCCCCTACGCTGAGGCAGGACCAAGCAGGGTGCGATTCCCTGCTTGAGGAGACATCCCTGCGCTAGCTGTCATCAAGCTAGCGTGTTAAATAGCAGCGTGGCTGCGACAGTTCAGGCAGTGGTTTGGGCTAGCCGCCGGAGTACGTACTCATAGGATCCGGGTGGGGTTGTACTCGGGGTGGCTAGCCCCTCTCACCGCTGTCCATGCTATCCTTGCTACAGTGCTATTTTAGCAAGCCAGTGCGAATATGTGTATGCGAGCTGGGTGTCACACCTCCAGCTGCAAGTGTAGAGATACACTTGGTGGGGGGATTGGCAGGGCGTGCAGGGTCCCAGGACCAGATTCTCAGAGGTATTTAAGCTCCTAACTGCCATTGATTTCCATGGACGTTAGGAAACTCCAAACCTTTGAGGATCTGGACCCCAGTTCTCGGGCTCTGCTGTCTGTGGCTCACATTTTTAGCCGGAGGACGACGCACACATTCTCACTAGCTTCAGGCTGGAAATTGTCCCGCAGACAATAAGATCGACTGAAACAAAACTGGCCCCCCTTCCTGACTTGTTGCAGAATGGACGTGCACAGCTTGCCAAGGGAGGAGAAGGAGGAGGACGCGGCTGCTGAGGGCACGTCCATCTTGGGAAGAGAGGAACATTCCAGTGGGAGTCAGTGTGAGCCGGAGCTGACTCGAGAAGATACTCAAGATGGCCCAGCCAAGGTCGTTCCTAAGCAGAGTGGGCCCATCCTAAGGTGTCTAAAGCAAATCTGCCAAAAAGCGAAGAGAGGCCAGATGCCATATCCCCGAACTGTTACTACAGGTATAAGGAAAGGCTAAGGATGCGCTAAGGGGTGGGAATGAAGGGAGGCAAACTCAGTCTCAACCCCCATGTGTTCAAAGATTTGCAGTGATCCCAAAGGCTCTTGGGTTTGTGTTCCACTTAGGGGAAACTGAAGACAAGGCACAGAGAGTGTGTGGGGGGGAAACATGGAAAAAGTGGAGGAGGGGAGAACAAATAGATGTGGCCGCATGGCTTTGCTAGTGGGTGGATGGCGCTCTTCCATGGCTGAATCTGCATGCAGCTCGAGGGCAGCCCTCTGTTCTGCACCGGGGGACAGAGATCACTGCTGGAGCTTGGCAAATAAATAATGAGCTAGCAGTAATCAGTCCCAGGACTAATCATCCCGGAATCTCCCAGAGACTGGAATGACAGGAGACAGTGTTCCTGAATCAGGACCAGTTTGGTAAATGCTGGCTCTCCGTGAGGTCCTTCCATCCCCAGTGTGAACACAATACTTACAAGCCCTGATACAAACACTAGACCCGGGTGACGGTCAGACCCCTGTATTTCTAAGGCTCTAAGGTGATGATGCCCCCAGAGCCTGTATTTCTCTGGGAATCTCTGGCTGCTGGAAGAGGAAGGGCAGTTTCTATTTCTCTCCACACCACACTGCTCTCCCTTCTCTTTCTTACCCTTGTAGTGAAGTCATTGCTTGGAGCAGGCAGAACAATACAACACTAGGGATGACTGACTAGCCCAATACCTGGGTTGGAATGGGAGTCCTATTTCTGGATCCTAGAGCCTGGTTCTCATTACACTAAGGCCTCTTTCCACTGCTCTGGCAGGTACATCTCTCTCAGGAACCATAAGGAGGAATGGGCAGGGAGTAAAATGGGGCCTAGGTGTGGCCACGCCTCTGCACCCAGAAGTGTGCAAAGGAGACACCCACACACACACTCTGGGCCCAGCTGGTGCCTCTCCACAATAGGGCCCTGCTCTTGGAGAGCCCGTAGGCATTACTGTAATCAAAATCTTAAATAACAGCTAGAGACTTACATTGTTTCTAAATGAAAGCTTAGATGCTGCAAAACAAAAAGGCATTCGAAAAAAGAAGCCAATATGCCAGGCCACCGCGGCCCATCCCACGCTGAGCCCTGGTTTAGTCCAGTCTAGTTTTAAATGTCTTTAGCCAATGTTTCTCAAACAGTGGGTCTTGACCCCAGATGATTACACAGAGCAATCAAGGGAGTCAGGAGGCATTGAAAATTGTATTATAACCTAAAGCAAAAATGATCTTGCTCCCCCACTCCCTGCACACCTTTACCCTTCAAGGTCAAATATTCTTGGCCAACCTCTCACAACACATGTGCAGGTGAATTCTGTAGGGCTAACGTTGTTAACAATGACACATTTCTAACTCTTATAGTGAGTGTAAAGCGAAATTCTTTGACTTTGAATAAGTGGCCAACCTGAAAACCACAGACTTAAGCAATGGGGCTTCCACCACTTCCCTTGGGAGGATGTTATCCTGGCTGTTCCACCCATCACGAGCTCCTAGCTGCGCTCCCATGCTGCTGACGGCGGCAAAGCAGGATATGTGAACTGAATCCTAATTGCAAGAGCATCAGCCAGTCCTATTCAGCCAGATTTGGCTGGCTAATGTTCATGCTGTCGGACAAATCTATTATTTGGTTGGCCCTATACAGTACAGCGAGTCCTGGTATTTCTTTGGGTCTGTGCTCATTCATGTCCAATCGGAGAGCACAAGATATTTATTGTGTAATGAATCAATAACATTTATCCAAGAAATAAAGGGGGTAGAGGATGTGACTGGAGTCAGGAGAACTATCTTCTATTCCCAGCATTACCAGTGACCTGCTGTTTGACTGAGCCAGTCACTTCACCTCCCTGTGCCATGTTTTCTCCAGCCATAAAAATGGTGGTAATAATACCGGCCCACCTTTAAAAGCCATTTGGAGATCTTCCACTGAAAAACTCCATAGAAATGCAAAGGAGTCTCATTCTGGGTCTCTCTTATTTTGTTTTTGTTTTTTAAGGAATCCCCAATTTGATTCTGATTTTGATCACACCAATCTCTCTTGCTTTGAGAGTCAGTGGCTTATTTCACCAGCATCACAGTTTCCTTCACTTCTCCCCTGCTCAAGCAGGATATAGATGTCTAGCCCTATTCAAAACAAGCGGTGAGAATCAAACCAATCAAGCCAACAAACAAAAGATAACCCTACCCAGAGCAGAGATATCTTACCCCAAAGAGGGAGATGTGCCAGTGACGCCAAGCTTTCCACTAGGAACTTCGCTATTGCTCATTGATTTTAGCTGGAAGGAGCCCAGATACCACGGTGATGGGCAGCAGTATACAACCCCAAGACAGACAGACCGTGTCCTTTCTTTGGTTTAAATGAACTGTCTTTTGGGCACCAATCAGTCCATGAATGACACCTCAGGGGCGTTCTTTCCCCTTTAACCAGCAATGGTAGTAATTTCTTTCTTTCTGTCATTCCTTCTTTCTTAGTACTCCCAGATATCTTGTGCATGGAGACTATTTGGGAGGCGGATGAAAGTGGTCGTGAGCAGCATGGCTGTGCTATGGAGGGAGCCATGCTCTTGCTGGAATCATGGAGAAACACTGTTGACTACTTCAATAGTAACAAAGAGGTATAAACCTTCTCCATCTAATCTGTAAACTAGTGTCCCCTCAGGCTGTCCGTCCCACCTGACCCAGCCTGGGACATCCCAGAAGGTTTATCACATAGGGTCTGACTTCTCTTCAAACCCTTTGCCTACAGCACTCAACCTTTCTTCTTTCACTTACTCCAGACAATCCAGCCTCTGGATGCTTTTCTCCTATTATACATATTAGGTGCCTTCTCCAGATACATCCCACAAACTCTTTGGTGATCTCATGCCCCGTTTGTCGGTGGTATCCTTGATTTGCAGGGATTTCCCACCAATCTGTGCTAGTTTCAGTAGATTCTTGCCCGGCTACTCCCCTGCCTCACACTATCCGTTGGACTCAAGGACGAGACATTTCCACCCAAGGTCTCCCCTGGGGACTGCTCCTCTCTCAGGGCTGGTCTACACTAGGGGGGGGGATCGATCTAAGATACGCAAAATCAGCTACAAGAATAGCTATGAGAATAGCGTAGCTGAAGTCGACATATCTTAGATCGATTTACCTCGGGTCCTCACAGCGTGGGATCAATGGCCGCGGCTCCCCCGTCGACTCCGCTTCCGCCTCTCGCTCTGGTGGAGTTCCGGAGTCGACAGGGAGCGCGTTCGGGGATCGATTTATCTCGTCTAGACGAGACACGATAAATCGATCCTCGATAGATCGATTACTACCCGCCGATCTGGCAGGTAGTGAAGACGTACCCTTAGACCTTCACTGACAAAACAAATGGGTCCAGCTTTGTCGCTTATACACATGGTATCAAGGCTGAATCCCTACTCTGGCACTTCGAGTGCAGAAGGTGGAGGCTGGCAAGGATTTAAAAAATCAATACTTGCCACTCCAGGCTTGTATTACACTCCCAAGGTTACAGCTTTTTCTCTGACCTTGTCTTGGTAAACGCTGCCACCACCCAAATGCAAAAAAACTCCTTGGACCCAGGAAGGAGCACTTGGGAATTCTTCCCTGTGGGGTATCCTCAAGCCCTTTCAAATCCCGCCCTTTCCCCCCCACCCCCCGGGGAAGAGCTGAGAAAGAAAACAAAGGAAATCTGCTGTTGCCACCAGCTAATTAAACAACATGCACAAACCTCTTAGGACACCAAAAATCCAATTCTGTTCTTAAAAAAGGTAAATTTTGTTAAAAACAAAAAGGAAGAAAGTGCATCTGGAACTTAGGCTTTTTGCTAGATCTTAAAAGAAAACAATTACAAAAATTAAGCATCAAGATAGCTCTCTTGAGGTTCAGCTTCAAGGTTACAAGCAAAACAAAAGTATCTGGGGTTAGCACAGAGGAGATCCACAAGCCAAAATAAAGAAATAAACCTGATCGCGTCTAGTTAAACATTCCCTGGCCAATGATTTTTCTCGGTATGGAAGATGAATTTTCATACCTGGTTCCAGCCTTACACAGAATTGCTGCTCCGTGTCCCGTGTCCAGAGAACAGACACAGACAAAGAGAAGTTTTTTCCCCATTTTAAAAAGTTTTAGCCCTCCCATTGGATCTTTTGGTCAGGTGCCCACTCCTTTTCCTTTAGCTGGGGAACTTTGTTAACCCTTTACAGGTAAAGCAAGCAGAGAACAGCCACCAAGAGGGACTTTTTAGCTAACTGGCTGGCTGGGTGTTCATAAAAGGGAGCCCCCCCCTTCATTTATTACACATGGTCACGCTACATCTGGCTACTTGTCCTACAGAAAACAGGCCCTGTGTGGAGTCCTCCACATGGAGTCCCATTGCTGTTCTGCTTGTTCTCCTTGATCCAACCCTTCTCTGAACAAGTAGCTCACACAGTCAGGTCCTACATAAGCCAACATTCTGCTGGAAGCCATCAGAACCCTTCTTAGACTGTCAATTCTTGGGAGCTGGGCCTGTGTCTTCCTTTGTTTGCAGACAGAGCCCAGTATATTGTAGGTGCTGCCCGGATACATCATCATCCTCAACTCACCACGATTTCTGATCCTGACTATTCATTGCTCTGCAACATTGTTCATTTATCTACCAGGTGTTCCGTGTGGAGGGGTTTTGAATGAAGGTAGAATATTCTACCCGATGATGTTCTCTATCTAAATCCCTTTCACCCTGATATATATTTTTTCTCATTTTGGTTTAGGATTTCATTATGAAAAAAAGTTTCTTAAGACTCTTGTCTGTTCTTAGCAAGAGCATCGACTGGCATAACATGCCTGACTTTTTTATTTACAACTTTGCATCAGACACTGCAGGAGCCATAGTGGTGAGTAAATAATATACACAGGGTCCGTGGTGTTGGTTGGAAAAGATTGATGAACTGTGGAGAATACTTAGCTGCTAAACCCACGCTAGGGTCCATGGAATCTGGAGAGTTGTAAAGAACTTTGTTGTATACACTGAAGCAATTATTTCAGTGTGTAAAATTGAGGTCAGTGCTGATTGACTGGAAATATTAGTGTGAATGGACAGAGAGAGGATGCTAGTTGGTGGGAAGTAGGATATGAGTGGACAGAGATGGATGAGGAAATCAGTGAGTGAATTTGTGGCTGGGTAGAAACGGATGAGATCCCTTTGGACAACAACACTGGCTGAGTAGCTTCATGATCTGGGAGCTCTTCCATCAGAAAGGAAGATCCTGGGTTTTGGCTGGGCTCCTTGTTACTTTTGGAATATCTGATGTTCTTTTAGCTGGGGATTTATTGGAGACTCCGGAGAAGCCTGTGGCTAATTTAGCCTTTTTTGAGGCCTCCAGAGTTAGCTGTGATGCCAGGGCTTTGTATAACCTCCTCAATGAATGTGTGAGGGAGTAGGACTGATGCTGGGAGCACTTGTGTCTCATTTACTATGTTTGCCCCTTTGTGACTTACAGGAGATGATTAAGAAAGAACCCCGGGACTCTCTCTCCACCACCATACGGCTCCAGGCCATGGCCATCATTATCGAACTGAGGTAACATGACTTCTCATTTAACTGCCCAGCCTTCACACCTGGCTTCTCACTCCATGCTCGGTGGGACCAGAGTTGCCAATAGCAGTCCCTCACTTCGTGCCTTTTTCTCTTTAGATGCTGAGGACTCTTTGGGGAGGAGCTGGGGGACTATTGCATGGCTGACTGATGATTTTCTACCCAGTAACATTGTAATCCTCTTTACTCCACATGTGATTCAAAGCCAAGAGTCTCTGCAGACATTTTGAGATGATTTTCTTTCTGGAGGTGTCAGCTGAGTCATTTCCTTCACTCTCTTCTGTAGCGTTTCTGAGCCGGATTTACTATTCGGGTCACCAGTCCCTGCCCTCCTGTGCTTTTCCTGTATTCTGTTAATCTTTGCCAGTGTCTTACTCTTCTACATTGTTACTGTTCACATGATCTTGTTCTCTTGTATAGTCCAAATGTCTCTTAGTCTCACGCTCCTTCAGCATAACCCTCAGTTCATGTCCTCACCATCTGATGCCTCTGTTACGCTTCAGCACCTCAAAGTCCAATCCAGGCTTCTTCCTTTTACCAGCAAAAAGCATGTGGTGAAGGCCATGGGCTCCCACCAGAGAAGGGTCTTGCTGAGAACATTCCTCAAGAGCGTGTTTTCCCTGCCACTTCTAACGACATTGCAGGCGCAAGGAGTAATCAGGGGTACAAGCGCCCAGGACACAAAGGTAACTCAAGAATGGCTTCCTGTTACTTACTTTGGGCCCATATTGGTGATATGTGACTACACTGTCAGCGAAATTTCTCATGGAACGCTATTGTGGAGTTTCAGTTGGGGACTTTAGCCCCGGTGACGTGGCCCTGATCATTCGTCCCATGCATACAGCAAGTAGCTGCCACATTCCCAATTATGAAAATGATCCATCCGTTTTCAATTTACTAGGGAACTACTGGGGATCCCAGTCTGGGTGGTGAAGCTAGAATGAGGCATGTGGAATGAGGAAAACGTACTTAGTGCTTGCCCCAGAAATGGGGCTGGCTATTGTTTGATCACTGACCAGGTATTTCTGGTGTGTGGCACCTCCCACAGCTAGGTCCTCTTGCATGAAGGGGCTGAATAAAGTTGGGGTCCTGCGGCACTCGATACAGCCACATTTTCAGCCTGAACTTTACTTTAGTCCCTACTTTTGACCTGCAATTATTTGCAGTTACACCTTAGCTCACGTGGGCACCTGAAATACCTGATTTCACACCTAAATCCAGTATTTTGGCATCGAAGTGATCAACTTGACGGGTGAAAAGACCAGTAGGAGCAAAGCTGCGCCTTCAAATTGTGGGTGTAAATATGGTGGCAAATCTTTAAACATCTGACCCGTACTGTCAGAGTTGCTAAAGCTTTCAGTGCCTGCACTTTTTAATTCTGAAAAGCGATTAATGGCCCTAAAGTTGAGGGGAGAGAAATTACAGACACTGGACCAAATTCACTACCAAAGTCAATAGAATTTAGAACACTTAATTTGCCTCACATCCCGCATGCTCACATATGCTCTCTCTAACCAAATCATTGGAGTGAATAGTATCTAAGACCCAGAGGAGTAAAGGGCAAAGACACAGGGCCGGCGCAACCCATTAGGCGGTCGCCTAGGGCGCTACAATTTGGGGGGTGACGACCACAGCGGTATTTCGACGGCGGGACCTTCCGCCGCCTCTGTGGGGGGCGGCATTTCGGGGCGGGACCTTCCGCTGCTTAGGGCAGCAGAAAAGCTGGCGGCACTCCTGCAAAGACAAGGTGATATATTTATTAAAGTGATATTTATTTCTAATGTTAAAAAATCTCATTTCAATGTAGGACTTTCTTTTGCTATAACATTTTCCTTACTCTCTGATAAGGGCTTTGCTGCATGTTATCTTCCCAAGGGAGGCATTGATGAATTCATTACATCAGGTTTGGGGGATGATTTGGAAGATGATGTCTTTCTGTTATCAGTTTCCTTTGGTTTATAATGGAAACGAGGCAGGGATATAACGATGCATCTGGCTTTCTGGGTGATTGTCAAGAGCACAGCCTTGAATCACGGCAGGCCAATATCAGTTGAAACATGAGGCTAGATTTCTCGAGGTTCCTGAAGGATTCACTGCCCAGAATAAATCTAAATACGGTTTCTCTTGCGCTCAGGGCACCCACATTATTGAATAAGTGAAGTAGCTAATTATTTAGCAACTATTGTGTACAAGAAGTACGGGCCAGACCCTTCGCTGGTATGAATCCGTGTAGCTTCACGCCCCCTGATGGAGCTATGTCAATATGCACTCATTGAGGATCTGGCCTTATTTGTATAGACCTTGTCTTAGGACAAGGTCTGAACTATAAATTCTATTGGTTTATGACTTGGAAGCCAGAAAGGACCATTAGATCATCTAACCCAGGGGTGGCCAACCTGAGCCTGAGAAGGAGCCAGAATTTACCAATGGACATTGCTGAAGATCCACAGTAATATGTCAGCAGCCCCCCATCAGCTCCCCCACCCCACTCCCAGCGCCTCCCGCCCTCTGGCAGCCCCGCTGATCAGCGCCTCCCCCTCCCTCTCCGCACGTCCCCATCAGCTGTTTGGTGGCGTGCAGGAGGCTCTGGAGGGGAGGAGCGATGGCACGGCAGGCTCAGGGGATGAGGCGGGAAGGGGTGGAGTGGGGGCAGAGCCTGTGGCAGAGCCAGGGGTTGAGCAGTAAGCACCAGTAGCGTAGCTAGGGTGGAAGCGGGGCAGCGGCCGCTCCCCCACCGAGCACAAGTGGCGCCTTTTTCATTTTACTCACCCGGGAGCAGAAAAAAAAAGGTGCCACCTGCTGCGGTGCTTTTACTGACGGGGCAGCGCTCCGGGTCTTGGCGGTACTTCGGCGCGGGACCTTCACTAGCTCCGGGTGTCTTCGGCGGCACTGAAGCTTCATCGCCGAAATGACGCCGAAGACCCGCAGAGCGAGTGACGGTCCCGCCGCCGAGGTGCCGCCGAAGACCCACAGAGCGAGTGAAGGTCCTGCTGCCGAGGTGCCGCCGAAGACCCGCAGAGCGAGTGAAGGTCCCGCAGCCAAGGTGCCGCCGAAGACCCGGAGCGCCGCCCTGTCAGTAAAAGCACTGCAGCGGGTGGCGCTTTTTTTTTTCCACTGCCCCTGTTCCCTCCACCTGGCTACACCCCTGATGAGCACCCCCGGGCACAATGGAACGTTGGCACCTGTAGCTCCAGTCCCGGAGTCGGTGCCTATACAAGGAGCCGCATATTAACTTCTGAAGAGCCACATATGGCTCCGGAGCCACAGGTTGGCCACCCCTGATCTAGCCTGATTTCTTGTATAATACAGGCCAAAGAATTTCACCCTGTGATTCTTGCCTCACGCCCATAAGATAAATTATTTGTATAATCCACAGCTTTGTGGCGCTGAGCATAACGGTTCCCCCTCCTTTCAGGACCTCTTCATTGGAACATTGCAGACCCTCCACGAGCTGCTCCAGAGTCTGATTTTAGAAAATCCAGTTCCGGCTGAGCTAGAGATGATCTTGCAGGTAAACAGGATCTGGAGATGCCGGTTGGAGGATGGTAAGGTAGGGAAGAGGAACAGGAAAATCTTGTTAAGAGCTTGTGAGGGAAAGGAGAGTTAAGGAAAGAACGGAGTGCCCCATCTCCACAGGGTTCTCCTATTAGGGCATATGTGACAAGGTTCATGTAGCACGGGGGAGTCTTCTATTTCCATCTGTGAGGTCTGACAATCTCCTCCATTGTTATTTTTAACCTCTCTTGTTTTTCCTGCAGCTCATGGACTCCTGGATGCAGTCCAGGAAAGATTGCTTGCGGGGGAGGGCTATATGGAGCAGCATACTGCTCCTAGACTTCGTGGCCACAGAAGTCAAACTGGATGTGAGTAACTCTTGACTTCTAGTGACCTGATTGCAAACTAGACCTACAGGGCACTCTCCCACGCCAGAGAAACTTCCTGCTTAGAAGTATGTTGATAGGCCCCACAGTGCAATGCTCCCTAATAGGCGGAGGAAAAACCGATCTCCTTGCTCGTCCATCATCCTGACTGAGATGGGTTGGCGTCTGATACACTTGGAAAATAAATCCAGTGCCCTGGAGGAATAGGCCACCTCTTTCCAATGCAGGAAAGGCAGCTAACAAGGGGCACAGGAAGAACGGGTTTTTCTATGGTTGGATCTAATGAATTTCAGAGAAAAGAGATTTCAAAATCCTAGAGACTGAAGACATTTCATCCCCAGCTGGTTCCCTGTTTGCCTCCATTCCTCATCCTAGTACCATGGGATACTTTCCTCTTGTGGAGCTGCAGGAAGAGGCCTCTCCATTCCAGCCCACCTCAGCCGTTACAGATCATTACGATCCTGATCTTGCTCCCACTGACGTCTGTGGCAAAACTCCAGTGGACGTCTGTGGTGCGGGATCGAGCCCTATATTCTTCTTCTGGCTCCCAAGCCTCTTCTGAAGAGGGAGAGCTGAGGATCACGCCCCATTATGGAAAGGGACTGTGTGGATATAGACTCCTTGCCTAGGAGACACAGCCCGCTTTACCTGCAGTGGTAATGGATTCCTCCTCTCCTCTTTTGTACAATTAGGAAGCGTCTCCATTCACCAGGCTCGGACACCTGGTTGCAGTGCTGGGGATCCACTGTGGGGATCCCGTCAAGGCGATCCGCTCAAAGGCAGCAGAGGCTGTTGGTTACCTCGTCTCTATTGCGTGGCGCCAAAAGAGTAAGAGAAGCACTGTTGAGCATCTGAATCCCACTCCTGGGAGCTAAATGCTAGAGACTTTCCTCAGGCAAAGCTCCCGTTCAGGATAGTGCCTGAGGAAGAAGTAGAGCATCTGGCTCGGTATTTGTTCCTTTGAACAGAGTGCTGGTTTTTTTGTGGCTCTAGAAACAAGCGTCTGAGGCTTGGTCTACACTACCCCCCCTAATTCGAACTAAGGTACGCAACTTCAGCTACGTGAATAACGTAGCTGAAGTCGAAGTACCTTAGTTCGAACTTACCTTGGTCCACACGCGGCAGGCAGGCTCCCCCGTCGACTCCGCGGTACTCCTCTCGCCGAGCTGGAGTACCGCAGTCGACGGCAAGCACTTCCGGGTTCGACTTATCGCGTCCAGACTAGACGCGATAAGTCGAACCCAGAACTTCGATTTCCAGCCGTCGAACTAGCTGGTAAGTGTAGCCAAGGCCTCATAGTCATCCCGTAATTCTAGCCCTGACTTTCAAAGAAAGGAAAGGGGAGGGGGGGAATACAGAGAAAGGCAACACATGTTACCGCAAACTGAGACTGGTAGAGCTCATTCCGTCAGTGGGAATAGGAAGGGTCAGTGGGACACGATGATAGGGGATTAAACGCCATCAGACCAATTAGATCAGTTCGAGATGCCTGTACCCTGAACGCCCCAGAACTTTGATGGCTGTTGGAAATCTGGATCCAAATCTGGGGCTCGATTCATGACTGTGTTAATCCACTTCTATGCCACTGAAGTGTTTTGGCTAGATTCCAGTCACCACTTGATAGAGCCACTTTACTCTGGGGGTCAAGGCCCTGATCCAGCACAACATTTACGCACATCTGTAACTTTCATCAGGCGAGTAGTCCCACGGAAGTCCCTGGGATTATTCATCTGCTTAGAATAATGTACGTGCTTAAATCCTTTCCTGGATCAGGGCCAAACAAAGGGCTTTGTCCAGTAAAGAGGGATGAGAGCAGAAGCCAGGAAGCAGAATGGAAAGTTAAGAGTGTTATTAACATGTATTTCAGTTGCACAGTTGGACAGAAACAATGTGGAATGGACTGAAGAGAGGAACAAGGAATTTCTGGCTGCTTGGAGCCCCACTGTGGTTTGCAACAGCCCCTCCAAGGTCGCAGAGGTAATCACATCCTGGCACTAATGACCATTCTACATTGGTGTCAGTACAATACGGTATCGCACAGCTCCAAACTACTTCCTGTCCCTGGATTGCCCATCTCTGTTGTGTATGGCTTACCCAAGAATTACAGCTCCTGCCCTTACTCATGGCTAGAAATGACATGCTCAGAAAGAAACAAGATGGGTGAGGTCTAATTTTTTTATTGGATCAACTTCTGTGGGTGAAAGAGACAAACTTTGGAGCCATACAGAGCTCTTCTTCAGACAGAGACAGACGAGCTCTGTGTAGCTCAAAAGCTGGTCTCTCTCACTACCAGAAGTTGGTTCAATAAAAGATAGAACCTCACCCACCTTGTGTCTCTAATATCCTGGGACCGACACGGCTACAACAGTGAAGACAACAAATGCTCATAAAGAGTGATCTACTCTCTAGCAAGTGGTTCTCAACCTTTCCAGACTATTGTACCTCTTTCAGGAGACACTGATTTCAGTCCCAGGTGGCGGGGTTCGGGCTTCAGCTTGAGCCCCGGGCGGTGGTAAGGTGGCCGGGTGCCCGGTTTTCGACCAGAAAATCTGGTTGAAAAGGGGATCTGATAGTGTCCGGTCAGATCTACTGACGGACACCCAAAGTCCAGTTACTGGGGTGAGGGAGGTGGGGAGGTGCCAGGTTATCACCCGCTCCAGCCCCTACTCAACTGGGGCCGCCACCTATCCACATCATGCGGCTGCAGCTCCCAGCAGGCAAATTGCTCCTGACCTGGGCGGGGAAGAGGGGAAGAGCAGTGAGCAACAGTGGAAGGGGAGAAGAGGACCAAATGGGGGGCAGGGCCTCGGGGGGAAGAGGCAGGGCAGAAGAGGTCCAGCACTCCTGCATGAGTGTCCGGTTTTTAAATATTACAAAGTTGGCAAACCTAGGCATTGGGCTTGGCTTGGGTTTCAGCTTCTGCATGTATCTTAGATTTGCGGGGGCCCTGCTTGCCACCCCCAAGGGCGACCCTAAACTTGTGACCCCCCTAAACCCATCCCATGACCCCCCTGGGGGTTGCCACCCCCAGATTGAGAAACACTGATATAGTAGATAGAGCAGTATAAACAAGTCATTGTCTGTATGAAATGTTAGTTTGGACTAACTTTGCTAGTGCTTTTTATGGAGCCTGTTGTAAAACTAAGCAAATATCTAGATGAGTTGATGTACCCCCTGTATCCCCAGGGACGGCAAGTTATATGGGCCCATGGTGCCCGGGCTTGAGAAAATTCAGGGCCCAGGGGACCGGCTCCACCAATGTTCGGGGCCGGGTCTCTCTCCCAGCCCCACCTGCCGCCCCCACGCACCTCCCCCGGCCCCGGCTGCCACCCCCGCGCGCCTCCCCCAAGCGCCCCCTGCAGCTCCGCACTGTGCTCCCTCGCCAGCTGCTGCCGCAGCCGGCTACAAGGAAGCGGCGCCGGGGGAGGCTGAGGCGGCTGCTGGGCCTGCGGAGGGAGGAGGGGAGGAGCGCATGGCAGCCCTCCCCCCCGCCCCCCGGCAGGAGACTCCGAGTCGACTCGGGGGAGGGGAGGGGGAGGCTTATCCTGGCTGGACCTCCTGAGCAGCAGCCTGGGGGGGCTTGGATGAGTGTCGTGTTGGGGGTCGGTGAGGAGGCCCCCCCCCTTCCTCTCCCCCAGAGCTCGCTGCCGCCAGCAGGGAGAGGGCTGGGGGGAGTCCTCCTCTCTGGCCCCCTGCCCCAGCCCAGGGTCAGCCTGCCTGCTGCACCCCAAACTGCTCATCCTTGGACCAGCCGCACGCCCCCTCCCACAGCCAAACCCTCTATCCCAGCCCAGAGCCTGCACCCAGCACCCAAACTCCATCTCAGAGCCTGCACCCCTCCTGCACCCAAACTTCCTCCCAGAGCCTGCACCCCAAACCCCCTCCTGCACCCAAACTTCCTCCCAGAGCCCGCAGCCCCTCCTGCACCCCAGTCCCCTGCCTCAACCCAGAGCCTGCACCCAAACTCCATCTCAGAGCCTGCACCCCTCCCGCACCCAAACTTCCTCCCAGAGCCCGCACTCAAACTTCCTCCCAGAGCCTGCACCCCAAACCCCCTCCGGCACCCAGACTCCCTCCCAGAGTCTGCACCCCAAACTCCCTCCCGCACCCAGACTCCCTCCCAGAGCCTGCACTCAAACTTCCTCCCAGAGCCTGCACCCCAAACCCCTCCCGCACCCAGACTCCCCCCCAGAGCCCGCAGCCCCTCCTGCACCCCAGTCCCCTGCCTCAACCCAGAGCCTGCACCCCTCCCGCACCCAAACTTCCTCCCAGAGCCCGCACTCAAACTTCCTCCCAGAGCCTGCACCCCAAACCCCCTCCCGCACCCAGACTCCCTCCCGGAGCCGACACTCAAACTTCCTCCCAGAGCCTGCACCCCAAACCCCCTCCCGCACCCAGACTCCCTCCCAGAGCCTGCACTCAAACTTCCTCCCAGAGCCTGCACCCCAAACCCCCTCCCACACCCAGACTCCCTCCCAGAGCCTGAGGCAGGTGTAGGGGGAGGCGGGACTTGGACCCATTCTGGGCAATGCCAAAAATTATACAAACCTGCCGCCTCTGTGTGTACCCCCAGGGGTATGTGTATCCCTGATTGAGAACCACTGCTCTAGCAGATGGGTTCCCAACCTGGGGGGCACAGCCACCCTGCCCTTTCCTTATTGCCAAATGGGACAGGGTCTTGGCTAGTTTGGAAGGGGACTCTGGGAGGGTCCTAGTATAGGAAAGGGAGTGTCCCTATGGGGAAGGTTGAATGCCTACTGCTCTAGTACTTTGGATTGTTAGAAGCTGTCACAACGAGGTCTATACTATATAGGCTTGATCCAAAACCTATTGAAGACAATGGAAGTCTTTCCATTGATTTCAATGGTCTTTGGGTCAGGCTGCAAGCCAGGAAGTATGGTGATGGTGTCGTAATCAGGACTTGGGTGCTGTATTTATGCTGGGATGTGTTGTAGGAGGGTATCACATACAGTCACAGTCAAAGACCGAGTACTGTAACAGTCATTACTAATATTACTACATGGATCCCGCAACTGCTGATCTTTTAATGGTGACCCTTGCACCTCGGATGCCTGAGAAGTAGGTGTCTGACACCACTAAATGCACATCCTGACGTGCACGGCAGCACTCCTAGGTTGGCCACTGTAATGGTTTAAGTAGCCCTCTTGCCTCACTGTGAGTGATATGGTTTCGCAGCAGAAGCCTCATCAGCCACTGGGGCCCTGTAATAGAAAGGAGTAAAACAGAGCCCCTGAGAAGCTGGAGAGGACCTGCAACCCCCAGACAGGGCTTTCTCTGGGCTCCAGTAGTTATCAGCCCCCCGTGGAATCAGGACAGGCCTTTTGTAAATTACACTTTTCCCTGTATGCTTCAGCTCTTTGGAGTCTATTTCAACCCAAGAGAGAGGACAGATTTCATTCTGACTGTTATGGATGGCCTGACGAATCACTGCAACAATAACTGCCAGCCAACTGCAGAGGGATTGCTGTCTGCCGTGGTGATCAGCGGTGGGACTAAGGTGGAGAAGGTATGGGGCGCTGCTGCTGAGATGGACGGAAACTAGAATTCCCAGTGCTGGGAACAGTCATACGTTCAGAGAGTTTAAGGCCAGAAGGAACCATCAGATCTTCTAGTCTGATTCCTGTATATTGGAAAACATAATCCCAACTATACATACAAACGGAGGGGGTCTAAATCAGCTGTTACCACTCAAGGGTGGAGTCATCATGGACAATTCTCTGAAAACATCCACTCAGTGTGCAATGGCAGTCAAAAAGGCTATCAGAATGTTAGGAAGCATTAGGAAAGGGATAGATAATAAGACAGAAAATATCATATTGCTTCTGTATAAATCCATGGGATGCCCACACCTATAAATTCATGAATGGTGTGGAGAAAGTAAATAGGGAAGTTTTATTTATCCTTTCACACACACACACAGACACAGACACAGACACACACACACACACAAACCTGGGTTAATACAAACCTAAGGAAATATTTCTTCACACAACACAACTCGTAACTCATTGCCAGGGGATGTCGTGAAGGCCAAAAGTATAACCAGGTTCAAAAAAGAATTAGAGAAGTTCCTGGAGGACAGGTCCATCAGTGGCTATTAGCCAAGGTGGTCAGGGGTGCAACACCTTGCACAGGGTGTCCCTACGCCTTCTTATTGAAACTGGGACTGGGTGACAGGGGATGGATCACTCGATAAATTGCCCTGTTCTGTTCATTTCTTCTGAAGCATCTGGCACCAGCAGAAGATGGATACTGGGCTAGATGGACAATTGGTCTGACCCAGTATGGCCATTCTTATGTTACCCCTGTATTGTGCCTAGATAGGACTCATCTCCTTTGAGCCATTGATATGTGGTCTTTGCGACAATGCACCTTGTAAGGCTCTGAAATGAGCCCTGCCAATAATATAGGAAATTGTGACTTTTAGGCAAAACCTAGAGGCTAACTCTGATTCTCCAGGGATGCTGAGGTTCCCTCTTGCCCCAGCTGCAGGATGGGATGAGAGTCTTGTCCCGTCTCATCTGGTTCCCTCTCTCTCAGGCAGCAGACCTTGTGGCTGGGGTTTACAGCCGGTTGGATTCAGTCCAGCAGCCCAGCTCCAGGACCCTGATGAAGAAGTTAGTGGCCCTGCTGGCTGGCGAGGCGGAGCATCTGGACACAGTGATCTCATGCCTTCTGGACTACTCCTTCCCTACAGACAGGTACGAAATGCCTCCACTCTTCAGGCCTCGCGTGATCCTTTGAGGCCCTATATGAGAACCTCTCCACTGAGCACATTGTTTGGTCTTACTAAGGCAAAGTATAAAGCACTGACTGTTGAGGACTGAATCTCCCCCTTCTACATGGGGCAAATTACCTGCCCTCTCCTCCTGATGGCTCTTCTCTTTTCAGCCACAAACCACAGTGAGCAAAATCCACCTGTCGGAGATTCCTCTCCCCCATTCCCTGAATGTGTCTCCCCATGTGCAAGGCAGGAGCTCTCATTCCCAGTCCCCCTCTCCCGGCCCCTGGGACTTGTTAGAGATCTGCCTGTGGGAGGGGTTCTCAAAAGCACAGTCCCCCGCACCTACGGTCAGTGCTCATGGGTCCTGGAGCAGGGGGTGGATTTACGTCTGTGTTCTTCAGTTCACTATCCCTTTGCTACTCCGGCTGGCAAGCGCAGAGCTCATTCCGCCGTTCCCCTTCATCTGAACGTACAGATAGTGAGCCTAGGTGGAACGTTTGCTGTCGGAAGCACATTTGTGTTTGGGCAGGAAAAGTTGAACAACAGTGATTACGCAAAGCGTGGTTTTATGATGGATGATCCCAAGCGGTGAGTTCCAGAAACAATCCATATCAGCAGGGCCGGCTCCAGGCACCAGCAAAACAAGCAGGTGCTTGGGGCGGCACATTTCTAGGGGCGGCATTCTGGAACCGGCCATCATAGGTGCTGACTCCAGGGCATGGGGAAAAAGTGCCCCCGCCACTTGAGCTCGCCGCCCCAGCTTGCCTCCGCTCGGCCTCCACCTGTTTCCCTGAGCGCGCCACCACCGTTCCGCTTCTCCCCCCTTCCTCCCAGGCTTGCTGCGCGAGAAACAGCTGTTTCGCGCAGCAAGGCTGCGAGGGAGGAGAAGCCGAGCAGCAGGGCGCTCGGGGGAGGCGGCGGTGGTGGAGCGGAGGTGAGCTGGAGCGGGGAGCGGTTCCTCTACCCCCTGTTACTTCCTGCGCCCCCCCCACCCTAGCTCACCTCCGCGCCACCTGCTCCCCTGAATGCGCCGCCGCTCTGCTTCTCCCCCCTCCCTCCCAGGCTTGCCACGCACAAAACACCTGTTTTGCGCAGCAAGGCTGGGAGGGAGGAGAAGCTGAGCGGGGGGCGCTCAGGGGAGGCGGAGGTGAGCTGGAGCGGGGAGCGGTTCCTCTACCCCCCGTTACTTCCTGCGCCCCCAGACCCTAGCTCACCTCCGCTCTGCCTGCTCCCCTGAACGCGCCGCTGCTCCGCTTCTCCCCCCTTCTTCGCCTGAGAGGGAGGGGCGAGAAGCAGAGCGGCAGCGCACCCGGGGGAGCAGGCGGAGCGGAGGTGAGCTAGGGCGGGAGGTCGCGGGGGCCTCCAGGAAGCAATGGGAGGGAAATGTGGCACACCCGGGGGTGGAGGCGGGGCTGGGGATTTGGGGAAGGAGTTTGGAAGGGGTGGAGTTGGGACGGGGCTGGGGGAGGGGGGCACGAAAAAAAAAGTGGGGGCGGCCAAAAATTTTTTTGCTTGGGGCGGCAAAAATCCTAGAGCCAGCCCTGCATATCAGAGGACTCCACTGAAACCCTCCCTCACACAGTTGTTGGCTGAGCGCTGCGGAGAGCTGAGCCACGCTGCTGCATGCCCGCTCCCCGTTTTTTTTAAAGGGAATTTAATGCTGGTGAAAGGTGCCCCATTGACACCCTTGGACAATGAAGACCTCAGCTGCAGCCCAGGAAGTGACAATGAAGCTTCCTCCACACTGCCCCTAACAACACTCTGAGCTCATAGGTGGAGGGGCTGCCGACTAGGCAAGAAAGGCTCATTCAGCCTCCATGTCCCGTTCAATCCCTGAACCTACCAACAAGGGCCAAGTATGGTGGTTGACTCTGTAATGTGGACAGCGTGCACTGGGCACTGGTCCGAGACCCTTAGTTCATTTCATATAGGAC
Source organism: Malaclemys terrapin pileata (assembly GCF_027887155.1). Taxonomy (NCBI): domain Eukaryota; kingdom Metazoa; phylum Chordata; order Testudines; family Emydidae; genus Malaclemys; species Malaclemys terrapin. The sequence continues at coordinate 342,055,247 of NC_071505.1, forward strand.
ATCTGCTGCCAGAGAAGCTGTATTAGCCATTAGCCATCAGCCTCTCGGTATTAGCCATCAGCCAGTAACAGGTCGTGACCAACTGAGGCCAGATTCACACGGGCAGCCTTGAGCTGAAATGCTCCATATCCTGTGCCAGTGATTCTCAATCTGAGGTCCATGGAGTCCTTGTTCATGCTCCACATTGAATTGCACAAGCTCTGGGGACTGGACTGCTGGGCAGGGCATTGGCTCCACCGGAGGATTTCTCTTACAAAGAGGTTACATTGGTGAAGAGGTTTAATAGCTTTTCTCCTAAGCCATCCAGTCCCTCATGTTGCCGTATTTCTGAATTTCTAGCAATTCGGCCGAGCTGTGGCAGTTCCTATCTGCTGACCCGGCCCTCGGAGGACAGGTGATGGAGAACCTGGTTGTGAAGCTGCAGAGTCACCACAGCTCTGAGCACCAAGCCTCTCACACGTCTGCTGCCGTGAGTCACTGTTCAAACATCCATAGCCCCATACAGTTAAATCTATCCTATGTCTCGGTCACAGGGCACACTCACCGCCAACGCGCCTCCTCATGCCAGGACATGATGCTGCAGGGCTTATTCCACACTGGTGTCCCCTTGTCCAGCCTCCTGGTTCTGCAACACTCCGCAGGTTCCATGGTCTGGCCCTCTGGCCACGTCACCTTTCCAGGGTTAACAGAAAAGTCCAATATGGGAAAACCCAACATGTAGTGGCCTCTGTGCCAGGCCCTCAGCCCCCATCTGAGCCTCATCATTCTTGGTCTCTTAGTCCTGAGGTCGGTACTTTGCCTCTTGCTGGGGAACCCAGACCTGACCTCTGCTCTGGGTTCCAGCCCACGGACCCCATGATAGGCTGCTAAGGACTGTCCCTTCAATCCCTCACCACTTCCCTGAGCTGCTCCTCCCTTTTCCCTGCTTGTTAGCAACTCCCAGGGGTCTGCAGCTTCTGCTTTTCCCGCCCTGGATTTGTGGCTCCTTGTGGCTTCTTCCCACCCAACTTCTGAGGAGCTTCCTCAAAGCTGTTCCCAGCCTCCCGGGCAGCAGCTGGGCTGTGTTTCAAACAGGCCTTCTGGTTTCCCTCCATAAGACAGGATTCCCCACCCCCTAGCCTTCCTCCTGGAGGTGGCATTTACTTCAGGCAGTCCCTCCACCTCTCCTGCAGGCAGGACTCCCCCAGTCTCCTCCTTTATGCTAGGTTGTAAGTTAGCCAACTGTGGGGCCTTAGCCAGATTCTCCTGGTGGCCCTTTTTCCCCAGTCAGTCCTCAGGCTCAGAGGGTTCAGGCATAGGTGCTGGAACTGGGGGAACGGGGGTGCTGTAGCACCCCCTGGCTTGAAGCAGTTTCCATCATATACAGGGTTTACAGTTTGGTTCAATGGCTCTCAGCACCCCCACTACACAATGTGTTCCAGCACCCCTGGGTTCAGCCTTCTCCTGCTGGTGTTTTCTCTGCTAGGAGGGAGGAGGCAGCATGTATGCTGATCCCCTTCCTAAAGCTCATCCCAATTCACTGGGAGAGAGGGGAGTCCTGGCCCTCCCATTTTGCAAGGCTCCTGGTCCCAGTCCTTACAGAAACATAACAGGAGTTCCTCCTGAACACGACTTATTCCTTGGACCACTTCTTCCCTACCAGTATTTCCCAGCTCCTTACGTATATCAGACATCTCAAAATCTGACAGGGCCACGCCACGTGACAAGGGTGGGCTGACTCCTAGCACCGCTACCTTTACAGGGACAGACTATCCCCTCCGTTTTGGGGCTACTCCATAATGTCCTGACAAACCCTTGGGGGAGGGTTCCATTCATCGCATCCATGTTGGAGCTCTGAGAAACCCCTGTGACACTGTCTGCCCTGGTGCCAGCTCAGGATAGGGTTGCAGGCTAATTCACTCAGATGCTAATAGAAATCAAAGGAGTGTCAAAAGCTATTGTAGTGTAATCAGGCAGTTCACCTGTGTGTTTGTTTAGTTCAAAGGAAAAGTTAAAGGAAACACTTATCTTTCTAACCTGTTGATTGCTATTGTATTGTGTATATCCCTGTAATTAGTTACCCCTAGATCAAAAGTGTACGTTGGTGTTAAAAGATGAGAATGAACTTGATGTGTAAAGTTTATGAAAACTAATGAAGGATTCTTGTTTGCTATTACATTACATTGGCATCGTGTATATCCCTGTAATTAAATTACCCATCAAACACAATTGGAGACTTGGAAATGTAAATGAAGAAGACTGCTAACTTCAAAGCAAGGGCTACTGTGTTTGACAACGGGAATTCACAGACTAAGTCTGAATTTCCTACTCATCAAAACCCACTTGGGTAAAGACACCGTTCAGATTGGTTTCTGGAAAAGCTATAAAATAGATGTCAAGGAATGATCCTGTATCTCTGACTGTTTGGACTCTTACAGGGAAGATGCCAAATGCAAAATGGAGATCCTCAGAAACATCTGGGTTCCTGAAAAGACATTTAGGAAACCAAGAGATTACTACATCTCCGCTATCATTTGGGATTTACAAATTTTGACTCACCTGTTAATGTATTTTACCTGCTTTAACCTCTCAATAACTCTCATTTATTTTTCCTAGCTAAAAAATCTTTAGTTAGTTTACTAGAGAATTGGCTGCCAGTGTTGTTTTTGGTGTGAGATCCAGAATACCAATTGACCTATGGTAAGTGACTGACCCTTTGGGGTTGGGAGTAACCTGATGTGGTGTGATTTTTGGTTTTAACAACTTTTAATCACAAAGTTCAGTTTGTCTGGGTGGCAAGATAGGCTAGAATGTCTAAGGGGACTGTCTGTGGTAAGACTGTCCTTGGTAAAACGGGTACTGTAATCCAGGAATGCACAATTGTTACTGGCTTTGTGAAATCCAATTATAGAATATACTACTAGTTTGGGGTGCCTGCCCTGTTTTATGACAGTCTGATCTAAGATTGGCACTCACGGTTGTGAACCACTCCAGAGCATGACAATTGGCGTAGTCAGCACAGGAGTCACATGCCACAGGTCAATTGGGCTTAAAGATCATAACCCAACACTATTTAAAGTTTAAATTGGATATGGAGAGTTTTAAGGGTTAAAGATGAGTTACAATGGGTGAATCACAATCCTATGAGAGTCTTGACTCAAAAGAACTTGAAGAAGTATGTAAAGAAAGGGGGCTATCTGTTAAGAGGAAAGCCGCAGAACACGAACTGAGAGATTTGCTCATGGACTTTGACCAAAAAGCAGGGTCTCAGCCCCCCTAGACCCCAGATGCAGAAGAAAAGGCCCCTCTGAGGCACTTGGAAGCCAAGGAACAATGCAAGCATGAAAGAATGCCGGTGGAAGTCCAAATGAGGGAGAAGAAAGATGCCGAGGAAGCTGATGAAAGAGCCACTCTTCTCTTCATTCATTTATTCTCTCCCATTCTTAGTCCCATGAGGCATTACCCCCACCCCAAGCATGCTGTCTCTGCAGCCCCTGCAGGTCAGGAAGCTCTGCGAGATCTGAAATCAAAGCTAGGTCCCCTGTGTGGCAATGCAGCCTAGTGTCACCAGACTCCACAAGGCAAAGCCTTCAACCTGCCAGTGCCCGGCTTCCCCCGCCCTGCTGCTCAGGGCAGTTTAACTCGGTTTGTTTCTCCATGAATCAGGGGAGTTTCATAGCACAGAAGCAGGAAGTCCTGAGAACTGACGCAGGAGGGAGTAGGATTTCCAAGTAAGCTTGTGTCTGTCTTGTTCCCTCTTCAGGCCACATGCGCCCTCTATGAGATGATCTCGGTGAGCAAGTCCAAAGACGCCACAACCCGCCTCTATCCTCAGCTGCTAATGGCTCTTCTTGTCGAAATCCATTTCAGCCTGGGACAGAGCATAGCAGGGGATAAAGTCTCTGGAAGGGAAAGCAGCTGGCAGAGCCTCCACACCAGGTACTGCGCCTACTGGAAAGTCAACGGTCTAATTACATGGACAGTCATAGAGAAGTCCTAGTTCTCTTCTCCAGCTCTCATGTGGCCCCTGCAGGTTTTCCATAACTCTCTAATTCTCAGGGAGTTAGCAGGCAGGGCTTAGGTTGCAAGGGTGTCTCTCAGTGGTAAATGACATACCGACCAATGCACTGCAGAGGAAGTAGAAAGACTATCCCAGCAGCTATGGGGAGAAATTAGTGGGAGCCAATTTGCCAGTGTGTCAAAGGAATGTGGGTCCGACACTAAAGGGCTGAAGTTCTCCTGTTCTGTGACATTGACATGCCCTAGTGCTGATGTGCAATTGTCTGTAGGATTTGCTCAGAAGTCTTTCTCTTTCTTCATATTATTAAATTGTATTACTATAGTGCCTAGGAACCCCAGTCACGAACCTTGCTCTCCTAAGCTCTATTTAAACCATTGGTGTGTCTTTCCACACACAAGTGAATCCGTCACTCCCTGACAGACCTACCATGAGGGGGCTCCTGGCACTCAGTCACGCTGGTGTGTTGTTTGAATCTAGCTCTGCAGTGGAGGCTATAAAGATGCTGCTTCTCTGTGTTGGCTGCCATTCCGAGCTGACTGTTATGGAGAAGGAGCAAGGCTGGATCCTCCTACAAAGCCCCCAAGATCACCTCCGTGGGGTGAGCCTGCTGGCCAGGTAATACACAGGCGTTTTCCATGCACTCAGTCCTGCTAGTGGGGGCAATTCCAGAATGAAACAGTCCTCACTTCTGGGCTGCCATGTGGCCCCAAGCTGACCCCTCACCCCCTTGTTGCAGAATGTGCTTCTTCCCTTACTAACAAAGGTATTTCTGCTTTGTGTCACAGAGCCGTGGTGCACTATGCTTGCCCTGAGACTACAAGGATGCTGCTGGACCTAGTGATCCCGCTCCTCGACAGAGGTGATAAGAAACACAGGCTGACCATGATGGCCTTCTTTGTAGAAGTAAGTTTCATTAGCTGATGAGAGCAATTGGGTCTTGTGTCCTAGATTAGTGAGCAACTGCTTAAATCAAGCCTTTGAGACTCATTCTTGCGCTCCATAAACGATGAGCTTTATTGGTCATGTCCACATTGCCAGGTGTCCATGCAGCACTGACTAGGCTCCCCCAGTCCTGTCCCAGCACGCTCAGGGTAAAATCTGAGATGGATCCTTTAGGGGATCATTGGTTGCTCCAAAGTTGTAATCAGGAGCCTGATGGGAATATCCAAGAAACTAAGGTTCTGTAGAACAGCATCAGCCTGGACTCTCCCGAAGGGCAGATGGGTCTCCTGTCAGCATCAGCCTTTCTGCAGGTCCATGAAAGGTTCCTCCCTGCAAAGTCACTAAGGAAAAGCAAAGAGGGGCATTTTGAGTGGGTATGGAGGAGAGAGGATCATGGTAAAAGCTCCCCCAGATGCAGGATCATTAGCTCTGAATGTGGTGAGCAATCTTTAACCTTCTCTATTGGATGGGTTAGTTAGAGGCACATCACCAGGAATGAGGTGGCTCTATAGTCCATCGCTAGGTTGTCCTCCCCATTTCCTCGGTTTCTGTCTGGCTAGTTCCTATTGACAGTTTTCAGGGATTGTCTCCTCATCTAACTCATTAAGGGATGGGGTTTAATTCTCTCCTCACCAGGAGTCCAATCCTGGGCCCATTGCGATCAATGGCAAAACTTCCACTGACTTCAGTGGGGTCAGGATTTCAACTCAGGGGTTTGATTTCTCAGTCCCAGCTTTCGCGTGATCTCAGAGCGGCTTGTTCTGCTTCACAGGGTCACCACGAGGGGTTCGGCTGCTCTTGGCAAACCCCCAGATGCACAAGAGACCGCCATACAAATGGTCACTGAACAGTTTGTTGCCCTACATGTTCTCCTGGAGGGTAGAGCAGCTCTGCTAACGCCTATGGCTGAGTCTAGTGCTAACGGCCAGTCGAAGCCCCAGGAAGTCAGTGGGAGGACTGGGTGTCACACACAAAGTGGGGCTGATGTATAGCAATGGACGGTACAACATGGAGGTTATGATGCCTCTCCACAGAACCGACACACACAGTTTTCCGGTAAGCACCCTGTTGCTGATTCGCTCTGTGTTGTTTTCAGCTTCTGCGTTACAAAGAGGCCAAGAAGATCCCACATCCAGACACTTTGGACCGTCTCGAGGAGTGGACAAAACACCCCAGCCCAGTTTTCCGTTCACTTGGTCTAAGAGGACTCGGCATCCTGGCAACTCAACCAGGGAAGGTGAGAGCCCAGGCTTGGTTAACTGGAAAACGACGAGGTGGCTGTGACCCAGTGGACTGAGTTCTGGGCAGGCAGTGAGGCACAGTGTTCTGAGCCCACCTCTGCTGCTGACTTGCTGACCCTCTCGGTGCCTCCATTTCCCCAGCAGGAACGGGGATCACAACGGCCCCTCAATGCAGATCTTTCCTCAGAGAGTATTTTAGATGGGATTTTACTGCTTGGATTTCAGGTGGACATTATCACTCTCCTAGGGCTATCACACGTCCGGGTTTCCCCGGACATGTCCGGCTTTTCGCTCTTTAAATAGCTGTCCGGGGGGGATTTCTAAAAATCTAAAAATGTCTGGGATTTCCCCCCAGTCGGCTATTTATCGACCGAAAAGTGGCTGACAGGGCGGCCGAGCGCCGCTTGCATTGGGGCCTCGGCAGCCAAAGCCTCTTCCCGGCTCCCCCCATCCCCTGCAGCCTTAGCACGCCGCCCGGCAGCGCTGGGGGGCGGGGCTGTGCGCCTGTGAGGGAACACGGCGGTGGGGCTGGCAGCGGCGGCCAGAGACCCTCCCCCGCTTCCCCTCTCCCCCACAGCCTCAGCACGCCGCTCGGCAGCACTCGGGCGGGGCGCTCCTTGGGGCGTGGAGCCAGACACCTGCTCTAAGCCGAGTGGCACGGTAAGGGGGCCGGGGAGTTGGAGAAGGGGGGCAGTCAGGGGACAGGGAGCGGGGGGGGGTTGGATGGGTCGGGAGTTCGGGGGGGGCTGTCAGGGGGGCAGGGGTGTGGAGAGGGGTTGGGACAGTCAGGGACAGGGAGCAGGGGGGGTAGATGGGTCGGGGGTTCTGGGGGGGCTGTCAGGGGGTGGGAAGTGGGAGGGAGTGGCTAGGGGGCGGGGCTACCCCCCCCCCAATGGAGTGTCCTCTCTTTGAAAGTTCAGATATGGTAACCCTAATTCTCCCCCATGCAAATTACCCCAGCAGCATTCCTGTTCCTTCTTGGAGAGACCAATCCTGGTGCTGTCACAAAGAAAGACCTTGATTGGTCTAAAGACCTTAGCGAGCACACAAGGCCCTGTCTCATCGCCCCCTCCAGTGGCAAGACCCAACATTGCAGCACTGTCTCAGTTTTCCCCTCCTCGCTTGACTTCACAAATACCTCGTTCAATAACCCCCTTATTCAGGCTCATTTATTAAGACAAACAAGCCTTTGAAGGCCAAAGATAAAACCCTCAGAATCAAACCTGACAATGTCCAACAGACTAAAAATCAGAAACAGGATCTTCTGCCATTACCACATCTCCTCTTCTGAGCTCACTCAACAAAGGTTCCACCCTGTCCTTAGTAAACATAAGAAAACTTAACTTTGGCCCCCTTCCTGGGCACCCCTTCTGCAAGCTCTTTGCCCCCAGGCTCTGCGGAGTTCTTTGTTCTCTTGGAGGAGGACTGCTTCCCAAGGCTTCCTCCCTGGAGGCCCTTTTCCCCCATCAGATTCCCCCTGCCTTCCCTCCCAGGGTACTCTAGGAGCCACTCCCCCCTGCTCCTGCTTCCCCTTCCTTCCTGACAGCCCAAAATAGTTCTCTCCTCCTCCGCTGCATCTGATTAATGCATGGGGCTGGCTGGCCCCAAAGTCTCTGGCCCTGAGAGAGGCAGAGCACTCTCTTAAAGAGTGTTTGTGACCCTGCCCCCAAATGATATTTCAGTGCCTTGCACTATCAGGTCCAAGTTTCTCAAACTTTGCAGAGGGTTCAGCTCTCACCTAGGACTCCCCATGGGCCAGGTTTGATTTTTTCCCCAAGTTTCACCATTTGGGGGATTGTCTGCATGGGAAAAGAAGGTGGCTAGAAGTTTTCGTTTGTTTGTTTGTAAGTGGAAAAACTGTCCTACAGCTCAGAGACGCAATCTCCCCAGGAAAAAATCACAATTGACTGGGGAGACAGCATGGAACATTTCCATCCAAAAAGGGAATGTTTTTAGGAGCGTATCAAAAGGAGCAACTAGAATGGAAACTGTGTATCAGCCTTAACTATGGAGATTGCTGCCAGCATCTGCTATAATAATAATGAATAGCACGTAGAAAAGAGAGAAAAGCCCCGAAGCAAACCACAGCTTTGCCCACCCTACACCAGAACGACCCGGGACAGGGTTAGGATTCACCGATTGCCTCATCAGGCATCCCCATCGATTCTAAAGCACCACGCCTCCAACTATGGAGACGGAGCTTCTCTCTGACTTGGTGCCACGGGGTAGAATAAACACAGCCCTGGCACTGTGGCTTGTACTCTCTGGAGGGCTGGGAGATCTGATGAGCCCCCCCATGTGTGTGTGTGTAGGTGGAACAAGTCAAGGCCCTGCTGCCTGCCATCCTTTGGGGCTCGGATGAGAAGGATGATGGGAGTATTCTGGAGGCCATCTCAGCTGTTCAGAACCTTCTGCAGAGCCTGGATGGGAGTGAGCGCACCAGCGTGGCCAGGAAGCTAATCCCCTTAATCGATGCTGTAAGTCAGGGGCTCTTGACCTGCCCATCCCCTGCCAGGCAGTGTTGTGACTCTGGAGTTGTAGTGGTGGCATATCTGACCTGATCAGTTCCGAGCCATTGCCTGGGCCTCAGGCATTGGTGCCACCTTGGTCTCTCGTGTTCTCTGTGTGTGGCATGCAACCGTTTGGTCTCCTGAGGACTGATATGCTTTAATCTAGCTCAAGTGAACATGCTCAATGTAGTGGTCATGGGGTGAAATGTAATGTCCTGTGCTTTGGAGTCTAGATGAATGAATGGCCCTTAAATGCTATGAAACTATGAAAGTGTTGAACCCATTAAAGAAACCCTCCAAAGAGCCCTTCACTGTGGATGGAGTCAGCACTTACAGGAGGCCTCCAGGGAAATTTAGGAACCACTGTCCTAACCTGTGTTGTCTCCCCCTCAACCCAAACCTTTCTGCAAATGGGTGTCCTCTTGGTGGGCAGACCATGGAGTTATTAGTCAGACTGGCCCCTATCTGTGGTTTGCATTGTGCCGAGCTCACCCTGTAAGGAGAGTGTGAAGCTCCCTCGGTGAGATCCCCTCATGGTTGTGTGTCCATCACAGGTGAGACCCCAGGTGCGCTCTGCTGCCATCATGCTCTTTACAGAGTTGCTTAACACAGTGACGAGGAGGCAGAAGCCCCTGCTGCAGGAGGAAGTGACCCGCAGCCTGGTCCCACTGCTCCTTCACTTACAGGACGAGGACCCTGACGTGGGCAAGGTGAGTCCCGCTGCCATGTGCTCCCTGGTGCAGCAGGCCCTGACTGCTCCAGCTCTCCTGCTAGGTCTGTCTCCAGAGCCGCCTCCCAAAAGTGAAAAATCTCAGCCCTACCCGCTTACCCAAGCAAGTTCCCTGGCCTTCAATGGACACACAAGTGGAGATGTTTTATGGCTCCCAGCAGCCACTTCCTAAGTCACTGAACTGCAGCCACCATGAAGATCAAACTCCAGGAGCCTCCACTAATAGGAACAAAGAGACACCAATGGTCAGCAGGATACCATGTGACCCCCACATTCCTTTCCCTCATTGATCATTTCAGCTGGCTTTTCACTGCAGAGTGACCACAGATTCCAGCTCTTCTCATGATGCAAACTCTCCTTGTCCCATCTTGTGTTGCAGAGGTGTCAGAAAGCCTTGGCTGGGTGTTTTCAGCTCCTGGGATGGTCTTGTCCTAAGCAGATTAACAGCAAGAAGGCTTGGCACACCCATCCCCAGGTGGTGGACAAGATCTGCCAGCACTCTGTAAGTGAACAATCGGCTTCTCGTGAGTGCTGCTTCTAGATGTGGGACCGGAAACGTGTTCCCTCACTCACTGCTCTGATTGCATGTCTAGTACTAGCATACTGCACTCTGGCTTCCTCTTAGAAGCACCCAGCTCCTCCACTCCTCCCAGTGCCTGTCAAATCTGAACAGCCAGACCTGGCCAGGAGTTCAGTACGGAGGTGAAAGCTCAGAACATAAAGAATCAGTTGATGGCAAAAATGCCTTCTGAATCCTGCAGGAAACTGGATGTCCCCATTTTTCACCTTACCCCAGCCCATTGGCCACTTCTGCACCGTATTTCCTATGCTCTGCACCCTCTCTAATGTCCTCCCCAGATGAAGCCCATACAACCAGGCTTCAATGTTCTCTAGTGCCAGGCTCCAGCCCTGCAGTGCCAGCAGCTCAGACACCAGCAATGTGTCTGGTGACACTTTGAAATGGTCATTTAATGACTGCCTGGCATGTAGATGGTCGCCCCCAGGATACATGGAGATGGGAGCTGCATTCTTCCCACCCTTCCAAGCCAAGCGGATGAAATCTCTCTTCTCCTCACCCTGCGGCCCCAGCAACAAGAAGCTTCTTTGGTTTCTATTCCTAGGTGCTGAAGCTCAAGAACATATCTGACATCTTGCGCCAATGTCTGGATCACCTCCAAAGCCCCCAGGCTCCAATACGACGGGCAGCAGCCATCTTTATCGGTAACCACTACTTTTCTTAAGCAACTTCTATCTGAGAGGTTGTCCCGTGTTCTGCTTGGAGGGCACTAGCAGCAAGAATTAACCCCCTGGGATCCTAGTGTCTAGATTTCCTGCCCTTGAGGCAGTTGGGCTGGGGATTATATCAAAAGGCCTGGAGCAAATTACAACCCTACCCTCCAGCTCCACCCACTGGAATCCCTGTGGGACTGCAGCAATACCATAGCCATTGGCAATCAGGCTCTCTGTATCTTCCAAGACATGAGCCTCTCTGTCTTGGAGCTTGTGGACTTGTCTGATTATCCCAGGGACCACTTGAAAGCTGTTTTGCTTGTTGGAAAGACTGACATTTTTTAAAAGGTAGCCCCAGGGGAGGTGAAAACTCCTGCAAGATTCATTTCCATTGTACGTTCCAGGTTGCACTGTTCGAAGCTCAGAGCCCGCCATGGTCAGGCAAGAGAAGGAGCTGATACTTCAGTGTAAGTAGTTGCCACATGGCTGTGTTTGCATATGGAAGGAGAGCTCATGCTCCTTGTAGAATATCAGGGTTGGAAGGGACCTCAGGAGATCATCTAATCCAATCCCCTGCTCAAAGCAGGACCAATCCCCAGATAGTGTTTGTTTGTTTTTTAAACCCCAGTTCCCTAAATGGCCCTCTCAAGGATTGAACTCACAACCCTGGGTTTAGCAGGTCAATGCTCGAACCACTGAGCTATCCCTCCCACTTGTGAACCAGTCTAGGAAAAAGTGCAACTCCCCCGCCATGCTGCTGCATTGAGTTCAATTTAGACGTGGCCAGAGGTAGCTGTTGAGAGAGCTTGGACATCAGTCCCAGCTTTGTTTTCTCTGATGTCAGGCGTCACTTCCATCTCCAGGTGCCAGAAGGTTTTACAAGGAGAAAGTAAATGCCAGGCAGGGTGAGAGGCCCTGGCATGTGTCAGGGAGATGGTGCTAAGGAGGTGGATGCCCCAGAATGCAGTGGAAGATGGTGCTGCCAAGGGCAGATGTCACTGAGGACTTAAGGGGTTATCAGATGGTGATGACACTGATAGTCCTGGTGGGTCCAGAGCATCTGGGAGGAGTTAGTTGCTGTGGAAGATCAGGGGTGGCTCCAGGCACCAGCGCAGCAAGTGTGTACCTGGGACGGCAAGCCACGGGGGGCGGCGTGCCGGTCGCCGTGAGGGCGGCAGTCAGGCAGCCTTCGGCGGCATGCCTGCGGGAGGACCGCTGGTCCCGCAGCTTCGGCGGCAATTCGGTGGCAGGTACACTGAAGGCGCGGGACCAGCAGATCACCAACAGAAACGCCGCTGAATCCGCGTGACCAGCGGACCGCCCGCAGGCATGCCACCAAAGGCCGCTTGACTGCCGTGCTTGGGGTAGCAAAAAACATAGAGCCGCCCCTGTGGAAGATACAGAGGCCCATGGTGCAGGTGCTAGGGCATGCTAATACGATATGTATTTTGACCTGAGCTTCCCCTCTCTGTCTCAGCTCTCAGTGGCCTGCAGCAAGATCCGGATTTCTCTGTCCATGTCAGTATCTCATGGGCCATTCAGCAAGTTCGGAATGGTGGCAGAAACCAGTCACGTCAGACCCTAGGAGCTAGATTCAGGAACCTGCTCTGCTGCTTGACTGGCCAGGAGGAGAGGGAAAATGCTCCTGACAGAGATCTCTTGGGTGGCCCGGGCCCTTCCCAAAGCCACCGATGGGACTCAGGAGGGCCCTGAGTTCCCACAGAGAAGTTGGTGACTGGAGGAGGTCAGCTGAGCCACCACTCCAGCCCCGAAGCCAGTGCCTGCATGATCCTGTGATAATTACCTGCATTGTTCCCCATGAGATGTAGGCAACTGGCGATGAGTTTAAGTGACCCCAGTACTCAGCAGAATGACGGCTACTGGCTCCAGCTAAACAAAAAGGTGACAAGACTGTTAGTGTAAAACCAAGGGCATTTGCTCTCACGTCTCTGTCTTCCTTCCATAATGGGACGAGTTGCAAGATAGCTGGTTCATTACATCAGCCACGGCATTATTGACCTTTTCCCTTTCTTCTGATTAGTCTCCGATCTCTGATACATTCTTTGTGACCTTGTAGGAAGAGATGGAATCTGTGCATTAGCCCTCTCATGCTATGGAGCCACGAGAAGGTTTGACAGCAGAAGTAGATGCAGTGTGGACTAATCTACGAGGGACTAACAGGTTCATGCCATATGGTATGTTCGCTAGCTGATCTGCAAGCTTGTGCTTTGGTCCCCTCATCCTTCTCCAGGTATTTATCCAGCTCCTCTCCATCCTCTCTCGTTATATGCAATCCAGCCCAAATAGGGATAATTCTCCTTCACCAGCCTCTTATCTTACATAAACTGACCTTTCTCTAGACACGTATCCTACATGATAGCTAAGTTCAAAGCTGTCTGTGAAGAGTTACAGACTGATCTCCCCAAACTGGATGACTGGGCAACAAAATGGCAGATGAAATTCAATGTTGATAAGTAGAAAGTAACGCAGCTTCCATGTACAACTGAGGGAATTCTGCACCAAAAAATTAAAAAGTCTGTAAAATTCTGCATATTGTATTTGTCAAAATAACACAATATAATCACACCATTTTCCATTATTTGCTGACCCATTTTTTTAATAAATTACCAAAATAATTAGGGATATCGGTTAATCGCAGTTAAGTCACGTGATTACCTGAAACAAATTAATTGCGATTAAAATAATTAATCATGATTAATCACAGTTTTAATCGCACTGTTAAGCAACAGAATACCAATTGAAATTTAGTAAATATTTGGAATAAATGAAATTAATAGGCAGCAAGTTTAAAACAAACATAAGGCAGTACATCTTCACACAACGCACAGTCAACCTGTGGAACTTGTTGCCAGGGGATGTTGTGAAGGTCAAAGGTATAACTGGGTTCAAAAACCACTGGATACATTCATGGAAGATAGCCACTGATGAATCTATTAGCTAAGATGGTCAGGCACACAACCCTATGCTCTGGGTGTCTGTAACAAGGTGCTGCAGGACCCTGTTGGCTCCTAACCCTGTTGGGCTGATAAAGTCACTTCAGTAACCTCTGGTGCAGTTTATTTACACGTTATGCTCTCACCACCTTTTCACCATACAAATAGCCCTTTACCTACAGGCAGGAGGGAGGGGAGAGCTACCTCCCTGCTTCCACTTCCTGCCTTGTCCCTTTCTTCCTGCTCCTCTCCTGGCTTCCTTCCCCTGAGGCTTTTATACAGCCCCAGCCTAATTAGGCAGCAGCTGTCTCTACTTCCCCAATTAGGGCCAGGTGGTCTAATCAGCTCCAATTCATCTCCCTTAATTGGAACCGGAGTGACCGAGGGCTGGCTCAGCAGCTCCTGCTCAGCTCCCTGTCACAGTGTCCCTCAACCTGGGACTGGATGATGGGGATGGATCACTTGATAAATTGCCCTGTTCTGTTCATTCCTTCTGAAGCATCTGGCACTGGCCACTGTCAGAAGATGGAATGCTGGGCTAGATGGACCACTGGTCTGATCCAATATGGCTGTTCGTATGATCCAGGCCTCTAGTTCCCCTTGGACAGTTAAATAAAACCCTTCATCTCTCCATCCATTGACATTATATAATCTCACTTTTCTTTAGACACTTGGGCCAGCACTTTCAAACATGGATGTCAAAAGTTAAGTACCTAAATCCATACTTCTTCTTCAACGCTTAGCCGAACGGTCGGCCGTAGCAATTGTTCACCATTGATCCGTTCCTGCGCTTGACGGGCCGAGAGCCCAACGTCGGAATAGACTTGAGGTACCCATGTAATAGGGGGCCTGCCTTTGGGCTGCCTGCATCCCTTGATTGGTGGAATTGTCTCTCGGATGTTACGAGCCACTCAAAGAACGGCGTTCGCCGGAACATCTTGTGGCATACTCGCGACATGTCTGAAAAACATAAGACGCCATCTGCGGACAATGGCCCCAGTAGTCTGTAGACAGGAGCGACCATAAACATCTGCTTTACAAATGAAGTCGTTCCACTCTATGCCCAATATACAACGTTGGCATTTTATGTGGAAAGCCTCCAGCTTTGCCCACTCTGAGTGACGCAGTCCCAATGTTTCGCAACCGTACAGCAGTACAGAGAGGATACAGCTCGATTAGATCCTGAACTTGGTTGTCATGCCGAGATGATGCTGATTCCGTCTTCATTGTAAACGACCCATGACAGAGGCTGCAATGCCACACTCAGGCACCTAAATAAATGGCCTGACCTTTCTCAAATGCTGAATACCAAGAACTCCTCACTCGAATCTGCCGAAGCCGTGGCTGTTCAGCTCCTCTGAAAATCAATCCACTCGTTTAGATGCCTGAATATGAATGTTAGTGCCAGACTTTGGACAGTGACATAGGAAGATATTGGCCTGAGCCTATGCATGGACTCTCATCCTACAATCCAGCCCTTCAACAGATACATCCCAGCTTCTGACTGTGAGCCATTCAGCTACAATGGGGAGGCCTAGATGCTGTAAGTGAATTAACATGTAATGATAGATAGACAGATAGATAGATAGATGGTATAAGCTATTCTTTCTACCATCTGCCGTACGGATTTGCTCTGTAGAGCTTGCTGTCCCTGTTACTCATGGGTATTTATGTTCCAGAGGCCCACATGAGAGAGGAAAGTATTTCAGGCCCAAGGCCCAAGTGGGGCAGGAAGAAGCACACGCTCACCTCAGTTGCCTTCTTTGCTGAGGTAAGTTTTGTTGACTTGTTGAACTGAGATTGCAAAGCGTTGCTCAGTCCCATATTCTCACAACTGGCAGTTCCCCATATATATGTCTGGGGCACCTTGCAACCTCATTTCTCTCATGTCTCTGTCTTCCTTCCTTAACAGGATGAGTTGCAAGACAGCTGGTTCATTACATCAGCCACGGCATTATTGGCCTTTTCCCTTTCTACTGATTAGCCTCCGATCTCTGATACATTCTTTGTGACCTTGTAGGAAGAGATGGAATCTGTGCATTAGCCCTCTCATGCTATGGAGCCACGAGAAGGTTTGGCAGCAGAAGTAGAAGCAATGTGGACTAATCTACGAGGGACTAACAGGTTCATGCCATATAGCAGGCCTGCACAACATACGGCTCGCGGTGGCGTGCCTGCCCGCCAACAGGAGCCAGCAATGCGGGCGGCTGAGTCCAGCCCAATCAGAGCTGCGGTGGAGGGGCTTTCAGGCGCCCCCCCCCGACCCAATGCCGGCGCCGGCGCAAGGATATTTTCGCACCCTCGCACGCCACCAGCCCCCCTTCCCCAAGCAGGACACGGGCACGGAGCCCTCGCGCGCTGCCGGCCCCACCCCGCCCCAAGCAGGACACAGGCATGGAGCCCTCGCGCGCTGCCGGCCCCCGCCCCCGCGCCCCAAGTGGGACATGGGGATGGAGCCCTCGCGCGCCGCCGCGCCTCCACCCGCCCCCGCCCCAAGCGGGACACGGGGATGGAGCCCTCGCGCGCCACCGCGCCTCCACCCCCCCCCGCCCCAAGCGGGACATGGGGATGGAGCCCTCGCGCGCCGCCGCGCCTCCACCCGCCCCCGCCCCAAACAGGACATGGGGATGGAGCCCTCGCGCGCCGCCGCGCCTCCAGCCCCCCCGCCCCAAGCGGGACACGGGGATGGAGCCCTCGCGCACCGCCGCGCCTCCAGCCCCCCCGCCCCATGAGGGACACGGGGATGGAGCACTCGCGCGCCGCCACGCCTTCAAACTCCCCCCCACCGCCCCAAGCGGGACACGGGAATGGAGCCCTCTCGCGCTGCCGCGCCTCCATCTCCCCCCGCCCCAAGCGGGACACGGGGATGGAGCCCTCGCGTGCCGCCGCGCCTCCACCTACCCCAGCCCCAAGCGGGACACGGGGATGGAGCCCTCGCGTGCCGCCGCGCCTCCACCTACCCCAGCCCCAAGCGGGACACGGGGATGGAGCCCTCGCGCGCCGCCACGCCTCCAGCCCCCCGGCCCCAAGAGGGACACGGGGATGGAGCCCTCGCGCGCCGCCACGCCTTCAAACCCGCCCCCCACCGCCCCAAGCGGGACACGGGGATGGAGCCCTCGCGCGCCGCCGCGCCTCCATCTCCCCCCCCGGCCCAAAGCGGGACACGGAGCCCGCGCACGCCACCTTCCCTCCCCACTGCCCCAAGCGGGACACGGGCACGGAGCCCTCGCCCCCCCCCAGCAGGATACAGGGCTCTGCCACCGCCCCCGTCCTGAGCGTTTTTTGACCCACCCTCCCCCGGGACTCCTGCCCCATCCAACCCCCCGCGTTCCTTGATGCCCCCCCCGGAACCCATCCCCATCTACCCCCTTCCCTGTCCCCTGACTGCCCTCCGCCGCCCCATCCAACTCCTCTCCTGATTCCCCATCCAACCACCCCTTCTCCCTGTCCCCTGACCACCCTTGGAACCCCTGCCCCTGACTGCCTCCCACCGCCCCATCCAACCCCTGCTCTTTCCTGACTGCCCCCTGGATCCCTTGCCCCCATTCAATCCCCCTGTTCCCTGCCATCTGACTGCCCCGACCCCTATCCAGCCCCCCACCGCCCCCCTGAACTCCCCTGCCCTCTATCCAGCACCCCCTCACTGCTCCCTTACCGCGCTGCCTGGAGGTGGCTGGCAGTGCTACAGCCGCACCGCTCGGCTGGATCCGGGCCATGCTGCCACCGTGCAGTGCCTGGAGCACCAGGTCAGTCTGAGCTTGCAGCCCCCCCGCTTCCCGCCAATCAGCTGTTCGCGCAGGAAGCCTGGGAGGGCTGAGAAGCAAGCGGCAGCTTCGCGCTCAGGCCCAGGGAGGCGGAGCGGAGGTGAGCTGGGGCGGGGAGCGGTTCCCCTGCGCGCCCCTCCCCCCAGGTTACCTGCTGTGGCGCGGACGGCTCCCCCCACCCCAGCTCACCTCTGCTCCGTCTCCGCCTCCCTGGGCTTGAGCGCGAAGCCGCTGCTTGCTTCTCTGCCCTCCCAGGCTTCCCGCGCGAACAGCTGATTCGCGGGAAGAGGGGGAGAAGCAGGGGAGAAGTGTTCAGAGGCGGAGGCGGAGCGGAGGTGAGCTGGGGCCAGGGAGCGGGGCGGAGAGCTGGAGCACCCATGGGGCCGGCTCCTAAGGCGCCACTTTTGGATAATGTGCTCAGGGGGAGCAGCCGCTCCCTCTGCTCCCCCCCAGCTACGGTCCTGGTCACTTCAACTTACCGGTTGTTAAATTTAGAAGCCCTTTTAGAACCGGTCCCGCGCAGGACAACTGGTTCTAAAAGGGCTTCTAAATTTAACAACCGGTTCCCGCGAACCGGCTCCCGCTCACCACTGGAGACTCCCCTTGCCGCTCTCATCCTAGGAGCCAGAGACCTCCCAGCAGGGCTGGTGAGTGCGGCCAGGGAAGGGGGAAGGGTGTGGTGGAGTGAGTGTCTGGGAGGTGTGTGGGGGGTGCTGGGCTGTGAGGGTGTGGAGGGCGCTGGGCAGTGGGGGAGGTTTGTGTGTTTTGGGGTGCTAGGCAGTGGGGGCCTGTTGGGGGGTGCTGGGCAGTGAGGGAGATCTGTGTGTGTCAGGGCACTGGGGGTCTGTGTGGGACATTGTTTAGTTGTGGTGGTGGGGCTGTGGGGAAGGGCACTGGGAGGGAGGGAGGAGAAATCTGTGTGTATTGGGAAACTAGCGAGTGGGGTGCTGATGTGTATTAAGATGTGCTGATGTGATGTGGGGTGCTGATGTGTATTAAGAGTTACCAGCTGGATTGAGGACTGATAGATTTGGACAGAGTTTATATTGAATGGGCAAATGAAAAAGATAGCAGGGAAAAACAGTAAGGTTAGTTTAGCAGTCTTTGACATTTCGACCAATAAAGAAATTAAAATGCATTTGTAATTACATATCTTATTCTTGGCTGATAATCATTTATTGATATTTTTTAGGAAAATTTTCCATTTAAAACACAAAGTTTTGTTTTTCTTTTTTTACTTATGATGTCTCTATCTGAAAACCCATATAAATTGACACAAATTGCAAATTAAAACTTTTTAAATGTATAAGTGTTTTACTCACTTGGACGCATTTGCCTCATGGCACACAAATTTGAACTCTGCTTCAAAAATTTGCACAGAAGAAATTTTTCTTTTACCTTAATTATACTATCTTAGGAGCCCGCTATAACATAGTACCAAGGTTCAATACAAAGTCATATAAAAGTTATACCAAAATGCATAAGGCAGAGATTTATCTACAACTGCATTGATTGGCTGCTGTGTGCAGTAATATAGTGACCCCTGGACCTACAGGCTTCCACACACCATCAGTGCCTTGCTAGTGTGCCATGCGCCGTGAGATATCTCTTCTCTTTGTGTGTGACTGTGAGTGTTTCCCTTGTGTGTGAATTTATTCAACAAAATCTTGAGCTTCATAATGGATACCATGAGTGAAAAGAAAAAGAGAAAAAGAGAATCAGAGCACAGAGTTTTCAACACTGAATGGACGAATAAATACTTATGTACTATTTCCAAAGACAAAATACTGTGCCTCGTGTGTCGCGAAACGTTAGCCGTTCCGAAAGAATACAACCTTCGGTGGCACTTTGAAACGAAGCATCCCAATCTCGCCAAATTGAGCCCAAATGAAAAAATAATTAAAGCAGCCAGTTTAGCGAAAAACCTTAGTAGAGAACAGCAAATTTTCAAGGCACTGACGGTGTGTGGAAGCCTGTAGGTCCAGGGGTCACTATATTACTGCACACAGCAGTCAATCAATGCAGTTGTAGATAAATCTCTGCATTATGCATTTTGGTATAACTTGTATATGACTTTGTATTGAACCTTGGTACTATGTTATAGCGGGCTCCTAAGATAGTATAATTAAGGTAAAAGAAAAATTTCTTCTGTGCAAATTTTTGAAGCAGAGTTAAAATTTGTGTGCCATGAGGCAAATGCGCCCAAGTGAGTAAAATGCTTATACATTTAAAAAGTTTTAATTTGCAATTTGTGTCAATTTATATGGGTTTTCGGATAGAGACATTATAAGTAAAAAAAGAAAAACAAAACTTTGTGTTTTAAATGGAAAATTTTCCTAAAAAATATCAATAAATGATTATCAGCCAAGAATAAGATATGTAATTACAAATGCATTTTAATTTCTTTATTGGTCGAAATGTCAAAGACTGCTAAACTAACCTGACTGTTTTTCCCTGCGATCTTTTTCATTTGCCCATTCAATATAAACTCTGTCCAAATCTATCAGTCCTCAATCCAGCTGGTAACTCTTAATACACATCAGCACCACACATAGAACCCCCCACTCGCTAGTTTTCCAATACACACAGATTTCTCCTCCCTCCCTCCCAGTGCCCTTCCCCACAGCCCCACCACCACAACTAAAAACTGCCCCACACAGACCCCCAGTGCCCTGACACACACAGATCCGTGAGTGGAAGTTCCATTGGAGGAGAAGGTATCTGTATTTGCATCTGTCTTTGTATTGCTTGTATGTGTAGAGGCCTGTAGGGGCAGCGTGCTGGGCGGGCAGCTGAGCCCTGATTGGGGGGCGGAGCTTGGCTGAGGAGAGGGCCTATAAAAGTGGCCACCCAGCCAGGCAGCGGCAACAGCTGTGAGCAGCGGCACAGGAGGCAGCGAACAGGGCTGCTAATGGGAGTTTGAGTGGGAGTTCCATTGGAGGAGGTGGAAGGGGAGGCAGGAGGGCGTGGTGCCCTTTGTGCTGTATTTCCCCAGGTGCAGAGGGCACAGCTGAGCAGGCGGGCCCAGGCAAGAGCAGCCATGAGCCAAGCCGCAGGTGACACAATGCAGATGATTGCATGCGGCCGCTGCGGTATGTACATGGTCCTAGCAGCGGTACCTGAACAGAGGTATGTGTGCATGAAATGCCGCCTAATAGAACTGCTGGAAGAAAAGATCCGAGGCTTGGAGATGCAGATAGATACCCTGATCGAGTTTAGAAGGGGGTTCGAGCACCTGATGGAGCAAAGGCAAGTGGGGGCTGAAGGGGAATGCTCAGGGGTACAGGTGGTAGCAGGGGCTAAGACCTGTGAGGGGGAATGCCGGGGGGAGAACAAGGGCAGTGGAAGTATGTGACTGTGAGAAGCAGGCACAGGAAAAGGAGGGCCAGTGAAGGAGAAATAGAGCTCAGGAACAGGTTTGGGTGTTTGGAGAACGAGGAAGGGGTGCAGCAGGTGGTAACTGAAGGGGGCAGGGTGAGGAAAAAGAGACGAGCAGCTAGTCCCATAGAAAGAGGGGAGGAGTTGATGGAGACAGCACCAATTCTGGGCCCTGGGAGGATACAGGATGACGTAAGGGGGACTATAAGGGAAAATAGGAATGGACAGGGGTTGCAACTAGAGGGAACAGGGGATACATTAGTAGATCGCACTGCCACCAGGCAAAGGCAGGCGTACGTGATTGGGGCTCCTTACTGAGGAGGTTGGACAGGCCTGTAACCAGGGCGGACCCAGAGAACAGAAGGGTGTGCTGTCTCCCGGGCGCTAAGATACGGGATGTGGACTTGCGGCTGAAAAGGATCCTAAAAGGAGCAGGTAAGAACCCCTTGATCATCCTTCACGTAGGAACAAATGACACGGCTAGGTTCTCGCTAGAGAGAATCAAGGGAGATTATGCCAGGCTGGGGAAGACGCTTAAGGAATTTGAGGCTAAGATTATCTTCAGTGGGATTCTGCCTGTTCCTAGAGAAGGGCAGTAAAGGGGTGAAAGGATTGTGATGATAAATAGTTGGCTAAGGGAGTGGTGCTATAAAGAGGGCTTTGGGATGTATGGTCACTGGGAGGCTTTCGGGGACAGAAAACTGTTCTCACGGGACGGACTTCACCTGAGTAGGGAAGGAAATAGACTTCTGGGAGGGAGGCTGGCTCATCTCATCAAAAGAGCTTTAAACTAGGAATCTGGGGGAGACGGTTGGGAGATGTCCAGTTAATCTCCACACCATATTATAACATTGAGAGGGAGGACAATGTGATAAGAACAGATACATCCAGGGGGAAGAGATTGGACATAAGGAGGAGGGGGGGTAGATACCAGACTAATGGGTCATACTAGCAGTACGGTGTCCATATCAAATGGGAGAATGAATGTGAGAGAGGCCAAAAGGCATAAATTAAGATGTTTATACACCAACGCGAGAAGCCTAGGTAACAAAATGGAGGAATTGGAGCTCCTGGTCCGAGAAATGAAACCGGATATCATAGGAATAACTGAAACGTGGTGGAACAGTAGTCATAACTGGAGTACAGATATGGAAGGGTATGTGCTGTTTAGGAAAGACCGGATTAAAGGTAAAGGTGGGGGAGTAGCATTGTATGTCAATAATGAGGTAAACTGTAAAGAAATAATAAGTGATGGAATGGATAAGACAGAGTCTGTCTGGGCATTACTCACATTGGGTAAAAGAACTACTAGAGCCTCCCCTGGGATAGTGCTTGGGGTGTGCTATAGACCGCCGGGATCTAGCCTGGATATGGACAGAGAACTCATTAACGTTTTTAGGGAAGTAAATACTAATAGGAACTGTGTAATCATGGGAGACTTTAACTTCCCAGATATAGATTGGGGAACAAATGCTAGTAACAATAATAGGGCTCAGATTTTCCTAGATGTAATAGCTGATGAATTCCTTCATCAAGTAGTTGCTGAACCGACGAGGGGGGATGCCATTTTAGATTTGGTGCTGGTGAGTAGTGAGGACCTCGTTGAGGAAATGGTTGTAGGGGACAACCTTGGCTCAAGTGATCTTGAGCTAATTCCATTTAAACTAAATGGAAAGATTAACAGAATGAAATCAGAGACTAAGGTTTACGATTTCCAAAGGGCTAATTTTAATAAATTAAGGAGACTGGTTAGGGAAGTGGATTGGACTAACATATTTAGGGATCTAAAGGCGGAAGGCGCCTGGGATTATTTCAAGTTGAAGTTGCAGGAGCTGTCAGAGGCGTGTATCCCAAGAAAGGGAAAACGGTTCGTAGGCAGGAGATTTAGACCGAGCTGGATGAGCAAGCATCTCAGAGGGGTCATTAAGAAAAAACAGGAAGCGTACAGGGAGTGGAAAAGGGGGGAATCAGCAAAGAAACCTACCTTATTGAGGTCAGAGCATGTAGAGATGGAGTGAGAAAAGCCAAAAGCTTAGTAGAGATGGACCTTGTGAGGGGAATTAAAACCAATAGTAAGAGCTTTTATAGTCATATAAATAGGAAGAAAACAAAGAAAGAAGAAGTGGGACCGCTTAAGACTGTAGATGGAGTGGAGATTAAGGATAAACTAGGCATGGCACAATATCTAAATGAATATTTTGCATCGGTATTTAATGAGGCTAATAAAAGGCTGAGGAATAGTAGAAGCGAGACGGATGGGAATAAAGGAGTGGGGATTGACATTACCGTATCTGAGGTAGAAGCCAAACTTGAACAGCTTAACGGGACTAAATCAGGCAGACTGGATGATCTTCATCCGAGAATATTAAAAGAACTGGCGCGGGAAATTGCAAGCCCGTTAGCGATAATTTTTAATGAATCCATAAACTCAGGGGTGGTACCGTTTGACTGGAGAACAGCTAATCAGGTTCCTATTTTCAAAAGGGGAAAAAAAGTGACCCATGTAACTACAGGCCTGTTAGTCTAACATCTGTCAATGATGGGATATTAAAAGTTACTACAGAGAACTTTTCCAGGCGGTCTGGCTAGAGAATCTTGCCTGCATGCTCGGGGTTCAGCTGATCGCCATATTTGGGATTGGGAAGGAATTTTCCTCCAGGTAGATTGGCAGAGGCCCTGGAGGTTTTTCGCCTTCCTCCGCAGCATGGGGTGGGGGTCGCTTGCTGGAGGATTCTCAGCGACTTGAAGTCTTTAAATAATGATTTGGGGAGTTCAACAGCTAAGTCAAGGGAGAGAATTCTTCCAGGAGTGGGTGGGTCAGGTTTTGTGGCCCGCATCATGCGGGAGATCAGACTAGATGATCATAATGGTCCCTTCTGACCTTAAAGTCTATGAGTCTATGAGATCTCCCTCACTGCCCAGCACCCCCCAACAGGCCCCCACTGCCTAGCACCCCAAAACACACAAACCTCCCCCACTGCCCAGCGCCCTCCACACCCTCACAGCCCAGCACCCCCCGCACACCTCCCAGACACTCACTCCACCACACCCTTCCCCCTTCCCTGGCCGCACTCACCAGCCCTGCTGGGAGGTCTCTGGCTCCTAGGGTGAGAGCGGCAAGGGGAGTCTCCAGTGGTGAGCGGGAGCCGGTTCACGGGAACCGGTTGTTAAATTTAGAAGCCCTTTTAGAACCAGTTGTCCTGCGCGGGACCGGTTCTAAAAGGGCTTCTAAATTTAACAACCGGTAAGTTGAAGTGACCAGGACCGTAGCTGGGGGGGAGCAGAGGGAGCGGCTGCTCCCCCTGAGCACATTATCCAAAAGTGGCGCTGTAAGAGCCGACCCCATGGGTGCTCCAGCTCTCCGCCCCGCTCCCCGGCCCCAGCTCACCTCCGCTCCGCCTCCGCCTCTGAACACTCCGCCCCGCTTCTCCCCCTCTTCCCCCCGGCTTCACGCGAATCAGCTGTTCGCGCGGGAAGCCTGGGAGGGCAGAGAAGCAAGCAGCGGCTTCGCGCTCAAGCCCAGGGAGGCGGAGACGGAGCGGAGGTGAGCTGGGGTGGGGGGAGCCGTCCGCGCCACAGCAGGTAACCCGGGGGGAGGGGCGCGCAGGGGAACTGCTCCCCGCCCCAGCTCACCTCCGCTCCGCCTCCCTGGGCCTGAGCACGAAGCCGCCGCTTGCTTCTCAGCCCTCCCAGGCTTCCTGCGCGAACAGCTGATTGGCGGGAAGCGGGGGGGCTGCGAGCTCAGACTGACCCGGTGCTCCAGGCACTGCGCGGTGGCAGCGTGGCCCGGCTCCAGCCGAGCGGTGTGGCTGTAGCACCGCCAGCCACCTCCAGGCAGCGCGGTAAGGGAGCAGGGAAGGGGTGCTGGATAGAGGGCAGGGGAGTTCAGGAGGGTGGGGGGGGCTGGATAGGGGTCAGGGCAGTCAGATGGCAGGGAACAGGGGGATTGAATGGGGGCAAGGGTCCCGGGGGGCAGTTAGGAAAGAGCAGGGGTTGGATGGGGCGGTGGGAGGCAGTCAGGGGCAGGGGTTCCAAGGGTGGTCAGGGGACAGGGAGAAGGGGTGGTTGGATGGGGAATCAGGAGAGGAGTTGGAAGGGGTGGCGGAGGGCAGTCAGGGGACAGGGAAGTGGGTGGATGGGGCAGGGTTCCGGGGGGGGCATCAAGGAACGCGGGGGGTTGGACGGGGCACGAGTCCCGGGGACGGGGGGGTGGGCCAAAAGTCGCTCAGGACGGGGGCGGTGGCTGAGCCCTGTGTCCCGCTGCGGGGGGGGGGGGGGGCGAGGGCTCCGTGCCCGTGTCCCGCTTGGGGCAGTGGGGAGGGGCAGCGCGGGCTCCGTGTCCCACTTGGGGCCGGGGGGGGCGTGGAGGCACGGCGGCGTGTGAGGGCTCCATCTCCATGTCCCACATTGCTGGCTCCTGTGGGCGAGCAGGCTCCCCACCAGGAGCTCCCCAGGAGCGCCACCACGCCAGCCTCGGGACTTTGTGTGTGTGGGGTTTAGCATCCCCCCGCGGGCCGCACAGTGAGCCCCCATGGGCCGCATGCGGCCCACGGGCCGTATGTTGTGCAGGCCTGGTCGTGTGGCATACTCTCCACATGTCTGAAAAGCATAAGACGCCATCTGCGGACAATGGCCCCAGTAGTCTGTAGACCGGAGCGACCATAAACATCTGCTTTACAAATGAAGTCGTTCCACTCTATGCCCAATATACAACGTTGGCATTTTATGTGGAAAGACTCCAGCTTTGCCCACTCTGAGTGGCGCAGTCCTAATGTTTCGCAACCGTACAGCAGTACAGAGAGGATACAGCTCGATTAGATCCTGAACTTGGTTGTCGTGCCGAGATGATGCTGATTCCGTCTTCATTGTAAACGACCCATGACAGAGGCTGCAATGCCACACTCAGGCACCTAAATAAATGGCCTGACCTTTCTCAAATGCTGAATACCAAGAACTCCTCACTCGAATCTGCCGAAGCCGTGGCTGTTCAGCTCCTCTGAAAATCAATCCACTCGTTTAGATGCCTGAATATGAATGTTAGTGCCAGACTTTGGACAGTGACATAGGAAGACATTGGCCTGAGCCTATGCATGGACTCTCATCCTACAATCCAGCCCCTCAACAGATACATCCCAGCTTCTGACTGTGAGCCATTCAGCTACACTGGGGAGGCCTAGATGCTGTAAGTGAATTAACATGTAATGATAGATAGACAGATAGATGGTATAAGCTATTCTTTCTACCATTTGCTGTACGGATTTGCTCTGTAGAGCTTGCTGTCCCTGTTACTCATGGGTATTTATGTTCCAGAGGCCCACATGAGAGAGGGAAGGATTTCAGGCCCAAGGCCCAAGTGGAGCAGGAAGAAGCACACGCTCACCTCAGTTGCCTTCTTTGCTGAGGTAAGTTTTGTTGACTTGTTGAACTGAGATTGCAGAGCGTTGCTCAGTCCCATATTCTCACAACTGGCAGTGCCCCATATGTATGTCTGGGGCACCTTGCATCCTCATTTCTTGACCTGTAAGTGGGGTGGCCTGGGGTTTATGTAAAAGGCAGGGATTGTGTTGAAACCATAATCATCCAGATACTTCTGAGGAAATCCCCCTGGAACAGTGGAAATAGCGTAGCATTCGGCCATCAGTCCCTCGGTAATTTCCCAGATTGTGACTGCGTTTGATTTCCCGTGAGACGTCTTGAAAACTGCTCTCTTTGTTGAGAGGCTGAACCTCTGAAAGTTCGCCCTGGAGAATGTAAGCATTGACAGGAGAGCCGTTGTGTTGATTCCCTAGGGCGCACTGTCCAGCACGCCGGCAGACAGACCCAGATCAGAAGGCCTGGACTTGGTACCTGAACGTAAGTAATATCCTTAGGTTAGTGTGTGAGGAAGCAGAGGTCCCAGGGTGTGGGTCAAGGAGATGGCAATGGGGACGCAGAGGCCCTGTCATGGCACCAATGGGGTCTAATTTGTACTGTATGCTTTGGTCATCCACTGTGTGATGATCCTCTTCTGTAATGGGCGCCATCGGCCTGTTGTAATGGCTCCAACACCACCCTCCTCCCAGCCTCAGGAGAGGGAGGTGTTTCCAAGGGAGAGGGGGCATGGCTGCGGCATCCCCGAGGCTTCTCTGCTTTATGCTGGGGGCTGGCCCAGTGGCCAGATGGCCTCCAAGTTGGTGGGGGTGGTGCACAAAAGCGGCTTTCAGGCACATTCCCACGCAGCTGCCAGGATCTGCACTGAGCTTAGGATCTGCAGAACCATATCACAGGCTGGGCCTCAAGGCTGGCAGGTTGGCAGATGCTGCACTGAGCAGCAGAGTTACTGTGTCCTGAGTCAGGAAGCTTTTCTGCTGCTTCGCTGATCAGAGGAGCCTGGTAGTTAAATGAGGCAGGAAGATACACCTGGTTAATGCAAAGACACAGATGGAGCCCTGGAAGCCCGTATTTCCTGGTGTTTAGTCAAAGAAGATCAGGCCTGGGCAATATGACTTGACAGTCCTCAGCAAGGACTCATCAGAGAGACCCTCAGATGTAAAGAGGGAGGAGGTGGGGGATATTGGGTACAAACTCCCCAGATCCAGTTCCTTAGTCCGGGATCTGAGTGAGGGTGAGACCAGCCCGTCAGTCAAAGGAAATAGTGGACAGTGAGATGGTTATAGGCTAAGCCTAGATACGCAGGAATGAGTCCAACCCCTCTTTGTTCAAGGTGGCCTGATCCAAACAAAGCTCATGGAAGTCAGTCTCTCTGTTGTCTTTAATGGGCTTTGGCCCAGGCCCATGGAGAAGGGAATGTGTTCTTTGAGCCCTACAAAGGACAGAGCAGAGACCATTTCCATCATCAATAGTGTGATGATTGAGCTGGAATAAAGCTAATCCAGGGTTCCCCTTTCTCTGCTGTTGCTAAACTTCTTTTTTCCTTGTTGATCCCCCAACACACGAACTGCTGGGCACCGCCAAAGTCCACAAAGAGGAGAAAAGAGGGAGGAGCAGCATCCGCCTGCTAAAATTCATGGCTGAGGACGGACCAAGTAACCTTTGACCCTGGCTAGCTCATTCTGCGTTCCACAGGGGACCCTTATTACATAACAGTACAGTGATTGGCCAGCCCCAGGCTGGCAGGATAAACCCAGAGCACAGCAACCTCTGTCCTCATGACTGAAATGGGCTAGTGCCACTAGATGGGCCATGCCTCCTTCACCTCTGTTACGCAGCAGTAAGGGTGTGAATCACAGCAAGGAGATCAAAGCTCTGTAGAGCTAGAGACAAGCTCTCTGCTCGCCACCTTTCATATGGCAATTCTCACCCCTCCCCCACCCCCACCCTCCCCCTCCCCCCCACACACACATTTACAGAGGAGACTCTAGACAAAATACAGCAAAGGGCAAAATAACTGGTCCCTGGACTGTGGGAGGAGAGTTATGGGCAGGGAGTGAGGGAGCTGATGGCAAGGGGAAGGCTCCGGGCGAGTGTGGTCCCGGTGATCAGCGAGCCTACGGGAGTTATTCACATTCTCAGGAG
This sequence comes from Malaclemys terrapin pileata, assembly GCF_027887155.1. Taxonomy (NCBI): domain Eukaryota; kingdom Metazoa; phylum Chordata; order Testudines; family Emydidae; genus Malaclemys; species Malaclemys terrapin. The sequence goes on from NC_071505.1 coordinate 342,083,511, forward strand.
GCCGGGACAATTGCTTAAAACGAAGACAGGAAAGCTGGAGGCAAGACCACGTTAACCATGAAAGCAGCCTGTCGGTTTGCCTGGCACGGGGACAGTCCAGCTCGCAGCGTAGTTCTCCTACAGTCGCTCTGGACTGACTCTGGCTCTTGTCCCCACTGAGTCTCCCACCCCAGCCACCATGCACACATGAGCCCAGGGCGATTCTGAGGAGACCCCTATTTTCTGAACAACGGCTTCAGGAAGGACCTGGCTGGCTGGGAAAGCGCAGAGCACTACAGAACCGGCTGGGCCCTTCATGTTTTTCAGCCTGTCGGCATATTGGATTCAGACTAATTCTCAGGCTGAACTCTATTTAGAACAGGTACCTTTGTTCCTTCCTGTGCTAACGTCACTCCGCTTTGGGGGAGAATAAGGACAAAGCCTATTAGAGATCTATAGAAAGCCGATCTGGGAGACAGATTCTTCCACAGCTGCTACTGTGAGATTCTGACAGCTTCCTCTGAACCACCGGGTGCTGGCTGCTGTCAGAGAAGGGGTCCTGGACTGGATGGAACTCAAATTTTGATTCAGTCTGCTAATGCCTATAGCGAGTCCTTCACTAGTCAGTACCAGACGCCAAGAACCAGCTCCTCGGATGGTGCAAATTGGCTTAGCGCTATGGACAGCAATGGAGCTCTGCAAATTCCCACCAGCTGAGGGTCTCTAGCCCTGCAGCATCAGTGACTCAGGACACTGGAGTGTATTGGCCGAGGCTTTGAAATGATCATGGCAGTGAGAAATGGGCTCAGACTGGAAACCCCAAACCCAGCACTGGTGGACTTGGGGACGCTGAGATCTGGATCCGGAGCCAGAGCTGAATGATGTGGCTTGGGGCAGTCGCTCATTACAATAACCCCTGGTGTGTAGCTGGGCTGTGTGCACTGCACTCTGGGCTCCCAACTGCAGGATTTGACTAGTAGCCTTTAAAAAAAAAGGTTTTGAGGTGCAGAAGGACAAGGAAAAATGTGACACCCTGTCCCAGACCTTTCTGTGGTACAGGGGTCCCTTTACAAACACAGCAGCCATCTCCATACAGCAGCTAACAACAAAAAAAAAAACTTCCATGATCCTTAAATCCTGACCCTGTCCCTCTTCCATCCTGCACTGTCCTTTATTACACAAAGGCCTTGTCTACACTTACGTCAGCACGTAGGGTGCGTGCAGCTACACATGAAAGGCTGTGGTAGGGAGGGCAGCCAGGCTCAGCTTGGAGAGCTGCCGGTGCCATTCCGCACTGCCTCCCCGCACCAGAGCCTTTCCCCACTGGAATCTTTCACTGCCGTGGGGAAAGGCTCTGGCAGCGGGGAAGGGGCAGGACTCTATCCTACTAAATATAGCAGTGTAGACACGGGAGGCCCTGCATGGGCATGTAGGGTGCATAGCCATAGGGTTCAAGTGTCCCTTTACTTGCCTTAGCCAGGCCTCACCATCTACACTGCTGTTACACCCGTGCTAGCAGGGTCGAAATAGCCCCAAGTGTAGACCTACCCAAAGCAACCACCTCTGTTCCTGGAGTCCTAATTGACTGCGCTTGAAGAGGCTTGGGGATTGCAAAGGAAGGCAGGGTCCAAGTTAACAGCCTAGCCCAGCAGCAGCCCCTCTGGTGGGAATTCGTCCTGGGCTCACTGCAAGGAAACAAAAAGAAGAACAGGAGTACTTGTGGCACCTTAGAGACTAACAAATTTATTAGAGCATAAGCTTTCGTGGACTACAGCCCACTTCTTCGGATGCACGAAGTCCACGAAAGCTTATGCTCTAATAAATTTGTTAGTCTCTAAGGTGCCACAAGTACTCCTGTTCTTCTTTTTGCGGATACAGACTAACACGGCTGCTACTCTGAAACCTGCAAGGAAACAGTTCCCCCTTAGTTAGGACTTTGTATTGTTCTTCCAAAGAAGTAAGGCAGAAACTAGTCATGTAAGCCACTCACCACAGGGTGGCGCTGATGCTCTGCCTCCCCTACGTTTTTCTCCTCTTAGGTCCCTTTGCAGCAGATCAGATTATGTCCGGTCTCTGTGCCCATTGATGCAGTCTGAGTAGCAGGAGCCCTTCAGCCCCACGGTGACATGGGCTGTTATGTGTTTGAATGATTAATCCTTCCTCTTCCTATTCCAGGCCAGAAGGGCTGAGGTGCTGTTTCCCGAGGAGCTGTTCCAGGACTAGCGAGGTAAGCACAGACACGGGCCGTGCACTACAGCTCTAGGTACACCCAGGAGCGCCGCCAGCGTTTTTGCCGCCCAAGGTGGCGGAAGGTCCCGCCCCCGAAATGCCGCCCCCGACAGGCGGCAGAAGGTCCCGCCCCCAAAATACCGACGACAACGGGGGCAGCCGAAGATCCGGCCACCGCGGTCGCCGCCCCCCAAATGTTAGCGCCCAAGGCAACCGCCTAGGTTGCCTAATGGGTTGTGCCGGCCCTGGGTACACCCCTGTAACCCTAGAGGGGCAGGAAACGTGGTCCTTTCAGGTGGAAACGATGGTGGTTTTAATATGAGTGTAGAGTGTTTAGATGCAAGCTGGCTGGATAGAAACAGAGAGTTTGGAAGATCAATATGTAGCTGAAGATCATTGTTTTTACTGTGGTTTTTTCCCCTCTCATAGGAGCCTTTCCAAGCATCACAGAAGTACGGGCCACAGTTAACATGGCATCGAGTTGTTTGTTGCCTAATAAAGCACGAGCCGGGCTGCCCACTGCCCTGTGCAGGTACCTTGAAGTGAATGAGGGAGAGCTCCTCTGTGCTATGGGCCCCATCCTCTGCACACAACCGCAGCTCCTGTGTTCAGGACAGCGCAGGCTGTTCCCACCTGGGCGACACCAACATCCCAAGGTGGCGGGGAAGGGCTGGCCGGAGGCCAGGACACGGCCAACCTGGTCACTGCACTGGGCTGTGGAGCTGGTTGGGTGCGTAACAGGGAGCGCACTGCGGGGTGGTAACGGTGAGTGACCCGTCTGTGTGCGTGGAAACCCAGGGCAGGATTGTACGAGTGCAAGCGTGTGTGCGTAGAGACAAACACAGGCACACACACACCCTGTCACTGGTCCCATGTCACCCATGGAGCTGCAGATGGCAAGTCAGGCAGAGTGGAAACTGAAGGTGACAAGTGGAGCTGAAAGTTCAGTTTCAGTTTCCTTTTCCCCAGCTCACTCTCCCTTTCAGTTCCCCAGCCGCTCACTGAGCTCCCCAGCTCGCAGCCCAGGCTGGCTAGAAAAGGGCAGGGGAGTCCCAGCAGACACAGTCCGATCTGGCCCCAGACAGAACTCGGGTCTCTCCCAGAACCGGGCACTTCTCCAGCTCGGGAAGAAACCCAGTGCAGTGACAGGAGCCGTCACCTCCCTGGCTGGGCTGGGGACTCAGCGGATCGCAATGAGGTAGGAGCATTGGGGTCGCTGGGCGGCGGAGGCATTTCCAGCAAGGGCTCAATCCAGACACCTTCCCACCCCTCTGCGCATTTCTGGGGCTGCCCATCTCCGGCTTTTCTACCTCTGGGGCGGGGTGAATCTGGGGTCAGTTTGCAGCCTGTTGCTGCTCCAGGCTGGTGACTCCCAGGGCTAGAGCAGGTCACTGTTTACACCTCACCCTGCGAGCTCAGCTTGCTGTCACTTTCCGGAGAAGTCCCCGCTCTGGCCAGCTGTCACTCCGGCTTCACTCCGCATCAACCGAGGAGCGGTGAGAGAGCCCCGCCCGTCCCCTCTCCCTGTTGTGGTTTTAAACATCCACGTGGGTGTTACCAGACTAGTCACCGGCCTTAACTCCTGCTCCCCTCCGCACAAAGCGGGGGAGGGGGGATTAACTCCGATCCCCGGGGGGCTGGAGCCAAGGGGCAGCGGGGGGGCGGGACGGGCCCAGCCCGGGAGATGCAGAAAGAAAAGCCAGCAGCAGGAGAACGGAGCTATGGAGGAGGAGGCTGCAGGGAGGGGAAACCAGCTGCTTGCAGAAGGGGGCGGGGGGGCTCTTGTGAACGCTCAGCCTGGACTGAGACCACGTCACCCCCCCCCCCGCGCCCCTCAGCTCAGGGCACCGGCCCCAGACCAGAGAGCGGGCACAGCTTGGGGGGGGGGGGGTGTCGGTCTGTCTAGCAAGGCGGTGGGAGGTGTCGGTCTGTCTAGCAAGGCGGTGGGAGGTGTCGGTCTGTCTAGCAAGGCGGTGGGAGGTGTCGGGGTGTCTAGCAAGGGGCCGGGGGGTCGGTGTGTCTAGCAAGGCGGGGGACGGTGCTTGTTCCCAGAAAGAGGACACTGCCGAGTGGGGAGGGGGAGGGAACGGGGGTACAGTTGGGGGGTGCTGGAGGGGGTACCTGCAGTGGGGTACTCACTGGAGGTGGGGGGCAGTGTCGCTCCCTGTCAGAGTGGTGGGGATGATTCTAGCGTGCAGTGGAAACTCATTCAGCCCAGATGGAGTCTCATTTCCCCCTCTCTTTGCAGCCCCCTGTGCCTGAAGGAGAAGCTGCAGGCCCTCCAAGTGCCACGTCACCTGGAACTTTGAAATCAGAGACAAGGTAGATGCAACTCACATTCTCCAAACTCTGACTCTCAGGATTGCCCACACTCACAACCAGAACCAACCCGTGCTCCTTGCCATGCAAGCTTATCTCTACCACCTGCAAGGGCAATATGAAGACGCTCTGCAAAGCCTTAGAGAAGCCAAGGAGATTCTGCAAAGAGATCACCCAGATAACTTCCCCCGGCAGGTCCTGGTCATTTACGGAAACTACGCCTGGCTCTATTATCACTTGGCCCACTATGATTTGGTTGAGCTTTACCTGGATAAGGTTAGAAAGATCTGCAGCTCCCTGAAGAGCCGCTCTCCATATGCAGCTCAGATCACTGAGATACATGCACAGAAAGGCTGGTCTCTTCTGGCAGCAGGCTTACGCAACGGCAGAGAAGCCACAGAGTGTTTCCAAATGGCATTGAGAGAAGACGAAGCAAATGGGGAGTTTCTTGCTGGGTTGGCAATCGCAGCCTTTGCATCATGGACTCACACACGCAAGCCTGTATTTTGGGAAGCAGCCAAAAAGAAGTTGGGTGCCGTTATCCGTGAACAGCAGCAAAACTATGAAGCTAAGGTGTATTTAGCCAGGATCCTTAAGAGGGCAGATAGACAGCAAGCAGAAGCCCTCTTAGAAGATGTTGTCCAGAATAGCCTGGACCCTGAGGTCCTGAGAAATGCAGCCATGTTCTTTCAACCAGAATTCATAGAAAAAACAATCTCTATTCTAGAGCGAGCAATATCTCTGAACCCCAATTATCATCTCCTTCACTATGACCTTGGGTATTGCTACAAGATACAACTGAAGGAGGCCAAGTCAGGCAGAGGAGAAATATTGGCAGCAGCTATTGAGGCCTTCAAAGAGGCTGTGCAAAAAGATCCAGTCTCTGTATTTTCAAAGCTGGCTTTAGCTGAAATGTATGGAGAAAATACACCTCACTACCAAGAAGAGATTTATCTCAATCTCATGAGTGAAATGCCCAGCCTCAGCAAGAAGTGTCAGCAGGCCGTCTACCTTCACTGGGGGGATTTCCTCTTCTACAAGCAGAAGTCACTGTGGGAGGCAGCTGAGATGTACAAAGCAGGTTTCGCCATTCCAGACGACTATCTGGAGAGGCTACAACTGAAAAAAAGGTTGGAAGAGGTGGCAGGAGAATTCCAGCAGAGCTCCCAAACCGCTGAGGCGGAGGACATACGTGACTTCATTCAACAGACTGAAACTCCACGGTACATGGGGAGATCCACTGGTGGCAGCAACAGAGCAGGAGACTGGAGATGTAGAGAAAATGTGTGATCCTTTCCCTTCCCTGGACACACTTTCTGAAGTGAGTCACTTTCCCCACCTGTGTAACAATGACATTCGTGTTGCAAATGATTCTGGGTCCCCTGAATAGTTCACTCCACGGCACATGCTGCTGTTGCTTCTTATAATTATTATTAGCTACCTGTATTGTGATAGCACCTAGAAGCCCAGACATGGACCAGGACCCCATTGTGTCTGGCCCCAAAGAGTCTTCAGTCTGCGACAAGAGACAACAGGAGGGAACCAGCAGACAGACGGGGGAGCACAGGCAGACGATACTGGTCAGCAAAATGGACAGTGGTCTCAGCCCACCAGCTACCCAGCCACTGTCAAGTGTTTTGTAAGCATCACCGCAGAGGAGAGTTGAGCAACTGTTTCTACCCAGAGGGGACGGTGCGACCATCCTTGTCTCTAAGCAAACCTACCTTCCAGATCTGCTGCCTTCTAACATCCACACAGCAAATAGGTGTGGAGTTTCTTCTAACAGCGTTGAGTTCTTGTACCTGCATAGCTGAGGGCCTGTAGTGTGCCTATATCATGATTCCCATCTTTGCTTTCTGCACCTCTCACTGACAATGACTCACATTTACATGGCACCTTCATCCCCAGCTTGTCAGGGATCTGCTAGGTTTTTATTTCATTTACAATAAAAGTAACGTAGAAAACAGAAATAAATCAATTCCACCATCTTGGAACATTCCTTTCCCTGTCCTTCGATTGCATCGGGGTGAGCAGCACACGGGCACGTCAAGCTCACAGTAAAGCGCCGTGACAGTCACTAATAGAGCAGGAGCCAAGGCTGGAGTTTCGGAAGTTGGCTTGGTGGAAATGAGTGTCCAGATTTACCAAATAGCTCAGCACCCAGCAGCTCCCATCGTTCTCAGCTGGGGTCCAAGCCCCCTGCACTATTCTCAGGGGATGGGGTGCGGTGGAACGCTCATTGTTCTCGGGGCGGGTGCAAGGATGTTTCGCGCCCAAGGCGAAACTTCCACCTTGCACCCCACCCCCAAGCTCTGTGGCAGCTCTCCACTCCGCCCTAAGGCGCCCACCCCTGCAGTGCGAGTGAGGGGGGGTGGGAACTGGCAGGTTTCCCCTGTCGGGGGGTGCTGGAGGGGACGGGGCGTAGATCCACAGGTAGCTTGGGGAAGGGGCAAAACACAGGAAGGTTCTTATCTGGTTTGGGGCTGCTTCACACGCAGAGCAGGTGCCCTGCTTCCAGCCCCGATCCTTTTCCACAGCAAACCTGGGCAGTCAACAGGTACCTGCCCTGGGGCTGTCCAGGGTTGGGGGCCCCTCCCAGCAGCTGTTTGTGGCTGGATGTATCACCACTGGGAGCCGGGTAGAGACCCACCCCCCGGCTGCTCCGGCTCCAGCACGCCACCCTCCACCCCCGGGCAGCTCCAGCACGCCACAACCCCTCCACCCCCCGGGGCTGCTCCGGCTCCAGCGCCGCCCCCACCCCGGGGCTGCTCCGGCTCCAGCCCCGCCCTCCCCTTAGCTCAGCCCTGCCCTGGGTCAGGCAACTCCAGCTCACACAGGATGGGACCCCGGGCTTCTGACTCCCTCATTGGCCTGCCCGCCCTGTCAATCAGCCTGTCCTGGAGCATTGGCCCCAGGGACTCAGTCTCTGGATGCTGATTTCTCCATGGTCCTTTCCCAGTATTGGGACAGGGCAGCCAAACAACCCCACTCAGTTTCCGTGGGGGGCCAGCAGCCCCCTTACACCGAGACGGCTTCTGGCTGACTTCAGCCCCACTGAGAGTAATGGGAGATAGCAGCCAAAATGGCTGTGGAAAACGTCACTCATTGGCAGTGTGGCTGGTGAGGGCAGGGCCTAGAGGGCAATGCAGGCTTGAGTGTGGCCTCCTGTATCGGCCACTTACCCTCCCTGTTCGATATTTCCAGCTCTCCCAGTGCTTCACAGCAGGGGGGATCTCCTGGCCCTTCCCCGGGAGATCGATGGGAAAACTGAAGCACGAAGCAGGGCCGTGACCTGCCCCAGGTCTGGCAGTGAGTTAGGGGCAGAGCCCGGGCTAGAATTCAGTCCTGGGGCTTGTGCTCTAACCATTAGGCCGGGCTGTTTCCAATACCACGTGCTGAATTTTCACTGCAGGTGCTTGGCCTCTCAGCTGCACAGAGAAAGCCCCAGCGCTGCTCTCCCCAGACAGGCAGGCTCCCAGCATGGAAACCTGCCTGTCTCGGGCCACCGATTCTGCCCCCTCCCTGCGTTATCCTGTAGCTCCTCTCATTTCCACCCCTCAGTCAGTCCCTCCCTGATTTCCCGCATCTGGCAGTCTTGCTTCGCCACCTAGTGGCGCTTCTCCATTTTGAAGCACGTGGAGGAGAGGAAGGTGATCAGGAACAGTCAACATGGATTCACTAAGGGCAAGTCATGCCTGACCAACCTGATTGCCTTCAAGGATGAGCATAAGTGCCGACTCCATGGGTGCTCCGGGGCTGGAGCTCTGCACCCACCGGCAGCCAAGCTCCCCCCCTGCCCCTCCCCCCCGACTCACCTCACCTCCACCTCCTCCCCTGAGCGCACCGCGTCCCAGCTTCCCCTCCCAGTGCTTGCCGCCGTGGCGTAACAAGCTGTGAGAGGGAGGGAAGGAGGGAGAGAGGAGGAGCAGGAACATGGCGCGCTCAGAGGAGGAGGCTGGGAAGAGGCAGGGCCAGGGCAGGCACTTGTGGAAGGAGTCGAATAGGGGCAGGGAGGGGGTGGAGTTGGGGCGGGGACTTTGGGTAAGGGGTTGGAATGGGGGCGGGGCAGGGGTGGAGTCGGGACGGGGCCAGTGGGATCGAGCACCCACCGGTGCCAGGAAAAGTTGGCACCTGTGATGACGACATAACTGGCTCTGTGGATATGGGGAAAGCAGTGGACATGATATATCTTGACTTTAGCAAAGCTTTTGATACCGTTTTCTACAGTATTCTTGCCAGCAAGTTAAAGAAGTATGGATTGGATGAATGGACTATAAGGTGGATAGAAAGTTGGCTAGATCGTCGGGCTCAATGGGTAGTGATCAATGGCTCGATGTCTAGTTGGCAGCTGGTATCAAGCGGCGTGCCCCAGGGATCGGTCCTGGGGTCGGTTTTGTCCAACATCTTCATTAATGATCTGGATGATGGGATGGATTGCACCCTCAGCAAATTCATGGATGACATCATAGGCGCCGACTCCATGGGTGCTCTGGGGCTGGAGCACCCCTAGGGAAAAATTAGTGGGTGCTCTGCACCCACTGGCAGCCAAGCTCCCCTCCTGCCCCCATGAGCACACTGCGTCTCCGCTCCTCTCCATACCTCCCAGTGTTTCCTGCTCGGCCACTGCGAAACAGCTGTTTGGCAGGGTTAGCACGATCCGGGAGGAGGGGGAGAAGCGGGAATGTGGCGCGCTCAGGGGAGGAGGCAGGGAAGAGGTGGGGCCAGGCAGGGATTTGGGGAAGGAGTTGGAATGGGGGCAGGGAAGGGGTGGGAAGAGGCAGGGCAGGAGCAGGGCCTCATGGAAGGGGTGTAGTGGGGGCAGGGCTAGGGGCGGGGTGGGGTCGAGCACCCACGTGAAAGAGGGGAAGTTGGCACCTATGGATGACACTAAGCTGGGGGGAGATGTAGATACGCTGGAGGATAGGGATAGCGTCCAGAGTGACCTAGACAAATTGGAGGATTGGGCCAAAAGAAATTGGATGAGGTTCAACAAGGACAAGTGCAGAGTCCTGCTGCGATGGGTTTGATCACAGAGACCCTCTTGGGACTGTCACCTGACATGCTGAAGTTACCTCTGAGCCCATTTTTCCTGCCAGCTTGGGACTCCAGAACCCTGCCTTCTTGAGTCCAACATGCTAGCCTGCTGCAACACAGACCCAGGTCTGGTCCATGCCCCCAAAGCTGCAGGCTTTAACCAAAAACTGCTCAGCAGGTCACCTATCTCCAGCACCCAGACACCCAGTTCCCAATGGGATCCAAACCCCAAATAAATCCGTTTTACTCTGTATAAAGCTTATACAGGGTAAACTCACAAATTGTCCGCCCTCTATAACACTGATAGAGAGATATGCACAGCTGTTTGCTCCCTCAGGTATTAATCACTTACTCTGGGTTTATTAATAAACAAAAGTGATTTTATTAAGTATAAGAAGTAGGATTTAAGTGGTTCCAAGTAATAACAGAACAAAGTGAATTCCAAGCACAATAAAACAAAACATGCAAGTCTAAGCCTAATACATTAAGAAACTGATTACAAGTAAATCTCACCCTCAGAGATGTTCCAATAAGCTTCTTTCACAGACTAGACTCCTTCCTAGTCTGGGCCCAATCCTTTCCCCCGGTACAGTTCTTGTTAGTTCCAGCAGGCATCTTAAGTGAAAAGCAGGGGATCTCTCATGACTGGAAGCTCCCTTTGTTCTGTTCCACCCCCTTTTATATCTTTGGCACAAGGTGGGAATCCTTTGTCTTTCTCTGGGTTCCCATCCCTTCTTCTAAATGAAAAAGGACCAGGTTTAAGAAGGATCATGTGACATGTTCACATGTTCTGTGAGGCTTCATTACCCACAGGCTGGCACCCACGTATACAGGGAGGTTTGCAAGTAAACAGAGCCATTTACAGCCAATTGTCCTAGTCAATAGTAGCCATCAAGATTCCAAGCCACCATTAATGGCCCACAATTTGCATAATTACAATAGGACCTCAGAGTTATATTTCACATTCCTAGTTTCAGATACAAGAATGATACATTCATTCAAATAGGATGAACACACTCAGTAGATTATAAGCTTTGTAATGATACCTGACAAGAGACCTTTTGCATAAAGCATATTCCAGTTACACCATATTCACTCTTATAAACATATTTTTATAAAGCATATGGAGTGCAACATCTGGGCTGAGTTTGGGCTGGGGGAGGGGCGCTCCTCCCCCGGCTGTGGCAGGGCTGGGGCTGCGGCAGGTCCAGGCTGGGGCTGGGTTTGGGGCGCTCTTTCCCTGTCCGCAGCAGGTCCGGGGCTGAATTGGGGATGGGGGAGCTGATTTACCCCAGCAGGCGTTTTGGCCCCTGGCGGTGGTGCATCTGGCTCAGGGTGGTGGTACAGCAGAAGGATGGCAATGGAGAGGCTGGCACGGCTGCCTGGGCTGTGGCCAAGTTCTCAATCTCAGATGGAGTGACGGATGCTTCGCTCCTCTGCAAACCAGGCCCTAGGACAGGGGTGGGCAAACTTTTTGGCCTGAGAGCCACATCAGGCAATAGAAATTGTATGGCAGGCCATGAATGCTCACAACATTGGGGTTGGAGTGAAGGAAAGGGTGCAGGTTCTGGCTGGGGGTGCAGGCTCTGGGATGGGGCTGGGGATGAGAGGTTTGGGATGCAGGAGGGGGCTCTGTGTGGGATTGAGGGGTTTGGAGAGCGGGAAGGGGATCAGGGCTGGGGCAGGGGGTTGGGCATGGGGAAGGGTTCAGGGGTGCAGGCTCCAAGCGGCGCTTACCTCAAGCAGCTCCCGGAAGCAGTGGCATGTCCCTTCTCCAGCTTCTACGCGTGGAGGGACCCCCGACCCTCAGAGTGGAACCATGTGGCTGCTTCTGGGAGCTACGTGGTGCGGTCCCCGACCGTGTACCCTGGAGCGGGGCCATGCTATGGCTCCCGCATGGTGCGGCCCTGACCCGGCACCCCGGCTGGACCACCGGACTGGGGCAATCCCCAGACCCCGCTCCCCAGTGTGAGTTTGTGGTCTGTCTTAAACGGCTTGCGGGCCGAATCCAGCCCACAGGCCGTAGTTTGCCTATCCCTGCCCTAGGAAGTCTTCTGCAAACCAGGCTGTAGGAAATCCCGGACCCCAAAGAAGAGACACCCAAAAGAAGAGGCTGTTTTCGGAAGCCCAGGCCTCATGGGGGTGAGAATCTCCAGGGGAGGGGGGGCTTACTCCCCCGGAGGACACTGCTAGTCGGATTTTAGCTTTGAGGATCCTCAAAGCAGAAGAGCTGGAAGGCGATCTCCTCACACGCATGATTCACCCCGCACTCAAACAGGCAGCCAAACAAGAGCGGCGCTGACGCCTCCTGGCACACGGCCAGGTCCGAGTAACTACACGGCCCTTTGTACAGGAGCCAGGGGTGTTCCCACTTGGCCTCATTCAATGGGGACTGGTTGAGGTAGATGCCCAGGTCGACCTGCTTGCATTTACCTGTCGGGTGGGAGTAAAGTAGCTACGACACGGTGCTTCTGCGGATGGGGCATTGCCACTGTTCAACAGGCAGGTCGTCTCAGGGGCTGAGGCGTCTGGCACTTCTGCGCCATCCGCCTCCAGAAGCCCTGCTGTCGGCGTGAAGCTCGCACAGCTGCTTGCATGAGGAGGGGCTCTCGAATGTCAGCCCCTGGTCTGTGCTGAGCGCCGCTGCCCGGCACTGGCGGGGGGTGCGGGCATTGCAGTACAACACGGGGTCACAGGCCTGGCACACCACCTCAGCCACCTGGCACTCCCCTGTCTTCATGCCTTTAATCAGCTCACCCTTGTGCCAGCGCTGCCCGCCGTCGTCACTGTAAAAGACCAAGGCCCGGGGCAGGGTCCAGCAGGGCAGTGGCAGGCGGCAGCAGCGAGCGGTAATGTGGAAGGTATAAGCCGGGATCACCAGCCGCCCGGAGCTGAGCTGCACCCCGTGCCCCGGCCCCACCGCAAACGTGGCCCAGTCCTTCAAGTCTTCCCCAATCACCTGCTCCGTCAAGTCTGTCAACGAGCTCCAGGTCTGGCCGGCGTCTCCGCTGCAGACGTAGCACAGCCGGGCGGCGTTCTGCCCGGTGCGGATCTGCCATTGCTCTGTGACGTGCTTCCTCACGCAGATGAAGAACAGGAAAACAGTCTGACTCTTCCGCTCGTACACCGGGCAGGGGCTCATCGTGCGGTGACCCGGTAACACTGCGCTCGTCAAGCACTCCCTGGGCCCCCACTGCAGCAGGAGAGAGGGGGCGAGAACAGGTAGGTCAGAGGGGTAAGCCAGCGGGGCCCACTCCTCAGTACATCACGATGACCATCCCATACGGGCTGGGCAGCAAGCGAGAGGGGTCTGCAGGGAAACAATGCACAAGGAATTACCTCGACCGAAGTCCCTGTCTTCCGACCTTGTCTCAGCACCAGGTACTCAGCGTCCTCGTCCCTGGCAGAGGAGCGCTTCTCTGCGAACGCCAGGAGCGTGTCTGTGGGGATATACAGCAGTGCGGGGATCCGATAGGTGACCCCACTCTGCTGATCCTGGTGGAAGAGAGTCACCTTCCCAGAGCTCATCGAAGCCTTGATCATGATGTCTCGACGTACCAGAGACCTCAGTTGGGAGAGAAAAAGGATCAAGGGGGTTAAAACAATACTAGTTACGGAGCTTCTCTCAGCCACAGAGCTGCACCCACCTGCTCGGACAGGAAACATACTGGGCTCCTTCTTCCCCATCTCTGCCATAGACTCACTGCACCAGGCAACCAGGTCAGGGACCAATGCTGCAAGGGGCTCAGCACAGACTTAGCTCCTACTGATTTCAATGAGAGCAGGATCCAGCCCTGATCAGCAGGGGGTGGGGCCAGGACACTGAGTTAGGGCCAAATTCTGCTCACTTACGCCACAGTAATTTCTGGCTCGGGGTTTACACCAGCATCACAGCGATCAGAACCCGGCCCCCACTGTCTCCAAGTGACAAACAGGGGCCTCCCTCCAAGCCCAGACCTTCCCAGCACCAGCCCAGGGCAGCAATTTACCATCAGCCGGTGCCTGCCCTGCTGGAGGGGATCCCCGCAGCGCTGTCTCCAATGCAGACCGGCTCTGGCCTCTCCCTCCTGGCCCGGCTTTCTGCTCTTTCCAGCGGGGAACGGGACAAACTAGACCAGGGAGCCTAGAAACAGCAAGAAAAGTGAAAGTAGAAGCTCTAACCCTGGCAGGGATTCAAGCCCTACTAAGCCGAGCCAAGCCCACCCCACCCCTGCAGACACTGCTTCGTCCAAGATTACTGCTAAAGAGACGCGCTACAGCGCCCCACCTCAAAAAGGCCTACGCACTGCCCCCAATCATGGCGAGTCCCCCCAACAGACCTGCCCCCACCCCCCTTGCGCCAAGTGCCCTCCACCCCCATCAGACCTGCCACCCCCGTTGCGCTGAGTCCCCCCCGCCCCATCAGACCTGCCCCCGCCATCCCCCATAGTATCGAGTTCCCCCGTAGCAAGATGAGGCCCTGAAACATAAACCCTTGGTATCGGAGGCCCGGTATGAGGCCTGAGGCCTGAACTAAAGTAATGGTCAAGACTTTGCTAATGTTGCCAGCACAGAGTGCCCGAGGCAAAGCAACAGCGGGTTCGTTGCCCGGTGTGCTTCGCGTCAATAAACACACCAGGGGGAGAAGCAAACAAAGTTTATTTGGGATCCCAAAGCGGTGCTAAGAGACAGGCACGTCTCAGATCAAGCACACTAACAGAAACAGTTTTTCTTCTTTTATACATTTTGCAGTTAAGCCTCACCCCCCCCTTTCCCCTCTAGCCCTCCCTTTCTCCCCCCCATTCCTCCCTCTACCCCTCCCGTCCCTGGTAATAGTTACTAAGCAAATAACGATTACATTTAAGCAGTTAAGTCATTCTTGGCAGCTATAAGCCTAGCTTGTTAGTAACTTCTTTAAACCGTTATCTTGTCCTTTTTCCCTTCAGCCAGAAACATGCAGGCCTCATTATTACCGCTTGAGCAGGAGGTTGCACACAGATAACTGGTTGCTTACATATTCCAATTGCACCTGGCTTTTGAGGTTGATTAGAGTTTAAACATGGAAGGATAGAGTTTGGTTCACTTAGGCCTAGTGCAGGAAGGCTTCATTGACACTTTGTGGCCTTCCACCCTCCCGAGTTACCTAGGGTGAGGCCTAGTGACGTCAACACTAACATAATGCAAAGTTAAGCTGTGAGACAGAGGCAGGCCCTGCTCACAGAAGTTGGCAAGGAGAAGGCTGCTAATTGCACATATACACATATCTAAAAGGTATCAAGTACTAATATGTCTAAGTACTAATCAAGTACCAGGATGGCACCAGAACATTCTGGTACGAACACATTCCACAGAGATAATGGGGAACAGGCTGACCCATCCTAAAGACAGGGTCAAAAGGATAATATGATGGATAAAGTTGTTTGTTCAAACCAACATGTACTAGGAGAGAGGCAGCACCCTAATGCGTAGAGGGGTTGTACCTCAATGCTTCAGGAGTGATGTATAACCTGTTTGTACCTGTATATAAGAATGCATCCCTGGGCAGTGACTTTGTCTGGCCTAGGGGGCAGTGGAGTGTCCCGCCACTGTCTGAGCCGGTCCATTGACAGGGAGCATATCTGTATTAGCAGAACTATAGACATCTGATCCAGGGAGCTAGAGACTGCATTTCGTTTGGCAATAAACCTGTCCGGGGGCCTTCGTACCTTATTGGAGTCTGTGGTCATTGGGGGTTCGCTCGAGGTCTGCTGTGCCAGCGATCTGCGCAGAGCCGGGACAGCACACAGAGGGAATACACCCACACAGCCGACTGTTATCAACATTGAATAGAGCAGAGCACAATACAAGTGATGTCTGACAACACGCCCCAGCCCCATCAGACCTGCCCCCCCATCCTATTGCGCCTAGTCCCCTCCACCCCCATCAGACCTACTCTGCCACCCCCATTGCGCCGAGTCCCCCCCCGCCCCCATCTGACCTGCCCCCACCCCCCCATTATATGGAGTTCCCTGCAGCCCCATTAAACCTGCCCTCGCCGCCCCCCATTTCACCGAGCCCCCTCCACCCCATCAGACCTGCCCCCCACCATCCCCCTATTGCGCCAAGTCCCCTCCACCCCCATCAGATCTGCCCCCTCAACCCCCTTTGGGCCAAGTCACCTCCGCCCCCATCAGACCTTCCCCGCCCCCCCCATTGCGCCAAGACCCTTCCACCCCATCAGACCTGCCCCCCACTCCTCCATTGTACCGAGTCCCCCCCGCCCCCATCTGACCTGCCCCCACCGCCCCTCACCGCAGACTCTGCTCCGCACTCACGGCTCTGCGGGCCGGCTCCAGGCACCAGCACAGCAAGCAGGTGCTTGGGGTGGCCAATGGAAAGGGGCGGCACATTCGGCTCTTCGGCAGCGGGTCCCTCGGACCTGCCGCCAAATTGCCGCCGAAAAATGAAGCAGCGGCAGTAGAGCTGCTGCCGAAGTGCCGCCGATTGGAGCTTTTTTATTTTTATTTATTTTATTTTTTTGGCGCCGCTTGGGGCGGCAAAAACGCTGGAGCCGGCCCTGCCACTGGGAGCAGCAGGACCCGCACACCCCCTAATTGGAATCGACATGAGCAATCACTCAAAGAAGAAGAATCACTTCTCTCGATCTGCTGGCAATGCTCCTATTAATGCAGCCCAAAATGCCACTAGCCTTCTTGGCAACAAGAGCACATTGCTAACTCATATCCAGCTTCTCGTCCACTGTAATCCCCAGGTCCTTTTCTGCAGAACTGCTGCTTAGCCAGTCTGTCCCCAGCCTGTAGCAGTGCATGGGATTCTTCTGTCCTAAGTGCAGGACTCTGCACTTGTCCTTGTTGAACCTCATCAGATTTCTTTTGGCCCAATCCTCTTTCGGCCATGGCCTGCGCAGTGGCACAGGCCAGTGCAGTGGCCATTTTGGACCCCATGGTATACCACCAGGCCCAGGGTTCCCAGTCCAAGGCCTCACGCTAAGTGGCGTCCTAGCCTACGGTGCCAGAG
This sequence comes from Malaclemys terrapin pileata, assembly GCF_027887155.1. NCBI lineage: Eukaryota > Metazoa > Chordata > Testudines > Emydidae > Malaclemys > Malaclemys terrapin. The sequence continues at coordinate 342,100,068 of NC_071505.1, forward strand.
GCAGCAGCCAATCGCCCCACCCCTAGGAGTGCAGAGGAGTCGGCGGTCGCACCACCTCTTCCGGAACTCACCCCAGTTCCTGAGCCAGACCAAGAGGGTGTGGTGGACCCAGTTCCTCCACTAGCTTCCTCGTCATCCTCCCCGGACAAGGCGATGGCAGGCACCTCTGTCTCGGGACCGCCCCCTATAAATAGCCATGCCCACCAGGAACTCCTGCGCAGGGTGGCACGGAATATGAACCTGCAGGCTGAGGAGATGATAGAGCCGAAGGACCCTATGGTGGACATCCTGACACCAGAAGGACCATCCAAGGTCACTCTATCCCTCATCAAAACTATACAAGCCAATGCAAAGACCATTTGGCAGACCCCAGCCTCCATCCCTCCCACCACTAAGGGTTGGAGAGGAAGTACTTCGTGCCCCCAAAGGGGTTTGAATACCTGTTCACACACCCACAGCCTTGCTCGCTGGTAGTGACAGCAGTAAAGGAGAGGGAGAGGAAAGGCAGGGTCAGCAAGCCCCAGCGCCTAAATCTAAGGACACCAAGTGCCTGAATTCATTCAAATGCAAAGTTTACTCCATGGGGGGCTTGCAACTGAGGATTGCCAAGCAACAGGCAATCCTGAGCAAGTACCTTTAACTCCTGGAACTCAATGCTGAAGTTTAGCGAGCGGGAGAAGTTTGGGGCAATTGTCGAGGAGGGCAACGTTAGGTCAACGAATAAAATATGGAAAGGCTGCAGGGAACCCCCCAACAAAAATACAGGTCCACAGTCCTTTACTGTGAGCTCCAGTATCTATCACCTGGTTGGTAGCCAAGCTAGTCCTGCGTATGTAACCTTCCTTCCCTTTGCTGGAATGAGGCAAGTGGAATCAGGTGTATAGAAACACATTATGTTTATTTTGGGGAAACTGAGGTACATAAATGGGAACGGGAAAAATGCATAAAACAATAACAGAAACTTATTCTCTCTATCGGTACAGTAACTCAGAACATCTGTGACCTGAAGCCAAGACCCAAACTAGACCCCCGTGGAGTACAAACAGTAAGTAAACATACAATGTCACCCTTCTGATGGTCGCTCAGGACCTCGATCCTTTGGCTCATACAGAGCCTCTGGAGAGGAACTCTGAGGAGATCCCTCGATGACTCGTCCTTCTTACTGGCTCCAGATGACAGGGCAGCAGGCTCACGAGATGACAGCGGGTGTTCACAGGCGAATGACAACGGTGGAAGTTAACTGCTGCAGATGGTAAGTAATAGCTGGAGATGGCACTTGTCCGGAGTTTCCATCACCCATGGAGGCAAACCCGCGTGCACCTGCAACTCGGATGGGCAGCTCCGAACTGAGGTCACTGCCGCTCTTCTATAGACTCTATAGCGCGAAACCCCTCAGGGAAACCCCATAGAATCCCCGGGAAAATCCAGTTAAAACTGGAACTTGTTTACTACTTGGGCCACTGCTGACCGTTGGAAAGGGCGGGAAAACACTCCAACTGCCCTCACATGACCAAGTCCTCCATTTTAGATAACAAAATGGGTTCCATATAAACATAACAAATCATACTACTAATAACCTTACAAACACAGCTTTAGGAATTTGCCCCGGACAGCAAGGCTCTGGCATGGACCTCTTTACAGGCCTCACTGGACGCTGCAGACTCAGCAGTGCGCACCTTGTCCTCAGGGATAGCTATGCAGTGTAGTTCATGGCTGCAGGCCTTGGGGCTCTTGCCCGAGGTTCAACAAACTATGCAAGAACTACCTTTTTACGGGATGGATCTGTTTGCCGAGCAGACTGACTCCAGACTGCATAACCTCAACGACTCCAGAGGGACAATGAAATCTTTGGCTATGCACACACCCCGGCAACCCAACGAAACCCTTTAAGCCCCAACAGCACCCGTATCCTCCTCAGCCAAGGCAGGAATTCTACAGGCGCAGAGGTAGGAATGGCAGTCCTAAGCCGTCTCATCCCCCATCCGGACAGGGACAGGGCCCGACTAAGCCTTTGTTGGGCTCAAAACAGACATTTTGAAAGCGTGCCCGAGGATGGAGCACCTGTCTCAACACCGGATCCTTCCCAGTGTTTTTTGAACTGTCTATCCCACTTCTACCATGCGTGGTCCCAAATAACATCAGACCGCTGGGTTCTTCGCACGGTGGAAGTGGGATATTCTTTCCAATTCTGCTCCTACCCTCCTTCCCACCCCCCTTCTCCATCCCTCTTCAGGGACTCTTCTCACGAGCAACTCCTTATCCAGGAGGTGCAGGTGCTCCTCATCATAGGAGCAGTGGAGGAGGTTTCTCAGGAGCTAAGGGGCAGGGGATTCTATTCCTGATACTTCCTAATCCTCTAAGCCAAGGGGGGGGGGTCTCAGACCCATTCTAGACCTGCCAGGACTCAACAAGTTCATGGTAAAGTTGAAGTTCCGCATGGTCTCCCTCACTACAATTATCCTTTCCCTGGATTCGGGAGACTGGTTCGCCGCCCTCTAAATGAAAGACGTGTACTTTTACATAGCGATTCTCCCTGCTCACAGACGCTTCTTAAGGTTTGTGATCAACTGAAAACATTATCAGTTCACAGTCCTTCCCTGCGACCTGTTGACAGCCCCACGAGTGTTCACCAAATGTACGTCGGTGGTAGCAGCCTTCCTCTGAAGGAGGCAGGTGCAGATATACACTTACCTAGATGACTGGCTACTCAGGGGGCAACACATCTCGAAGAACAACAGTTATAAGAGATAAGTAACCAAAAGTTTTTGTCGCATTGGGAGTTGGGACAGCAGCCTGGATAACGGCAGTTTCAGAAAGCATCCTAAATGGCAAGACTGTTTAAGCTTCCTAGTGCGTCTCACACTGACTCTCAGGGTTTTCACACTGCAAAGAAAAACCCACAGCACAAAGTCTCAGGGCTCGGGGGGTTAAAAACAACAGCGTAGACATTACCGCTCAGGCTGGAGCCCGGGCTCCGAGAACCTCCCACCTTGTTGAGTTTCAGAGCCTGGGCTCCAGCCTGAGCGGGAATGTTTACACCGTTATTTTTAAGACCTGCAGCCCAAGCCCTGTGACCCTGAGTCAGTTGACCTGGGCTCTGAGACTCAGAGCCACGGGTTTTTCTCTGCAGTGTAGACATATGCCTCATTAGCCTGTTGCTTGCTTAGGTGACTGCCAAGCCGAGCCGGCTGATGACCTGCAGAGAACAGTGTGGCACTGTCAGGCTAGTGCTGGCTTGGCAGGGGCTATCACAGTGATCATAAATGGAGTCACTGGTGGGTGAATTGCAACTGTGCTAAGCATGCCTGGAGCAAGGTCGCTGGGACCCAATAGCAGGAAGGGTAGGGGAAGAGCATGTGTCACTATGTGCTTGGTTTCCAGGGAGTAGTCCACGAAAGCTTATGCTCTAATAAATTTGTTAGTCTCTAAGGTGCCACAAGTAATCCTGTTCTTCTTCATGCTTAGATAGGGAGCCCCATAACAAGGTCTGAAGTTTGACTTTATATCCCTCTCTGGTGATCCCTACCCCTGTAAAACTCCTCCTGGAAGGAACCAGCTGCAGTAAACAGACCTGCAGCTGGAGGCTAGGCTATCTGAGTTGATTTCTCAGCTTCATTATTCTGTCCAAAACAGATGGATGTGGTTTCCTGAGAGGTTCCGGAGGCACAGAGCCCTCCGACGTACAAGGCATTTAGACGAATACTGTCACGTGCATGCTCTTCCTCTAGCTGAGTGGCACCTGGCAAGAGGGCACAGCGGGTGCGGGAATGGCTGCTCTCAGGAGTTCCTCACCCACCTCCAATTCTCATTCAATTCAGAGCGGCCTGAACAAACACAGCCGCTTCTCATCTACTTCCTCCTTTCTCTCTCAAAAAAAAATACGAGGTCAGGGTGGGAGGTTTCAAGAGCACTCTGCCTTGGCCAATCACAGCTCTCATTGAAGGAGGCTGACATTACTTTGGCTAAGGCCCAGTGCTTGTGAAAATTCCTCTCTACATGACACTGGTCCCCGTAGCAGCCCCCTGCACTGCTAACCTCTCTTCACTCCCCAGAACAGGAACAAGCTGTTCTCCGCTACTTCCGGCACCTTCCATTGCTTCACCTTTTATGTGAAAAATTTGTAAACTCTTCAGAGTCAGGCCCATCTTTTTGTTCTATTTTGTACAGTGTCTACCGCTGTGCGCTCCTGATCCTTGACTGGGACCCTGGAGGCAATGCAAACGGGCACAATACAAATAGGTCATGTAAGCTCATTTTTTTAACATGAAGAAAGCAAAGTCCCTTCCAACCAAATGACATCACAGCAGGGACAACTCGTTTTCAAAGACAAGATGGGCTGTCTTAGCCCGTTGCTGTTCTTTAAAGGGCGACAACTTAATTGTTTCAAAACTGAATTTTTTTTTTTCCCCAAATCATTGCAAGACGATGCTGATGGTTATAAAAGTCTTTTCAGTTGGGCAGTTTCGCCCTTGAAGTCTCCAAGAAACAGTGAAACGGACTCCCGAGAAAGTCCTGTCAAATGCACAAACGGAAGGGAGTCAAAGGCCCAAATCCACAAAGGGACTGGGGCATCCACAAACCCTGGCTTGGATGCCTAGGCTATGCATGGGGAGAGTTTGGGCCCTGAGAATGAGACCCACAAATGCCAGCAAACTGGGGGGTAGTCTTCTAAACTAGCCAATAGCAGACACCGATGAGAGGGGTGTGTCCTAAGCCCCATCCCTCTCAAAAGTTAGGCACCTATGTCCGAGCTGGATGGAGGCACCTATGTGTGCTTCTGATTCACAGCTGGAAACCCCTCACCTGCATCCAGAAGAGTTTCTAGCAAGAACAGCAGCGGTGCACTTAACTCCACACAAAAAGGCAAGGGAAGGGCTATAAGCACGTAAATTCCTTTGTGGATCTGGGTCTAACTCTTCAGTGTTAGTGATCTCAGGTAAGTATGTAACATGGCAGTGGGTACCATGTTTTTCTAGACAGGAATGTGATCTTCAAGATGATTGTGCTCCTTTAATCTCTCCCCCATGAAGACCGCAACACTGTTTTCACATCTGTTCTTTCCTTTTATTGAAAAAAAAATCATTTAGAAAAATGACAGTTTATATCAGGGACACAACTGAACAGAATCTCAATACGAAATATGCCAGTTGGACAAACATGAAGGACATTTACAGCTCTAAAAATGCCATTGCTTTTATTTTTTCACCTTGTCGATAAATTTCGTGCTCTAACATACAGAAGTAGCATATTTGCAGTCTCGATATTTTTCCCTTCCAATAGATAAAAGGATTTGATATAAAAATCGATCCCACCCACCCACTCCCCAATCAGATAAATATAAAAATAAAGAAAACACTTGTTTGTGAATGGACAGAGTTGTTTTACATAAAGGTTTTGTCCTGAATTCCTAACAAAGATTCACGACGAAAAGGATAAAATGAAGTCAGCGAAATGTGAATGCTAAAATCCCCCAAACACTGCATGGCACAGAGCTACATACTATAAAGCACTGCCAGGTAAAAAGGAGGAAGTCAATAGAGCATTGAGCAAAAACCTCCCTCCTAAAGGTCTTTGTTAGGTCAAATGTCATCCAACATCATCTCAAAAGTGACAGAGCAACCTGAAAGGCAGGTTAAACACTGCAACCATACAGATCAAGACTGTCTGAGCTAGGCATTAGCTTCAAGATCTCGGATCCAAGTTTAAAAATCCTGCTTTATCCAGAATTCAATAGGATTTCAGGACAAAAACAGAGGCAAGTAACATTCTTTGCTATTTCACTTTCTTTATTGGTATTAATTTAGTATGATCCACGCAGGAAGATGGCCATTGGAATAGTTATTTTGTTTTTTTTTCCGTGGCCAAACTGTCATGAAGCTTGGAGATTTCCGGTTCGTAGACCTCCATGACTAATGTTCCATTGTCATCAAAGAATTTAGCGATAGATTTGGTGAACTCTGCTTCTCTCGGCTGTTTGGTTTTCCCGCTGATGAAAGTCAATTTCAGGGTGTATTTGTCATCAAACCTTGAAGGAACACAGAAAGAGAACCTGAATCAGAGTTTAGAGAGGGGGCTTTCTTCACATGTCAGTAAAGATCAATCTGTCCATGTCACAATGGACCTGACTTCCTGAAAATGGCAGCGTCCATGCCGTGAGATCAGTTCAACAGCCATGGAAGATTTCCACCTTCCATGTGTGTTTCTAGGTGTTTTTTTTTTTTTAAATATGTATCTATATGATCTTTTAAGGAAAACTGTGTTTTTAAGTCAAAGATGAGGCTAATTGGGCCACATTCCAGAATTTCAGAAGCCACACTTCGGGTTAACGCCTCCCGGTTTTAAATGACATGAACCAATTCCACGTAAGCATTTCTTCGGCCCTTAAAAGTGAACTAACATTGCTCCCGCTCCCTCCCCCACCCACTTCCTTCCTGCTCTACTTTCATTGTTTCAGTTAATAAAATGCTTGTGTGTTCAAAAGTCTGACTGTTTTATACTTTAATTAAAATATATTTTACAGGCCAGGAATAGAAAGCACAATTACATCACAAACAGGGAGCCAACCATCTCTCCCTATATGTATATATATGAAAAGCCATTTGTCCCATCTCTTTTGGTGTCATATCTGACAGCAGACAGTACCAGATGTTTTAAAGATATAGGATTCCTAAATTCCTTCCTAACCCAACAGTCAGTGATTGGTTTATGCCTGAAGCATGAGGGTTTATATCCCTTGTTCTTTTAGCCCATCTAAGCTAACTCTCTCTTCAGTTAAAAAGTTTCTTTTTTGAATCATGCTAAACTCTGAGGTCTCATGAGTTCCACATGTTAGTTATAGGAGACAGAAAACCGTATACTGCATACAAATTTTAGCCATCTCAAAACTAGAAATGATGACAGGAGCTAAAGTAAAAGGAACTAAATGTCCAATACTGCAATCTGCATTCATGTAAATAGAGTTAAGGGGTCTACTTTTCTAAGGGCTGAAGGACCCATTTGTAAATGTTTATAGCCTGTCACTACCCAGTAAATAGTCTGGGGGTGGAGGCCCTGGGATGGTTTCGGTCACATCCTGCCCCCCACGCCGGTTGGGTCCTGCCCGGCACTCATCCCACAATGGCAAATCCAGTGCTGTGAGGCTGGCTTGGCTCCCCCTCCCCCCCCCCCCCCACATGACTGAACCAAAATTGTTTGTGTGGAGTCGTGATCTGGCTCCTGGAGTTGCAGTGCCACTGACTCAAATTTGGCCTTCAGAACTGGGCAGCTGAACAGTGGCGACTGCTGGCCAGGCCTCCAGCTCTGAAGGTAGCACTGCAGTGCAGAAGTAAGGGTGGCAATACCATGCCCGCTACAGAGCTCTACCAACGGGCTGAGAAACACTGATACAGAGAGCAGAAAACATCTGGGGTGATTCCATGTGGGTGTTAACGGCAATAGAGCACAGGGAGAGAGACAGGCTCTAAGGAAGCAGGTCTCAGACCATTCAGGGCTTTTGATAGAAGCAACACTTTGAATATTGCCTAGAAGCAAATTGGGAGGCAATGCAGTGCATGACACAGATGTAATATATAACCCTTTGCATAAGACTTATGCTACACCAGCCATTTGGCTCCTGTACTGCTCTGAGTAAATCTGCACAGAGAAAGGTGACAGACCCAACAGGGAGCAGAACTGACATTCCTGCCCCATAATAACTACAGTAAGTAGGCAAATCACAGGCCTCAGCAGGGCGTGGATGTTCTGTCACTATGGTCCTTTGGTAACTGTGGTTCTAGAAGCAACAATACCTTTTTAGACTGGAGGAAAGTTGCCAGATGTCATCAGGGTCCATCCCTGCAGGATCCTTTCGATGTGCTACCAGGAAAATGCTCTTCTCCTTGTATGAGGTATAGATGGTCAGGATTCCCATCATCACAAAATAAGTTCGGGAAAGTTAAAGAAATTCAGGGAATATGAGAGCCATGCAACAGTAACACGTAGGACATGTGAACAATGGAATGCATACAAATAAATGATTCATCTCCACACAGCGCCTGGGGTATTTAATTGCTTCTGACAAGATCATTTAGAGCTCGGTTTTTGGTTGACATTTTTATTAGTATGAACAAGTTAAATGCAAATATAACGTGTCAATCTCTGACTCTTAAAAATCTTCCCACTGCCACCAGACCACAAATCAATGCCTGAATAGACAGGAATGGTGGGCAAAAGTTTATCAGAACCTCCCTTGAATGAGGTTTACCAAGGAGTCAGATAGAAAACTCAAAAGATTAAAAGACAATTAAGCGTGAATATAAAAGACTAAATCGTGTTTTCAGTTACTTGACTGAAATTTCATTGGCAACATCTAACGGAGGCCTCAGGAAAGCCTGAGGCAGAATAAGCAGTGGAAATAATCCTTATGTCTAGGGTCACTCAGCAGGTCAGTGGAATAGCAGGGGTTAGAAGCCCCAAACTCCTGGCTCTCAGCTTTGTGCTCGGTTTACCAGCCCACACTGCCCCCCTGAGACTATCTGCACAATTCAGAGAGATTGCGGCATATACAGAGAAATATTGCACCCTTTAGCCATCACTCTGGACACGGTATCCTGAATTATCTGCACTAACTAACTCCTATAGCCAAACAGCAGAAACAAAGTCAGTATTCAGAATGGCAGAGTATGTTGCTGAAAAAAACCAGAATGATAAAAGTTACTCAATTCTTCAGATTTACTAACTGGTCTCTAAATGTAACTTACATTTATACTGCTGTCCTCTTCCCAATTTTTATGCTGCCTGTTATTCCTTGATGGCAGCCTCGGACAATTGCTCCTGCTTGCCGTTTCACTCCCAGCACCTGATCTGCAGTATCACACGAAGCAGCTGGTGCTATAGGAGTCTGTCTACAGAAATACAAGTTTCTTACACTAAAATAAAGCGGAAGAGGCCTCGGATGTAAAATAAAATACTAACGTAGAAACCCGGTAAGTCCCACTGTGTGTGAAATTCAGACAGGACCTAACAATTTTACTTCTATGTCTGCTAAAAGAGGGAAAGACAATTATGGATTTTTTTTTTTTTTTTTTATATACACTTGTTGGGGGAAGACAAACACATGTCTTAAACCTGCAGCACACAGGAAAGGATATGATACCACACAGAAAGCGAGAACAGGTTTAGATTCAGGAAAGGGATGCAGATAATCCCAAATCAAAGCCACGACGGCAAAGAGACAGGAGACTGTGCAGATGATGAGGCGGCCATCAATCAAACAGAAATTCTCCACATACTTGTACTTTTCCAGGAGAACCTGATGGGAAAGCAAAGAGCCCAGTTTATTGTACACTTGGCTACTTTTACAGGTGGCTTCCAAAGACGACTTAAATTAACTCTCTATAGATGCACTGATTTTAACTGCATAATCCAGATAATTTTAATTAAAGCATCAGAAAGGGGAAAACCCATTCAAATCCAGGAGCGTCACAGAAACAGCAATAAATGTGGGGAGAATGTTGCAACTTGAGATATTTTTGATATCTAATTTAAATAGTCTTTAAATGTACATATGTTCTTTAAACTTTTCACTGACACACGTAAAAGCCATTTGAAGGCTAACTAGCCAATGTTATTAATGCAAAATGACAGTAATTGAGTTGGAAGCAAGTGATTTCTGAGTCACCCACAGCTCTAGGAGGAGGCACTCAAGAGGAGTCTGATCCTGGAAACGTCTGCATACAGATCTGTCATGAGAGTTCTGTACAGAGCGAGGCTCCAAGGTGGAATCCGTAAAAGGACTCAAGTGTTGCAACACTGAGGGCACCTAGAAAAATCACAGGAGCAACAGTGCAACCCCCCAAGCTGGGTTAGGCACCTGGGCTCCCTATATGATGAACAGGGAGGGTCGGCGCCTAAGAAAGGCGATCCACCAAAGCCAGCTTGCTAGGTGCAGAGCCACCTAAAGCAGCCTACTTGGGCATGGGTCCTGCTTTGAGCAGGGGGTTGGACTAGATACCTCCTGAGGTCCCTTCCAACCCTGCTATTCTAGGATTCTGTGCCAACCGGAGGGGGAGGAGGAGGTGCTAAGCCCTGCCCCACTCACAGATACAGGCTCCTAAGTCTGGGCTGCAGGGAGGCGCCAGCTCTGCTTGTGATTCACAAACCAGAAGATGGGTGTAAATTGTGTGCAGAACTTGAAACAAAATGGCCAAGGAGGGGAGGGCCATTACATACAACCCATTCGCCTAGTGGCTAGGGTACTCCCCCAGGATAGGGAAGACGCCTGGATCATGTCCTTCCTCCTCCTGAGGGGAAGATGGGATTTGAACAGGGATCTGCCACCTCTCCGGTGCGTGCCATAACTACTAGGCTACACAGGCATTCTAATTCGGTCACTGGCCCAATTAATAGTGAAGTATTCCACTGCTTAATTCAAGTGGAACAACTGCAGGAGGAGACATTGAGGAAATCACAACAGAATATCCCATAGCCTGGTAGCTAGGGCACTCACCTGAGAGGTGGCTGCTCCCTAGACAAAGGGCGGTGGGACGACTTGAACTGGGGGCCCCCCACACCCTGGGTGAGTACCCTATCCGCTAGGCTCAAGATTATAAGGGAGGTCTTTCCGCCCCTGGCTGTTTTGTGTGGTCACCTCGGGTAAGTTCGATCAGGAAGGTGTGCTCAGAGGGTGCCAACAGGATTGGGCCCCTGCACATGACTTAGGGGACCAAACACCTCTCTCTTTCCTGGTTTGTGAAGGGCTTTGGAGCTGAGGTGGGGATAAGCCTCCAAATACCTACCAGAAAGCAGCAGTGCATATGTTCAGGAAGGAAACAGGCGTCCAGGTGCCTAGAGTGAAGCGGCAGTGAGCACGCCCAGAGGGAAAAAACTTAGATGCCAAGTGAGTTTAGGCATCTACTGGGCTAGAGGCATCTATTGTACTTCACAATAGCGCCTAAAAATGGAACTTAGGCACCTAAGTACCTTTGTGGATCCCACCTGCAGTGATTTCAAAAGGCCCATCGGGAGGCTAACACAGTCAGTCAGTCAGAATATACCTTTTTGGCAGAATCATCCAAAGAATTTTTCACAGCTGATCCATCCCACTTGTCAATTTTTACTGGTTTGTCATCAATCCTCCACTGCAATGCAAATTGAGAAATCAAGTCACTTCCAAGAACTTGGCATGTGTAAATATTTTATTTGTTTCTATACTGAATAGGAAAATAATAGCAAATGATAGCTCAAAGCCAAACTCAAAAGAAGTGCTCCATAGCAAGTATCTGTATATGAACGACTGTCCAAAGATTAACAAAATCTAGTATCTATTACACAATTGTGCTGCAGTATGTAAGTGGATTGCACCGCAATTCAACATGATGTTAGACCTTCCAACCAGGCTTTTTTCAAAGCAGACCTCAGATTTAGTAGATTTTATTGTTGTGGCCATGATATACCAAGTTTTGAAAAGGTTTAACCTGATGAGTCTCAAACAGCGCTGTAGAAATGATCCCGTAAAGCGACAATTTAAGATGGGGAGTGATTTTAATTTCAGTCCTATGCTTGCCTTTGTCAACAGATGTCACTGCCAGTGATAGGAATTCTAATGATGCTGGATGATTTGTTAATTCTTTTCCATCAAATCTTCCAAAGTACTTGCATTTGCTATGAAAACTCTCTCTCTCCACACACACACACACACACACACACACACACACTCTGCCAACACAGGTGAAATTTGAGGGGGGGAAAAATCAGGAATCTGATGAGGACAATTTAATGGCACATACAAATAAGAAGAAACGACAAGTTTCTCACTCAGACCCTAGACCAGCAGTTCTCAAACTGTGGGATGGGACCTCAAAATGGGTCACAACCCCATTTTAATGGGGTCACCAGGGCTGGTGTTAGACTTGCTGGGGCCCACGGCTAGAGTCCCACTGCCTGGGACTGAAGCTGAAGCCCAAGCCCGACCACCCGGGGCTGAAGCCAAAGCCTGAAGGCTTCAGCCCTAGGCAGTGGGGCTCAGGTTACAGGCCCCCTACCCAGGGTTGAAGCCCTTTGACTTTGCCCTCCCACCCCCATGGCAGCGGGGCTTGGCTGGGCTCAGACTTCGGTCCCCCCTCCTGGAGTTGTATTGTAATTTTTGTTGTCAGAAGGGGGTCGCGGTGCAATGAAGTTTGCGAACCCTGCTCTAGACTAATGAGAGATTTTTTAAGAAAACAAGGACAAAAATAATCCCCACTCTTTTAACCCAGCTATACGCAGGCCATCTAGCCACTTGGCAGTGTGAGCTAGTGGAAAGAGCACTGGACTGGAACTCTGGAGACCTGCGTGCTATTCTCAGCTCTGCCACTGTGTGCTGAGTGGCCTTGGGCAAGTTACTTAGCCCCCCTGTGCCTCAGTTTCCCCAATGTAAAATGGGGGTGATGACTTTGACCTCCTTCGTAAAGCGCTTTGAGATCTACTGATAAAAAGTGCTATGTACGAGTTGTGTATTATTATTACATTCAAATTTCCCACAAGTTGTCGCCCAAAGATGTGCCCCTATTGCTTATGATGGACCAAGTATAACTGCACGTGTGCAATGAAAGAGTTAACTCCCTCCCTAAAGTTCATAAAACTCGTAGCAATATCTGTCTTACATTCATTTGGCAGGATTTTGCAGTACTGCTTTGAGCTGTGTGTATTTTAAATAGCCCGATATTTCAATGGGACTTGGACCACATATGTTAGATTCTGGTAGGAGATATTCTGAACTTGCATTATTTCCCCAAGGTGAAGTTCACAAGACAGTTTACCGATTTAGTGCCAGAAGAGCACTTTTCTCTCTCGGGTTAAAATAACCTCTACCTTGATATAACACTGTCCTTGGGAGCCAAAAAATCTTACTGCATTCTAGATGAAACCGCGTTATATCAAACTGGCTTTGATCCACCGGAGTGCGCAGCCCCGCCCCCCTGGAGCGCTGCTTTACCACGTTATATCGGAATTCATGTTATATCGGGTCGCGTTACATCAGGGTAGAGGTGTATTTTAAAAGTAGATGTTTGTCCTGATTTACTTCTACAGGCACTGAAAAATAATCATACAATTCTGCTCTGAGACACACAGGCATGAATTGCTGAATGCCTAGGAAACTTCAGCACATGTGCGAGTGCAGGAGCGGATTTTACAAGGCAGAGTAGTAACAGGCCCTTTGTATTTAACTCAACGGGCCAGTAGTGAACATAGCCCTTGTTTTGGGGTAAGTTTAAAATAGAAGATATTTATGGAAGGCCACTGGACCCTGATTTTTACAGCAATGCTAAGGTTAGTATAGAATGAATCATAGGTGAGAAAACCTTTTCCTACAGATTATAAAGGCATACAAGTCAATGATTTTTAGATTTTTTCCACCCTCCATATTAGATCATCCACAGGGATTTAGTTGAACGCATGTGTTTGGGATGGGGGGGTGGGGGGGACAGAGAGGGGAAAGTGAAAAAGGTTGAGGGGGAAGGATTTCTGATTTTCTTTCTAATAACTAGATTGGTAGCCAAACCTCGAGTAAGCTTCACATCCCCACACCACCTCTGAGTCCCTCCATTACTCTTATCTGTTGGCAGAAAGAGATACCAAAAGGAGCTAGAAGAAAATAATTCAAATGTCATGACTGCACAAAGCATTTCCTATTCATCCTTCGCCAGAACCTCTAGGCTCCATTTCTCAATTGGGTGGGGTGGGGGGTGGAATCCAAAAGTTTTGTGGGAAGTTACTTGCCTACAAGCGGTTGTATTTTGCTTACTAGAGGCTTAAAATGTATTACTGTTCCAAAAAGAAATTACGTAAAAATGGCAGCTTCTTATGCTACAGATCTGCTGTGTGTGTCACTCAAGTGTCAAAAATAAGTTATTACTGTTAGACCTGCAGAGTCAACATAGAATAGCTTGATCCTATTGTGTTGCTGATGTATAGACTAGAACTGTGAACTGTCAATTGCAGGACCATGTTCTGTCCTCTATTACACCCATAGAACCCAATGGAACCAACGGTGTTACAAAGAGGCAAAAGTGTCATTTGACCTGCAGAATCTTTGTTACTAGTGATGAAGTACAAGAAGGAGAGAGGCTGAATTTTCAGGGCTGATAGAAAAACTAGCTTTTTACTTGTGAAATTGAACAAATTTGATACAACAGGTAACTTCAACAAGCCATATAAAAGTCTCTTTTTGGAACTGATCTGCCCGCTTTGAGATGAACTGTGAAAAAAATCAGAGAAATTCTCAATTATTTCTATGTGCCCTTTATTAAATTACCAGAACAAATATTTTTCTGAAGCAACAATAATTAGTTCTCTCCATAAAGTCATTACTGTATTCCTGGGCTTGTTCCTAAGATATGAAATGAAGGGAAAAAGTGACACTTGGAATCCAGTGATATTTAAAGGGAAGGTGTCTCCATGTTTCATGATTAAACATTTAATATTAA